>NC_064617.1:165777826-166088382 GCF_023898315.1 Schistocerca nitens | reverse complement strand
TTCTAAATCGGATTTAGTAGAATGAATGTTTCAGCGCTCGGCACATTTCATTCAGTAAATTACATTAAACTGAGTTTCTGCTTGCATATATTTGTAGTGAGATAGATATGGTATGCATTGCCTTACTAAAGAATGATCATTAGTTTGGTTGCTATTTTAACTGGTTTCTCAAGCTTACCTTTTCATACTTACCAGTGCAATATATTGCAGAGAGACAATCGATTAAATCCATTTCTATGCGCAAGAATGGATACATTATCGAGCGACATGGTGCATTACGTAAAAGCACTTGACTCAAACTGAGATGACTTTAGATTAAACTACCTGAGCCCGATTTAGATGCTGGCTCTCGTGTTTTCTCCGAACCATTTCAGACGTAGTGGCAATACTTTCTTTAGAAACGCTCGCTTACGAGTTCCTATGTCCAATTTGTGGTTCAGTCTTGGACCAGTATAGGTTTTTTTGCCATCACGAATGAACATGTAGTCGCTCCCTTTCCTCCTACTAGTCAGGCATAACGTCGGATTCATATGAAGCCCGCCGTAATGATATTTGTGCAGGACTGTGCGTTTCGACAGTTCACCTCCCCGACTACACTACGTTACGAAATTTAGTAACATTTGTTACGTCGGTGCCATTTGTTACGTTATATATATGAAAAAATTATTACTTATATATATTTTTACATTCAATTTATCTGGTGAATTTTTCTTTTGTTAGCGCATGATTCTCTAAGGGATATTATCTTTTCTTATCACTTTTACTTATGAGCATAAGTAAATATGAAACGGGTTCTTGAAGGGCCGCTGTTATTCATGTACCAGCTTTAGATTTTGAACGTGATGACTAAAATATAGTAACCGTTAACTGAATTGAATGTAATTTTGTTAATTTATATGTATTGTTTGCGAAGCAAGGCTCGAGAGAATTTCGATTGTTGCCGTGGAGCGGCCAAGATAAAACTTACTGAAGTCATGGAATCTGTATAATTAAAAAAAATGAGCTTTAATGTAAATTAATTAACTGTTGCAATTTGAAAATGTTCTTACAACGAAATCTCTCGCATTTACAGTTACTGTTAACACTGAAAAATAAATTAATACTTCGGCGCGTAATGGCCGACCAGAGGCTGCATCGGAAGATGAGCTTCCCGCAGCGCAAATTACTGAAAAACTGCTTATTAAAAATAATTAGCCGCTGTGAGCATTTGAGGTGGCCACTATTAAAAAGAAATTCATTTTTTGATAACAATAATTAGTTTATTTTAGCAGAATACAGAATAACTTACATAAATATGTGTAGCCTCTCAATGCCTGCCTTCCGTAACGCGAAACAAAATAGTGTGTGTATGAAAGAACGTCCTTCCTCCTCGGCCGTACAGTCGCGTCTCTTTTCGATCCTTTTCTATTTTCATAGACATATTTTAAATAAAGATGTTACTTTTAAATTATTGCTTCAAATCAGTATTAACTACGGTTTACAACCGATAAAAATGTCAATATTTATGTGACTTACCGTCACACATTCTCCCTCTTTGCAGAACTTAAGCTTTTAATGTTACTGTGCACTGGTCAGAAGAATATCATTCTGAAAGTCAACGTTTCGTCCTCATCTGGGAAGGATATCTTGAAGGGTGCATAATAGCCCGGAATGCTGTTACATTTGTGTATCCTCGTCTTCATCCTACTCGTAATAATGTGCACAGCTCTACAGTTCTGACTGATAACAGCAAGCAGTTCTTATTCATTAACCATGTCAAGGTTCATGGATTCAATCATATTAGTGGCATTCGTATCAAAACGGCCATACGTTTAAAATACTCTGTATTGTGGTTACTATTTAAAGATCTACCCTTTCAATACTGATTATTACGCAAGTTATTTGTGCATTGTAGCAATCTAAGCTACGTTTTTGTGTATGCTACACCAACAACATGTTTCGTCATCCTTCTGTTCCAGCTCACCCAAGAATTCGACTTTTTATCACTCAGGGAGGACTTCAAAGCTTCAATGAGGCATCATATTACGGCGTACCTCTCATCGGAATACCTTTTTTTGGTGACCAGGGGTACAACGTGGCCAAAATGGTCAGTGCAGGAATTGGAGTGAAACTGGATTTTAAGGTTATTACCAAAGAGTCTACCTTAGAAGCAGTGAAGACAGTTTTGGAAAATCCGAGGTAAGTCACAAAGAACATTCCATGACGGAACTTTCTCTTTTCTGGGATAAATTATTGGCTCCTTTGCTGGGTGTAAGTATGACACGAACATTGGAAACGTATAGTACACCAGTAAATAGACTATACCAATGAATTCAGAACAATGTTTAAAGCTAACAACACAATGGATTGTGAGGGTACAGAACAGCATGTGCACCTGCAGTAATAAGGGCACCAGGTGGATATGAGTACAGTCTTCAGCGCTCCCATATTTGTTCAAGATGGCGTCAAAAGATGTGGCAGCATCACACTGATGAGATCACCAGACGGTGTTTAGGGATTTCCCCTCCACACGCCTCCTCCCCCCCCTCCCCCTCCTGTCCTGAGTCTCGTTCTTCTTCACCCTCCACTCCCTTCCCCCTTACACATCTGGGAATTGGTGAGAAATGGTCAGTCTGAGTTGCCAGTGTGGAAAGCCATCGGGTGTTTCTTTATCTTTATTTAGAGAACATTTGGTGCATCCTGTTGGAAAATTTTCCTGTGCCACCATAAATTGGTAGGAGAAACTTAAAGGACATTTCGAAACTGCACTGCAACACCTGATACTGTGAAAAATGTAGCCCCATCCAGAACGTCCCAGGCGATTTGCAATAGTGGCAGCTTATTTTGATGAGAGACATCTGCTTTGTGACATGTGGATCAAAGACATTCCTAGAAAGGCTGGCTGCTTAGCAATATGTTTCCTGTCTTCCCATCTCTGTTCTGCATGATGGCAGTCATGAAGGATATGAAAAATACCTGACATAATATAATAATATCATACCAACGGACGTTAGATTCATATTGTTTTATTAGGCAACCAGTTTCGACGTTCCAGTCGTGAAATCTTCAAGCTTGTCGTATGAGTGTCACCAAGAACCACGTGTGCATATATAAGACAAGGCATAAATACTTATATCTGGTTCTGTAGATATCTGAACCTCAAGAGCATGAGTGCTCTTCAAACAAGTGACAGTAGCTGTCAAATAAAAAATCCTAACTTGTCTGTACCTGCAGACCTAGTTTCTACACATGTAGAAGCCATCCTATTGGTTCCTTCCCAAATTCAGGCCTGGCTTTTTCCCCTGTATAAGCATTCCTACAGGTTCCCGCCAAATTAGCGGGCACAGATAGAACATGTGTAAATCCTACCACCTCCACACTCATTGTCATTTTGGTCTAATCTGTGGTTACAGCCGTGTGTATGTGTGTGTGTTACTTTTTCTTGTGGGCTCGTCATCTGTATCTGTGGAAGTTTCGTAATGAAACGTTCATCGACATCAAAGAGCAGCATTGGCAGTGACAGCAAACGCCTGAGGCTGTCAGAGCAGGAACTGCCATGTAAGTGCATGCTTTATTTCACAGTATGAGTTCAGATTTCGTAGTTAAACCGAACTTTGAAGAATGTGCCTATGAAATCGATGTGTTAATGTAATACTTTTAGTATATTTTCACATGGTAGCCATCCCTACATCCCGGATGTTGTTTTTGGCCTGAAACAGCATCTCCTTCTTCTTGTCCAAACTAATGACCTCGCAACGTGAGCTCACCATGACGTACCTCCTTGCTCTTCCCCACAGCCAACTTTGTCGACTGGAAGGTTTAGTCATCCTCGTCTAGCAGTAGTAGTATTATTGATTTTATGGCTAGCAGCAGTTTTCTCTTCTATCTTACTAGTGAAAGACTCCAGATCAGTAACTTAATGCTGCAGTTAAACTGAGGTGATTGAGGATGCGTTTGAGGATCATCCCATTTTCTCACATACATAATCCAGCAGAAGGTCACAGTTATTCAACTAGTGTTCTTAAAGCGCACTTCTCTGTTCTGGAAACAGAGCTCCTTAAAACTGCGGTACTCTATGTTGTAATCTCATGCATCCCGCCCAAACAGAACTCTGCCGTTGAAAAGACGGGTATTGCGTATATTTGTGGGGAAAATGGCGTGGTATCCGGAGTACCTCAATCACTAAGTGGTCTCATGAATTCACCTAGAGTGCTACAAAGGCCAAGTTTTCCAACATAGAAGTTAGAAGCTCAGGTAAAGCACTAGGGTGAGTACTACATCTCGACATCCAGACACATGTCTTTGGCTCGATAAATGTTTGGTCGAGCTATATCCCAATTCCTAAGGGGATAGTCTGTAAGCCGGCATGAATTAGTGTTCAAAAAATAAAAATATGAGTTTTGTTTTATATGGTGAATTCTCGATTGCGAGAGGAGTTACAAGAAAGAACCGCAGCTTATTATTGACAAGGCAGAGATATTGACGTTCTTGAATTTCTTAACTTTGATGGTATCGAGTTCCCCGTTAAGGTCCTGGACATTCCTAAATTTTAGGCTCAGAATACTCAGATAACCGCTCATGTTTATGCTCTGAAGGAGTGCAAATCAGATAGCAGTAATGTTACAAACGAAATTTTGGAGACGGCTTCATTATTCTTAATTTAATGGTCAATGAACTCTGCATAAAAACATAGTGCTATTCTGCAAGGGGAATAGTAATAATAATATTAGCTATGTGTGGGTCAAAGGTATGTCCTTACTCCTTTCATCCCAATTCAGCATAAACAACATATTTGCTTAAGATGCCTCCATGATTTTTCCAAAAGCGAGATATTGGAAAACCATCTTGTGAATCGTTCAACCAAGAAACCGGTAGGCGTCGTCATGCCGACAGAGGGAAACAGGTTCTGAAAGTTTAAGAATGCTGGCCATTAGATTAGGTGTCCTTTGTAGTGTTTACTGACATTGCGTGCCTCCTTGATCCTGTAACACCTTGTGATGGCAACGCTACAGCCTCACGTAGTTCACAGAAAAATACGTACCATGTGTGCATGTGTACCAGATTGTGCGTACGTATGGTTCTAGCCTTAATCACCACAAAGCAGCCGGCCGCGGTGGTCTAGCGGTTCTAGGCGCTCAGTCCGTAACCGCGCTACTGCTACGGTCGCAGGTTCGAATCCTGCCTCAGGCATGGATATGTGTGATGTCCTTAGGTTAGTTAGGTTTAAGTAGTTCTAAGTTCTAGGGGACTGATGACCACAGATGTTAAGTCCCATAGTGCTCAGAGCCATTTTTGAACCACAAAGCATTTGTCGCAGATAATCCTGTGGCTTGGCTGTTCACTGAGCTCGAAAAATTTTCACTGGAGGTTGATAAGCTCCACAGCAGCAATGTTCTCAAATACAAGTAGCAGGAAAATGATGATCTGTACAATACTGAGATTGACTTTAATATTTGAAAGTTCCGTGGTCCAGCTCACAACGCATGAAACCTGAAGTATAGCATACCGCGACACATGTTCGTTTTCTTTCACGATATCAGTGGGTATGCATCTCACTTTCTTGTTGAACTCTTGGCTGAATTTGGTATGGGGAATGATGAGGTTGATGTCCTTCCTGAGAGTGTAGAAAAATATATGTAATTCTCTAAACGAATGACGCCAAGAATTACCCTCCACTTCCTAGACTCGCTTCGTTTTATGCAAACGCCACTCCATAAACTTGCTGAAACACTGCACCAGAACGCAAAGTTTCAGCTCGTACAAGGAAGTGGGTTTTCCCATACAGGTGACAGGACTGCATGGAAAAACTCGAGGAAACCGGTCTATCTGACATAGCTGCATTCACCAGTAATCTTACAGGCAATGCCTATTGAATGCAGAGTATAAGCATGCTGTGAATGTATGTCTGGAGTTCAACATCTTAATATAGGGGAGTATTCAGAAGTTTAACTTGACAGAGAAGAGCGGTTGCTTGCTGATGTTTTTGAGAGCTGTTGGAGTGTATGCATCTCATATACTCTGGATCCTGCCTTTTATTACACAGCACCTGGATTGTCTTGGGACACTATGCTCCAGGAATCGAAAGTCAACATCGAATTTTTGATATGCCAATTGCTGCGAATGGCGGGATTCGATGACTGTCTGAAGAATACGCCGGACTAGGTGAAAAAGTCCATTGTTTGGGGCTAATTCTGGTGTAGGGTATGTTGTGGAAGCAGAACTCACATACGCTCTTAGTTTGCATGATGTACACAGCTATTTGGCGCTATGTCCAGAGCAAGTAGTTCCATGAGGAGGCTGTATCCACAAATTGATGACAGTCCTATGTACTTCACTATTGTGGTCTCTAACAGTGTCTCATCTTGGGGATAGAGCTGACTAGAATCACCCACACTATACATTCAAGCAATCACCAGGTTTTTAAATTTAATAATGATGCAATTTTCAACAAAACAATGGAGAATTAGAGATAACCCTACGAAAGTCATGTGAGATCAAAATGGGACGGGTGTTATAAGTAAGTGTATCGCCAGGAAAAATTTCAAATGGAACACAATCATGAAAAAGAACATTGTTGCCATACGGATAACGAAGGTCGCAGTACAGTTCATGATCTATGTGGCTATGTGCATGTCAGACCTGTCCTAAACCCACATGTGCCGATTTCATTATGAGTTTGTGGAAACCTATTTCACTGATTCGGAGTTATTAGTTACTTTAAATGAATACAGATAGCTTCGTTTATAGAGTGAATTTCTGTGATCCATATGAAGTAATGATTGGCCAGGCCAATTCCACTGATACGTATTCATAAGTGGCAAATAATCTTTATAGAATTATTCTACAGAAGAAGACGTTTATTGGCCTTAGGAAAGGCGGGACAACAGTATTGCCGTCTGTGGAATTTGTCGGATTCAGATAGAAGACGTGGGCATATCGTACATTGGGACCTGTTTATCATACGTAATAAATTTCTCAGTCAGTACTCGGATATGATTGTGAGAAAAACGTCGCGTAAGATCAAGAAAAGCGTAGCCGTACATGATGGTACACTCCTGGAAATTGAAATAAGAACACCGTGAATTCATTGTCCAAGGAAGGGGAAACTTTATTGACACATTCCTGGGGTCAGATACATCACATGATCACACTGACAGAACCACAGGCACATAGACACAGGCAACAGAGCATGTACAATGTCGGCACTAGTACAGTGTATATCCACCTTTCGCAGCAATGCAGGCTGCTATTCTCCCATGGAGACGATCGTAGAGATGCTGGATGTAGTCCTGTGGAACGGCTTGCCATGCCATTTCCACCTGGCGCCTCAGTTGGACCAGCGTTCGTGCTGGACGTGCAGACCGCGTGAGACGACGCTTCATCCAGTCCCAAACATGCTCAATGGGGGACAGATCCGGAGATCTTGCTGGCCAGGGTAGTTGACTTACACCTTCTAGAGCACGTTGGGTGGCACGGGATACATGCGGACGTGCATTGTCCTGTTGGAACAGCAAGTTCCCTTGTCGGTCTAGGAATGGTAGAACGATGGGTTCGATGACGGTTTGGATGTACCGTGCACTATTCAGTGTCCCCTCGACGATCACCAGTGGTGTACGGCCAGTGTAGGAGATCGCTCCCCACACCATGATGCCGGGTGTTGGCCCTGTGTGCCTCGGTCGTATGCAGTCCTGATTGTGGCGCTCACCTGCACGGCGCCAAACACGCATACGACCATCATTGGCACCAAGGCAGAAGCGACTCTCATCGCTCAAGACGATAAGTCTTCATTCGTCCCTCCATTCACGCCTGTCGCGACACCACTGGAGGCGGGCTGCACGATGTTGGGGCGTGAGCGGAAGACGGCCTAACGGTGTGCGGGACCGTAGCCCAGCTTCATGGAGACGGTTGCGAATGGTCCTCGCCGATACCCCAGGAGCAACAGTGTCCCTAATTTGCTGGGAAGTGGCGGTGCGGTCCCCTACGGCACTGCGTAGGATCCTACGGTCTTGGCGTGCATCCGTGCGTCGCTGCGGTCCGGTCCCAGGTCGACGGGCACGTGCACCTTCCGCCGACCACTGGCGACAACATCGATGTACTGTGGAGACCTCACGCCCCACGTGTTGAGCAATTCGGCGGTACGTCCACCCGGCCTCCCGCATGCCCACTATACGCCCTCGCTCAAAGTCCGTCAACTGCACATACGGTTCACGTCCACGCTGTTGCGGCATGCTACCAGTGTTAAAGACTGCGATGGAGCTCCGTATGCCACGGCAAACTGGCTGACACTGACGGCGGCGGTGCACAAATGCTGCGCAGCTAGCGCCATTGGACGGCCAACACCGCGGTTCCTGGTGTGTCCGCTGTGCCGTGCGTGTGATCATTGCTTGTACAGCCCTCTCGCAGTGTCCGGAGCAAGTATGGTGGGTCTGACACACCGGTGTCAATGTGTTCTTTTTTCCATTTCCAGGAGTGTATTTGATAATGGCAGGATCGTAATTAGGAATGTGTGTAATAAATTTGCGATATTGCTGCTCGCATTTTTCACGACCCTATTAATGTCACATGAATGTGGAACCATTGTTAATTAAGCCGTATTAAACGATATGCAGTAGTTATTATTTGTGACTAACGACAGTGTAAACATCTACGCTGATAAATTGCGCAATCGCGTTTTAACGTTGATGGAGTGCAGAGGGAAAGAAGTCGTGAATTGCTAAAACGTGATTTTCAACCGCAACAAACAGCAGCTAAAAACAGCAGTCACCGAATAGTGCCATTCACAGATATCACAGACATCAACATGTCATAGTTTAATTCATTCACACTACGCAGGATCTCAGCAACCCAACGCGAGTAGCACCTGAGAGGAAAAACGTGCGCTCGTGCTTCCAGGAACACACTCTCACGTTACGCAATCTGAATTGGGAAATTGGCTCTTTTGCTGGAAGATAAGTATAAACATGGACAATGTGATGACGTCTGTCACACCTTGGTCACAACAGATAGTATCGGCTTCCCTTACGCGTCAGCACAAGAAAGCGCGCACACAACAGTGCGTGCAACGATAGCATTGAACACATATAAATAAAGGTTTTGCGCCTTGAAGCATGATGGCCGTACAGGATGTGAATAAAAATATGGAAACACCAAAAATCACAACACGTTACCGTGCATGACAAGGTGTAGGAAAACTGTTGACTTTGGAAACACTTTTCAGGCGTCTTGGAATAGTTAAATGCAGATCCTGTACTGTTTACAAGGAAAAGTATACCACACTTCCTGTAAAATAGTGCTAACTTCAGGTCGGTTATGGAGGTGTACAGCGATTCCTCAAACCTTTCTTCCAAGAAGACCACAAAGTATCAATAATATTGAGATCTAGTGACTGTGTTACCAAGGGATGATCCAAAAATTCGTCCTCGCGCTTGAAAAACCGACCTTGGACTATGCGAGTTGTGTTTACTGAGGCCCGTCGTTTTGGCACGAAACATCATGACTGGGGAACACACATTACACCATGGGATTGATCTGTTCAGCCAAAATCGTCACTCAGTCCTCGGCTGTAATGTGTTCTTGCAGAGTTCCATTCTTCCGTTGCTCCACGGTCCCAGCGCCAAGTTTCCCTTTTATGCGCATTTGTATTACTGTTGTTGTTGTTGTTGTGGTCTTCAGACCAGCGCCTGGTTTGATGCAGCTCTCCATGCTACTCTATCTTGTGCCAGCTGCATCTCCCAGTACGTACTGCAGCCTACATCCTTCTGAATCTGCTTAGTGTATTCATCTCTTGGTCTCCCTCTACGATTTAAACCCTCCACGCTGCCCTCCAATACTAAATTGGTGATCACTTGATGCCTCGTAACATGTCCCACCAATCGATCCATTCTTCTAGTCAAGGTGTGCCACAAACTCCACCCCAATTCTTTTCAACACCTCCTCATTAGTTATGTGATCTACCCATCTAATCTTCAGCATTCTTCTGTAGCACCACATTTTGAAGGCTTCTATTCTCTTCTTGTCCAAACTATTTATCGTCCATCTTTCACTTGCATACATGGCTGCACTCCATACAAATACTTTCAGAACCGACTTTCTGACACTGAAATCTAAACTCGATGTTAACAAATTTCTCTTCATCAGAGACGCTTTCCTTGCCATTGCCAGTCTACATTTTATGTCGTCTCTACTTCGACCATTATCAGTTACTTTGCTCCCCAATTAGCAAAACTCATTTACTACATTAAGAGTCTCATTTCCTAATCTAATTCCCTCAGCATCACCCGAGTTAACTCGACTATATTCCATTATCGTCGTTTTGCTTTTGTTGATGTTCATCATATATCCTCCTTTCAAGACACTGTCCAATCCGTCCAGCTGCTCTTCCAAGTCCTTTGCCTCTCCATTTTCTGCGATCCATTGCTTCCTTCTTAAGGCTGCTGTATGTTGTCCCGTTCATCATGTGATCCAGTATCTGGAATCTCTTCCTTCCTCGCTTCCTTTTCCCTTCTACATAACCTTCTAAAACTGTTTTTATCAGTCCGTCATTCTTTCTTAATATATGCCCAATCCAATTTCTTTTTCTTCTCTTTATTACATCCAGTAACTGTCTTTTCTCTCCCGCTCTTCTCAGTACCTCTTCATTTCTTACTCTGTCCATCCAACTTATTCTTTCCATCTTCCGCCATGTCCAGATCTCAAATGCCTCCATCGTTTCTCTGTCTTTTTTCCTCATAGTCAATGTGTCATGTTTTTTAATACCTAATCTGCGTTTTTCTTTTGTTTCCTTTACTGCTCGCTCAATATATATATTGAATAACATCGGGGAGAGGCTAAAAACTTGTCTCATTCCCTTCCCAAACACTGTATCCCTTTCATGTCCATCGCCTCTTATAACAGAAATCTGGTTTCTGTGCCAATTGTAAATAGCCTTTCGCTCCCAGTATTTTACCCCTGCCACCTGCACAATTTGAAAGAGAGTATTCCAGTCAACATTGTCAAAAGCTTTCTCTAAGTCTACAAATGCTAGAAACGTAGGTTTGCCTTTTCTTCATCTAGCTCCTAAGATAGCCGTAGGGTCAGTATTGCCTCACGTGTTCCTACATTTCTGCGGAATCCTAACTGATCTTCCCCGAGGTCGGCTTCTACCAGTTTTTCCATTCGTCTGTAAGGAATTCACTTTAGTATTTTGCAGCCGTGACTTATTAAACTGATAGTTCAATAATTTTCACATCTGTCAACACCTGCTTTCTTTGGGATTGGAATTATTATATTCTTCTTGAAGTCTGAGGGTATTTGTCTCTCTCATACATTTTGCTCACCAGATTGTAGAGTTTTGTCAGGACTGGCTCTCCCAAGGCTGTCAGGAGTCCTAATGGATGTTATCTACTCCCGGGGCCTTATTTCGACATAGGTCTTCCAGTGCTCTATCAAACTCTTCACGCAGTATCATATCTCCCATTTCATCTTCATCTTCATCTACATCCTCTTCCATTTCCATTATATTGCCCTCAAGTACATCGCCATTGTATAGACCCTTTATATACACCTTCCACCTTTGTGATTTCCCTTCTTTGCTTAGAACTGGGTTTCCATCTGAGCTCTTGATATTCATACAAGTGCTTCTCTTTTCTCCAAAGGTCTCTCCAATTTTCCTGTAGGCAATATCTATCTTACCCCTAGTGAGTTAAGCCTGTACATCCTTACATTTGTCCTCTAGCCATCCCTGCTTAGCCATTTTGCACTTCCTGTCAATCTCATTTTTGAGACGTTTGTATTCCTTTTCACCTGCTTCATTTACTGCATTTTATATTTTCTCTTTTCATCAATTAAATTCAATATTTCTACTAGCCCTCGTTCAAAAATGGCTCAAATGGCTCTGAGCACTATGGGACTCAACATCTGTGGTCATAAGTCCCCTAGAACTTAGAACTACTTAAACCTAACTAACCTAAGGACATCACACACATCCATGCCCGAGGCAGGATTCGAACCTGCGACCGTAGCAGTCGCGCGGTTCCTGACTGAGCGCCTAGAACCGCTAGACCACCGCGGCCGGCGTACTAGCCCTCGTCTTTTTACCTACTTGATCCTTGATGCCTTCACTACTTCATCCCTCAAAGCCACCCATTCTTCATCTACTGTATTTCTTTCCCCCATTCTTGTCAATTGTTCCCTTATGCTCTCCCTGAAACTCTGTACAATCTCTGGTTTTTTCCCTTTTATCCAGGCCCCATCTCCTTAAATTGCCACCTTTTTTCAGTTTCTTCAGTTTTAATCTGGAGTTCATAACCAATATATTGTGGTCAGAGTCCACATCTGCCCCTGGAAATGTCTTACAATTTAAAACCTGGTTCCTAAATCTCTGTCTTACCATTATATAATCTATCTGAATCCTGTCAGTATCTCCAGGCTTTAATTCCTGCTCGCCCTTCGGTTCTCTGCTTATGGCGCTCCATTCCTGTTATCTTGGTGCTTATACAGTGTGCGAGTGTCACCTTCAGCTCCGCATTGACATTTTCATTTATCGTCCTCTTATTTTACATCTCAATCTTCATTAACGACCGTCTGCCATGCTCAGTGAACATGCACTTTCATCCGCGTTGTGGCTTTCTGGATGATGTTTCCGCCGTTCCCCTGCACGCTGTATAAATTTTCGACGCGGTGGCACTTGAAACGCCAAACACTTTAGCTTCGATGCACCCACCATAAGGTCACTAACAATTTGCCCATATTCGGAATCACTTATCCCCGACATAATACACATGCAACTGTCAGAATACATCTCCGACCACGACTGACACTTGTAACGTATTTAGGAGACTGCACAGGTGCGTCAAACCCGCAGGATAAGCTAGGGTCTGCTTTATGTTCGAGCGTTCATTTGGCTGGTTGTTTTCCTATTTTTTGCCCAGTCCCTCCAACTGCCTAACGAGCTTCCTGGCAGAATGACTGCTGTCAAAGTACATTAGTTGTCGTCAAACACTTGCAGGACTGCCGTAATGATCTGAGGTGTCTGGGGTGTACAACATGGTCATCTCAGATTTCTATAGGTTTCAGTGTGGACAGCAGCCGTTACATTTCGGTCTTGTTACAGATGATGACTGTGCCTTATCTTCCTCGTCTCTGATACATCATATTTCAACAACATAATGCTGCACCACCTGTACCCTAAGATTCTCATCTTCAGAACCTTTCCGACAGTTTACCTGGCCAGATATCTCTCAGATATCGCAGCTTCCCCATGTATCAGTCATCCACAATCCTGTTGATCACCCCTACGAAAAAGGTACCATCTACTATTGGTGCCTCACAGCACTGGTTACGTCATGTGCGTAGCGCAGCTAGTACTACTGCTCCGAGGAAAGAATCTTGAAGCTAGAAAAGATGGCCACTAAGGCCAGAGTTATCGCAAGAGCCGTACAAGCTTCGTCAATAAGTTAGAGATTCGGAGTACTACGGACATCATTACACCATACATGTTCACACTACAAAGAAACGAAGTATGCTGCCTTGCAGCAACGAGTGGCGTTTCTACATTCTGGCATTATGTGAAATGACATGCAGCAGTGACATCTAGAGTGTTCAGTGAAATTTTAATCTCTCCTTGTTTCAGGCATTTTTTAGTTGTTGTTGTTTTTGTTGTAGTTCTCATTTATTAAACACAGTGGAGTGCAACTAGGACTGGTGTATTCTGTTCCTGATATTTGCCTTCTTCTTAATTGTTGTTTGATGATCATTTGAGTGACGGTTTTTGCTTGAGTATATTTTAGGTGTTAGTGTTCTCGGACAAGCTTGATTGTTGTGTGTATACCCAATGCACTGTTGAGTTATTATCTTTGGTAACTGGTTTCTTGCCTGTCATTGTTATAATGTGGTAAAATTGAACATAAAGACTATTTCACTGTGTGCTTCATTGTGTTTTTGCATTTTGGCAAAATTTACACAGAATGCCTTGCTTGAGTAACCTCGTACATGTGATAGGATTTCTTGATACTAATTAACAAATACGTTTAAATATAGCTATTTACAACCACCCAACTCCCAGACACTTTCTGCTTATATTGTTTCCTGCACCTTGCCAGAAAAGACACCAAAAAATTTTAACAAAGGAAATAGTCTATTACATATTTGGAGGCATAGGAAAGGCACAGAATGTAGTACTTTGATAAAAAATTTTACTGATCAGGAGTAATGCTGTCCTCATATCCAATAGAAATGCTGTTGGAGCCATATATTCAGGTGTAGGATCTTAAGAAATTTTGTTAATGTGTTTTGAGAGGAATTCAAAATTAGGAAACGGATACGACAGGTTTCATAAGGGATGGAAGAAGTATTAGCGACATGGAGGAGTAAATACGGCACACTAGGAATGACAATGCAAGGAAATAAACTATGTTATCTCTTACTGCTGATGACCAGGTGATAATTGTTGAAAATGGTGAGATGGATTAAGTAATTCATTCGAGAGGTTTAAAAATAAACGCAGACAAAATTGAGTGTGCAGAAGTATTTGGTTACGAGCAGTATCATTAAATGCAGGTAATTTTAAAATTCTGGTAATTTTATTAGTTAATGTTGTTTTAAGTACTCTGGTCAGCCAAGATATCTGCAACTGGGAAAAATGTGGAAGATATTAAATAAGACTGGACAAAACAAACATGTTATTCGACAACTGAAGTCAATCCTTTCCAATAATGAGATAAGAAACCAAACATAAAATTCAATTCGATGGCAGAAAGCGTGTCGAAACGGAGCAAAAGATTGGCTAGCGATGGAAACTGTTAACTGTAAACGAAGTACTGTAGTCTCATGATTAGAGAATATCAGAAATAAAGAAAACATGAAAATGATGTAAATGGAAAAAAAGTGTATCAGAGCTACTGAGAAAAAGTGATTACTATATTTTGGCAATTTGAAATGAAATGATGATGATAGATGGTCAGGAAACGTATGGATGTGAACTAAGAGTACTTTTTAGTAATAATAGCTGAGTACTCATCCTAGTACAGGTATGAATTAATTCAAAATCTATTGGTTCGATACCTCTTTTCTCTGTCCATCTTTTCCACTCCACTCTTTTCATCTCCTCCTGTCACTCCTTCTGCCCTCTGTCCATCTGCTATTCAGCCTCAGTCTGTCCATCTGTAGCTACCCACACTCTCTGTCATTCTTCTCCTCCTCACTCTCTTTGATAATCTGCACATTCTTCTTCGGTTAATCTGCTCTTTCTACCTCCTTCTTTCCCATTTTCTCCTTTCTCTTCTGTCTCATCCTCACTCTCTTTACCTGCTTCACCACATCTCTCTGCCCATCTCTTTCTCCCTGTATCCATGTATTCCTAGCATCACTCTCTGTCCATCTCTTCTTCGCTCACTCTATCCATCTCATTCTCCCCATCTCTCCTCATATCCTGTTTCCATCCTCTACTTCCTCCTCCCATTCTTTCTTTGTACCTCCACATCATCGCTTCATCTGTCCATTTCCCCTCCCCCTTCTCCATGTCCTCCTTGTTCACATCTGTGTCCATGTCCTCCTTCACTCTCTCTTGTCCATCTCTTCCTTCCACCATCTCTCTCCACATTATCACCCCCACCCAGAGAGGTGGTACGCTGGTTTTTAGCCCAACAATATTTCTTTCCCGATAGTAAACAATACGTGTACCAAGTTTGGTTGAAATCAATCCAGAGATTTAGGAGGAGTTTTCTACCAGTGTATTTGTATTTTATACATTTCACACCATTTGCACATATATTTCACCTGCCTCTGTAGCGAATTTCGCCCTGTCTTTTTGTTTTCACACAGCTGAATATTTATGACGTCATATCTCCAGAAGTTTTTGTCCTATAATGACAGAACTTTGTAGTTATACTTGGACATATGGGGATACTGATTCCGAAATTTGTTGCAAAGGAGTAATAACTTTAAACGTACCAGTTGCGAATGATGGGACAATTAGCTTTCGCATTATTTACAACGTCATATGTCCCAATATATAACGTTGTAGGTACATTCAGTGTCATATGTACACACTACTGGCCATTAAAATTGCTACACCAAGAAGAAATGCAGATGATAAACGGGTATTCATTGGACAAATATATTATACTAGAACTGACACGTGATTACATTTTCACGCAATTTGGGTGCATAGATCCTGTGAAATGAGTACCCAGAACAACCACCTCTGGCCGTAATAATGGCCTTCATACGCCTGGCCATTGAGTCAAACAGAACTTGGATGGCGTGTACAGGTACAGCTGCCCATGCAGCTTTCAACACGATACCACAGTTCATCAAGAGTAGTGACTGGCGTGTCGTGACGAGCAAGTTTGCTCGGCCACCATTGAGCAGACGTTTTAAATTGGTGAAAGATCTGGAGAATGTGCTGGTCAGGGCAGCAGTCGAACATTTTTTTTGTATCCAGAAAGGTCCGTACAGGACCTGATAAATGCGGTCGTGCATTATCCTGCTGAAATGTAGGGTATCGCAGGGATCGAATAAAGGGTAGAGCCACAGGTCGTAACACATCTGAAATGTAACGTCCTCTGTTCAAACTGCGAACAGGAGGTGACTGAGACGTGTAACCAATGGTACCCCATAATATCACGCCGGGTGATACGCCAGTGTAGCGATGATGAATACACGCTTCCAATGTGCGTTCACCGCGATGTCGCCAAACACGGATGCGACTATCACGATACTGTAAACAGAACCTAGATTCTTCCGAAAAAATGACGCTCTGCCATACGTGCACCCAGGTTCGTCGTTGAGTACACAATCGCAGGCACTCTTGTCTGTAATGTAGCGTCAAGGGTAACCACAGCCATGGTCTCCGAGCTGACAGTCCATGCTGCTGCAAACGTCGTGGAACTATTCGTGCAGATGATTGTTGTCTTGCAAACGTCCCCATCTGTTGACTCAGGGATCGAGACGTGGCTCCACGATCCGTTACAGCCATGCGGATAAGATGCCTGACATCTCGACTGCTAGTGATACAGCCCATAGGGATCCAGGACGGCGTTCCATATTGCTCTCCTGAACCCACCGATTCCATATTCTGCTAACAGTCATTGGATCTCGACCAACACGAGCAGCAATGTCGCGATACGATAAACCGCAATCGCGATAGGCTATAATCCGACCTTTATCAAAGTCCGAAAGGTGATGGTACACATTACTCCTCCTTACACGAGGTATCACAACAGCGTTTCACCAGGCAACGCCGGTCAACTTCTGTTTGTGTATGAGAAATCGGTTGGAAAGTTTGCTCATGTCAGCACGTTGTAGGTGTCACCACCGGCGCCAAACTTTTGTGAATGCTCGGAAAAGCTTATCATTTGCATATAACAACATCTTCTTCCTGTCGGTTAAATTTCGCGTCTGTAGCACGTCATCTTCGTGGGGTAGCAATTTTAATGACCAGTAGTGTATTTTGTGTATGATAAATGTGTTGCGAATTAGTCTTAAGGAAGGAAAGGAAGCAACAAATTGAAATTTCATGCTTGATGCTGCAGTTTTACTGCAGGAATAGCGTAAATGTAAGAGTGACCCCACCTCTTTCATAGTTAGCAATTGTTTCCACGTAGTAAGTGTTGCATATACCCAGTGGTCTAGGTGCAGCCGGCACGGCAGCTCAGCGTGTTCGGTCAGAGGGTTAGCAGCCCTCTGTAATAAAAAAAACTGAGCCAATCGATCACCAACGAACTTCAACGGATGTCTTACGACGTCCGCAACGACCAATCACAACGATTAAAAAAAAGAAAAGAAAAGTGTAGCGTCTTTGATTCATAATCAAAACGTCTTCGGTCCCGGATTCGATCCCCGCCACTGCCTTAATTTTGATAAATAATCAGCATTGGCGGCCGAAGACTTCCGGCATAAGAAGTCAGCTTCATTCTGCCAAAGGCCTTGTCAAAGAGGGCGGAGGAGCGGATAGAGGTTCAGGGCACTCTCTTGTCCTAGGGGTGGGAAATTGCCCCTAAAGGCGGAAGAATCAGTAATGATCAACGACATGAGGATGCAGAAGGCAATGGAAACCACTGCATTAAAGACACGTAACGTGTATCCACATGACATGTGGCCTGTAATTGAAGAAGTGTCATGATGATCTCTCCATTGGCAAAAGATTCCGGAATCGTCCCCCATTCGGATCTCCGGGAGGGGACTGCCAAGGGGGAGGTTACCATGAGAAAAAGATTGAATAATCAACGAAAGGATAACGTTCTACGAGTCGGGGCGTGGAATGTCAGAAGCTTGAACGTGGTAGGGAAACTAGAAAATCTAAAAAGGGAAATGCAAAGGCTCAATCTAGATATAGTAGGGGTCAGTGAAGTGAAGTGGAAGGAAGACAAGGATTTCTGGTCAGATGGGTATCGAGTAATATCAACAGCAGCAGAAAATGGTATAACAGGTGTAGGATTCGTTATGAATAGAAAGGTAGGGCAGGGGGGTGTGTTACTGTGAACAGTTCAGTGACCGGGTTGTACTAATCAGAATCGACAGCAGACCAACACCGACAACGATAGTTCAGGTATACATGCCGACGTCGCAAGCTGAAGATGAACAGATAGAGAAAGTGTATGAGGATATTGAAAGGGTAATGCAGTATGTAAAGGGGGACGAAAATCTAATAGTCATGGGCGACTGGAATGCAGTTGTAGGGGAAGAAGTAGAAGAAAAGGTTACAGGAGAATATGGGCTTGGGACGAGGAGTGAAAGACGAGAAAGACTAATTGAGTTCTGTAACAAGTCAGCTAGTAATAGCGAATGCCCTGTTCAAGGATCACAAGAGGAGGAAGTATACTTGTAAAAGGCCGGGAGATACGGGAAGATTTCAATTAGATTACATCATGGTCAGACAGAGATTCCGAAATCAGATACTGGATTGTAAGGCGTACCCAGGAGCAGATGTAGACTCAGGTCACAATATAGTAGTGATGAAGAGTAGGCTAAAGCTCAAGACATTAGTCAGGAGGAATCAATACGCAAAGAAGTGGGATACGGAAGTACTAAGGAATGACGAGATACGTCTGAAGTTCTCTAACGCTATAGATACAGCAATAAGGAATAGCGCAGTAGGCAGTACAGTTGAAGAGGAATGGACATCTCTAAAAAGGGCCATCACAGAAGTTGGGAAGGAAAACATAGGTACAAAGAAGGTAGCTGCGAAGAAACCATGGCTAACAGAAGAAATACTTCAGTTGATTGATGAAAGGAAGAAGTACAAACATGTTCCGGGAAAATCAGGAATACAGAAATACAAGTCGCTGAGGAATGAAATAAATAGGAAGTGCAGGGAAGCTAAGACGAAATGGATGCAGGAAAAATGTGAAGACATCGAAAATGATATGATTGTCGGAAGGACAGACTCAGCATACAGAAAAGTCGAAACAACCTTTGGTGACATTAAAAGCAACGGTGGTAACATTAAGAGTGCAACGGGAATTCCACTGTTAAATGCAGAGGAGAGTGCAGATAGGTGGAAAGAATACATTGAAAGCCTCTATGAGGGTGAAGATTTGTCTGATGTGATAGAAGAAGAAACAGGAGTCGATTTAGAAGAGATAGGGGATCCAGTATTAGAATCGGAATTTAAAAGAGCTTTGGAGGACTTACGGTCGAATAAGGCAGAAGGGATAGATAACATTCCATTTCTAAAATCATTGGGGGAAGTGGCAACAAAACGACTATTCACGTTGGTGTGTAGAATATATGAGTCTGGCGACATACCATCTGACTTTCGGAAAAGCAGCATCCACACAATTCCGAAGACGGCAAGAGCTGACAAGTGCGAGAATTATCGCACAATCAGCTTAACAGCCCATGCATCGAAGCTGCTTACAAGAATAATATACAGAAGACTGGAAAAGGAAATTTTGAATGCGCTAGGTGACGATCTGTTTGGCTTTAGGAAAAGTAAAGGGACGAGAGAGGCAATTCTGACGTTACGGCTAATAATGGAAGCAAGGCTAAAGAAAAATCAAGACACTTTCATAGGATTTGTCGACCTAGAAAAAGCGTTCGACAATATGAAATGGTGCAAGCTGTTCGAGATTCTGAAAAAAAGTAGGGGTAAGCTATAGGAAGAGACGGGTCATATACAATATGTACAACAACCAAGAGGGAATAATAAGAGTGGACGATCAAGAACGAAGTGCTCGTATTAAGAAGGGTGTAAGACAAGGCTGTAGCCTTTCGCCCCTACTCTTCAATCTGTACATCGAGGAAGCAATGATGGAAATAAAATAAAGGTTCAGGAGTGGAATTAAAATACAAGGTGAAAGGATATCAATGATACGATTCGCTGATGACATTGACATCCTGAGTGAAAGTGAAGAAGAATTAAATGATCCGCTGAACGGAATGAACAGTCTAATGAGTACACAGTATGGTTTGAGAGTGAATCGGAGGAAGACGAAGGTAATGAGAAGTAGTAGAAATGAGAACAGCGAGAAACTTAACATCAGGATTGATGTTACCTATGCAGTAAAATAACCAATGACGGACGGAGCAAGGAGGACATCAAAAGCAGACTCGCTATGGCAAAAAAAGGCATTTGTGGCCAAGAGAAATCTACTAATATCAAATACCGGCCTTAATGTGAGGAAGAAATTTCTGAGGATGTACGTCTGGAGTACAGCATTGTATGGTAGTGAAACATGGACTGTGGGAAAACCGGAACAGAAGAGAATTGAAGCATTTGTGATGTGGTGCTATAGACGAATGTTGAAAATTAGGTGGACTGATAAGGTAAGGAATGAGGAGGTTCTACGCAGAATCGGAGAGGAAAGGAATATGTGGAAAACGCTGATAAGGAGAACGGACAGGATGATAGGACATCTGCTAAGACATGAGGGAATGACTTCCATGGTACTAGAGGGAGCTGTAGAGGGCAAAAACTGTAGAGGAAGACAGAAGAGGTTAGCGCAGGAAGGGAATTCGTGGCGGGCCGCATCAAACCAGTCAGTAGACTGATGATAAAAAAAAAAAAAAATACCATGTTCGGCTATTATAGGTCCAGTGGTGGAGGAGGGCATATGGAACATTCATCCATACATACTTACATCTTTCTAACACGTGTGGATGTGTGTGCATATGTTGCGTGAACTTCTCTGTGTATAATTTCCGTTTCCTGTTGCAGCTACCGCGAGAACATGAAGCGCTTTTCCGCCATCTACCGGGAGCACCAGTCGACGTCACTGGAGAACGCGCTGTGGTGGGTGGAGTACGTGATCCGCCACAGAGGCGCCCCGCACCTGCGGCCCGCGGCCCTGGACCTCCACTGGTGGCAGCTGCTGCTGCTCGACGTCGTCGGCTTCGTCGTCGCGGCAGCGGCGGCGGTCACGTTTGTGCTCTACAAGCTGACGCGCCGTCTGCTGGCACTCATCTGCAGGCCCAGCAAACAGAAGAAACAGTGACGCAGCTGCCATGGGACTGGCGCAATCATCACGCTGTGCTTCGAACGTATTTTGTCGCAGTCTGGCACCCCTTCCGAGTTTTACTCGTACTGTGAAACAAACGACGCTCCAGAGGAGTGTGCTGTGACGTAGCAGATCTTTGTGACTTTCATCATGCACGCAAAATGTGAGACTCAGATGTTGGTGCATCATACGTATGAACTAGCACAGCATACGTAAGGGAGTTAGGAACCATCTCTGGGAGACTGTCCATAGTAATGAATGTGCGCAGCATACCTGAATGCGTATTTATCCAACTGGAAACTACTACGAGGAAAGTGCTCGATGTGTCCAGTTCCTGTTACCATTCTTCTAGTCTACATCATTTTTATTATACCTTAGTTTCAGTACTTACTGTTATATGATAAGAGAGTACCGCTCTGCCCATAGCTTCAGTTGTGTGTATCTCCAGTCACCGCATTAGTATCATCATTGCAGCCGTAATATAACACTTCATCTCTCATCTGCGCATGTCTGAAATGTGTTTGGTTAATTTATCAAGGTATAATTTCATTTCTGCTGCGTTAAATGATTTTCTTTATTTGTAAGTTCTTGTTTTTCTCGTCACATAGGCACCAGAGTGCATCTTGCACTGCTCACGAAAGCGAGTAATACAGAAAGAAAGTTTGTTGTGATCATTTTGTGTGAATTATGTCGTAACGTTAACATATCTATACTAACTACATTTACCATGACATTACAGTTGAATAATCTGCGTTCGTCACTCCTTACACTGTTACTCTTACACTCACAGCACGCAAAACAGTTACCACGAAGAAACAGTATGGTGTCGTCCTACACAAATCTGATTTCATCTAAGTAGAAGACTTCCTCGAATATTTTTCGTTACATTTACGCATTTACAGTATTCAGTTTATATTTCATGCCTTAAACAAAATCTGGTCAGTCTGTTGCTGTTATGCTATAAGGCCACATTCTTCACAAGGCTGTTAAAAACACATTGTAAATGTGACTAACTTTGCGGTGACTAGTTTCTATTTAATTTTCACTGTTTCTCAGTAACTTAAAATGTCACACTTTTATCCTGTGCCGTAATGACACTGTTCATGAAAATACATGCAAATGACCAAAAAGACAACTTTTTATTTATGAAAGTTTAAGAATGCGTCAGTGTGGAGACGATCTGAAAGTTATACTATTCTGGAAGAATCAAGTTAACCTAGTTCTCTAGCAATTCCTTTTAGTACTATGACCGAACAAGCATTAACAAGTTGTTTCATGGCCAGGAGATTAACACCATAGTTCTCCCTGTCCTTTGTAGAATTTTGTTAGTTAAAATCGTGCATAAAATGAAATGCTTCGACATAAAAAATGTTGTAATTAAGAAATGGCTTAAATGGCTCTGAGAACTATGGGAATTAAAATCTGATGTCATCAGTCCCCTGGAACTTAGAACTACTTAAACCTAACTAATCTAAGGACATCACACACATCCATGCCCGAGACAGCATTCGAACATGCGACATTAGCAGTCCAGCGGCTCCGGACTGAAGGGCTAGGACCGCTCGGCCACTGTGGTTGGTTTTGTAATTAAGAACTTATAACAATATACTGTAATGGTGATTACAATGGAAAAGCTGTTTGCCACTTTGTTACTATATATCCTGCTCATTAGCAACAACTGTGACATAAACATTGACTATAAATTGTGTAAGGTTTCTTATTTAGTCTGTTCGCTTTCTACGTGGCAGTGAATTTATGATATTTCGTCAAAAGGTGACTTTATATCATTGCGAAATAGGCCAAGACACTTTCTGTGAGCTCATAAGAAAAGTATCACTGTAAGCCTATCCACTTTGGAAGCTTACTCCCGTAAAAACATAGTATGCAGCTAACAAGAGTCAGAAGGTAATCCTCTTGCTGTCAGGGTATGCCATCTTCAATTGCTGAACCTTGAAATATCAGTGATACACAATTTCTTTTGTAATTTGTTGATGCTGTGAATATAAGTGTATTCTTCATATCACTGAGCCCTCTGAACTGATAGTGGACAGCCGAATTATAAATTTATAGTTTGATGAAAAATATTAATAAAAAGGAACTAATAAGTTACGAGAGTGCACCCAAATCATCTCGTCGACAACAGCCAATATTTCTACAGGAACATACTCTCGCATTTTCAAGGTGTAACTGCATCATATAAGTTCTGTGCAAAGGAAACACTAGCACCATCACACAAACCAAACATGACCGGCATTGGAACTTACTGACAGTGGAATTAATAATCAGTACATGAGACAATAGTAATACAGTCCCTGTGATTTTTGACAACGAAGAGAGAGCAGGATTTCACGCAGAACCTGTTTTCTTAGTAACACTATTCCAATGGCTGGAAGTGGATGCCAACGCCAAATCTCCGTGTTGATATATTCTATAGGGTGACCGGTGCCAAGACGATGTTATGCATTAGAGGATTCGCTCGGCCGTTGTAAGCATATGTGCTGCTTATGGTCAGTACACCGTTCCTCCATACTCCTGATAGCTTGACCAGTATATGACATGCCACAACTGCAACTGAGTATTAAGTAATCATATATACAGAAATGCTACTTTTTCTGTTTTAAAATCGGCATCGTTGGTTTGTGTGATGGCGCTAGTGTTTACAATGTGTGTGTGTGTGTGTGTGTGTGTGTGTGTGTGTGTGTGTGTGTGTGTGTGTGCGCCTTCGCGTGGGTATTATCATTCTTGAGTTTCCCCGCTAACTGGGCTTTTGAAATTCACTTGCACAGCGCTTACTAGCTGCAGTTATGCCTTGCAAATTGCATGGAGTGCTCCTCTTGAAATTTCGGCGGATGTCGACGATGTCACCCGGGTGCATTCCCGTAAATAGTCCAGGAGAAACTAAGGTATCACAATAAGACACTAATTTATCATAGTGTATTTCCTACTGGTGTTTCTCGGTTTCACTATAAAATAAATAGGCTGTGGTAATGCAAGTGCACTCCTCGACTGGGTTACTCATAAGAGAGTTAAACTTAGCATCACACCTTGTGCTCCTGTGGAAAAATGTATGTTTTTCGCTGTACGTGTCTAATAATAAAAGAATTCTTTACTGTTTCTTACATTTTCCATGTTGATTGCATCTTAAAAGCTGTATAGCTTCAGTCACATACGTTCCTTAGGCGTACAATTATTATCAGATAAAAGTTCGTGTTCATTAGCTAGCTTTCCATCAATTCTATACGGTCTATACTACAAAAGAACGGCAGTGTTTTGCATCTGACACTATGAGACTATTTATTGAACTGTGACTTTCATCTAGCCTGAACTAACCTCTATCGCTAAACACGTTATGTCATTAATATAAATTATATGAAAGATGTAACTGATATGGAAGCCAGAGTAAAAAATTCAGAATTGATAACGAAACCTATTTCTTTTTTCTTCTTCTTCTTCTTCTTCGCGGATGGATCACTTAGGTCCACGCGTAATCAACATTTGTTGGCCTTCCTTTTTTCCCAGTATTCCTTCATAAGCAACGAATGAGCTTGCTTTCGTTGCGTAGACCACGTACGTCGGTTAGTTTTTCTCTCTTCTTCCTCAAAACCCCGTGTGTTTGTGACTTTTCTGATTTAATTTCTGCCATGTAGATTTGGAGACCTTAGTCCTCTCAGGTTTATTTTTTCGTCTGTTTGTACCAGTCCGGTCTTGTAGTTTTGTTCTTTAAAAATGTATGGATTTTGTGCTTTTTGAGTCCATTCTTTCTAAATGCCCCATGAATTGGATTCTTCTCATGCGCATTGTGTCTGTTATTTTGTAGAAATTTTTATATATTTCTGCATTGGGTTTTGGATAATACACACCATCTTTAGTTCTTGGTCCGACGATTTTCCTCATTATTTTACGTTCTTTCACTTCTAATTCGCGTTTTAGTGTTATGTGTTGAAGGTTTAGTGTCTCAGATGCGTAGAGAGCTTCGGGTTTAATTACTGTTGTGTAGTGTCGCATTTTAGAGTTGCACGAGAGACTCTTTTTGTTGTAAACGTTTTTTGTTAACTGAAAAGCCGGCTCCATTTTCTGGACTCTTGATCTGACAGATTTCTTTTCATTACAATTTTCTGCAATCCTTTCAACGAAATATTTAAATTCTTTTACTTGAGGGGTGTAGTTATTACCAATTTTGAGATCAGAAGGTGCATCTTCGATGCCAGTCATAAATTTTGTTTTTCCAAACTAAATTTGTAATCCTATTTTTGCTACCTGCTCTTATAATAATTCTAGCTGTTTCTGTGCATCGGTAATGTCTTGTGCGATCAGTGCCATGTCACCAGCAAACGCTAAAGAGACTAATTCTATGCCCTCACATCTTCGTCCCAGTCTGTGTGCTGGTGCACGTGCTTTTCTCCATTCTCCAACAGCTTTTTCAAGAGAACAATTGAAGAGCACTGCGGACAGTACAAACATTCCCTTGTCGTACTTCTGTGTCTATTTAAGATTCAGTGCTCAAGTCTCCCATAAATTTTCTTTGGATTTGGTCTCTGTGAGTGTTTCTTTTATGATTCTTGTTGTCTTTTGTTCTACTCCAAATTCTGCTAATACTTCAAAAAGGGATTCTCGGCCTATACTGTCATATGCTTTTTTAAAGTAGACAGACGTGGTGACACAACTTTTGTTTGAAGTACTATGCAAATATTTCATCGAGATTTTCTAGTTAAGCGTTTGTTCTACGTGTGATCGACGTTTTTGAATCCACCTTGGTATTCGACTAGTTTTTAATCCAGCTGAGGTTCTGCTCGGTTTAGTAGGGCTTTAGACAAAATTTTGTATGTTATTGACAATAAAGAGATTCCACGATAGTTGTTGGGGCCTGTTTTACTTCCTTTGTTTGCTGTCTTCCCCTCTGAGGGGATTTTTTCAGTTTTCCAGGTATAATGTATAATTTCTGTGAGTTTTGGAATAAGATTTTCTCCTGCATTTTTTTCCATAATTCTGCGATGATTTGGTCTTCTCCTGATGCTTTGTTGTTTTTGAGTCACTGAATTATCTCTTTAACCCATTACTAGCCATTGTCCCTTTTTTGGGACGCGTATATTTTACTTATTTGTACGTAAGCAATGGAGCTTTTAGCCTTGATTGTTGCACCTGTAGGTTCAACTAACTGCTATAATGCCTGTAAATGTAAAATAAATAACTTTTTTCGAAGTACTTCACGTCAGGAAAATTATAAAGTTTCCGATTTTTTGTTCTCGAACTTGGCGGCACTGTATGTCTGCTGGTAGTTCCTGTACGACAATGAGCTGTGATTTAGTTGTCTGGTCGTGTTTGCTATGAACATATGGATGTCCATGTAAGATCAAGTATACTTCAAATTTTTTCAGGTAAGTGCAATTGCGATATATTTTATGTGTCCCAATAATGGGACAATGACATGTTACACTATCATTTCTTGTTGATGTGCCCTATTCTTGTATACACGTATTATACAGAGAAGAATTGCATTTTACGTTCATTATATCTGCTTTTTTTTCATGTTCTATTCGAATTTTAAGATTCCATCAGGATAAAAACGTGCCGCTTGGACTTAACACTTGAAGACATTGTAGCAGAACCAGCGAACCATCAAGAGCGTGACGATGAAGATGATGACGTAGAACTGGAGATTATTCCACCAAATGCAGATGTAATAGTAGATGAAGAAGACATTGACGAAAATGTATTGAAAAACGAGTCTGTTGCACAAGATGTAGCCGGTACGTTAGAGAGAAGCTCTCACTTTTGGATGTCCGACAGAGAATAGTGATGTTTTACCTACCAAAGAAAACAGGATCAGTACCAAAACGCAGAGGACCACAATTGATGGGAGGACGAGTGAGCACAGATGTACGACTAGATTCAGGAAATCATTTCATTGTGCCAAGTAAAACACAGAAGAGAGTAAAACACAAAAGAGATGTGCTTACTGCAAGAAAAAAACAACTAAAATTTGTGATAGGTGCAATGTTGGTGTACAAGAAATATGTTTTGCTTCATTTCATACTGAATAGACATTCAATAATATTGAAACATTCTTTATTTATTGCTTGTGTTATTTCTTACAATATTATGCATGGAGAATAAGGCTGTGAATTTGGATAGCGCACTTGGCCGATGTCCCAAAAATGGGACGGTCTGTAGTTTTTGTTCTAATAAACTGAAAATTTTCAAAACAACTTTTTATTCAATTCATCACTCAATGTAACGCATTTATGTATAAAAGTTTGCAAGAAATGATCCGATAGAGTTTTGGCCAGTAATGGGTTAATCTCCTGTAAACTTGTTGGCTTTAAGTCTGGGTTTCGTTGTGTGTGATGGAACTCAAATTCTTCTGCAGGCTTTTCACAATTCAGTAATTTAGAAAGTATTTTGCAAGAATTTCACAGTTTTCGGTGTTGGTATGGCAATTTCCCCATGTTCATTTTTTAATTGGAGTGTTGGAGGAGAGTACTTTGATAATTTTTGTTTGAATACTCTGTAGAAATTTCGAGAACTGTTTTTCTTCAAATCATTTTCTATGTCTTGTAATTTTTTGTCTTCGTGTTGTTTATCGACTGTACGTATTGCTTTTGTGACTGTTTTCCTGGTATCTTTGAGATCTTCCAGGGTCTTTAGATTTTTGTTGCACAACCAATTTTGCCACTCTAGATGTCTGAGATTTATCAGTTGGTCAAACATCTGTCAACCATGGGTTTTTACGTGTTCTTGTTTGCGGTGCTACAGTTTCAGCGGCTTTTGAAAGTCCTGCTTGCAGTTGTTGCCAATTTTGTGGTTTTAAATTTTGTGTTTCTTTTGTAAATTGTTAATTACCATTTATCTTTTGTACATCATATTTACGGTGTGGAGATTTCTTAGTGAATTTTCTTTTTTCTGGAATCGCATCTAGGGAGAATTTTGTTGGGTAATGTTCGGAAACTAGGTCTAGTCCCTTAACGACTTTAATTTGTTTCTACGGGAATACGAGAATTATTTACAGCATTTATTTTTAACACACAACAGCAAAATTACACGTATTTAAAAATAAGTTGAACCTATACTGATGAAGCACTCATCTGTTTCAATACGCTAACGTTGCGAAGTAATGTGGTTTGTTTTACTCTGTGAGGTACAGATGCAGTTTTCACCGTACTTGTAACATTTTTGCTAATTGTAGATATACGAAGTCTGACGCATTCGTAACACATCACCTACAGGGTATGCTTAATCATCACACAGTATAACATAGCTATTAAACTTTCATTAAATGAGTAATATTTTGAATGTAAGGCAAATACATTTTTCACTTCTTATCACTAGACAATATAAATAATCTGAGAGATAAGATGATCTGCAGTAAACTGTTACACATAGCATCTAAAAGAGCACTGATAATCAGGTTGCAAGAGATAAATCCATCTACGCACATTTAAAGAAATTATATATATAGTACGATATTTTCCACATATCCACCATGCGTAGCAATAATATGGCGTAGTCTCCGAATGAAATTACCCGAAACCTTTGACAACGTGTCTGGCGGAATGGCTTCACATGCAGATGAGACGTACTGCTTCAGCTGTTTAATTGTTTCTGGATTCTGGCGGTACACCTGGTCTTTCAAGTGTCCCCACAGAAAGAAGTCACAGGGGTTCATGTCTGGCGAATAGGGAGGCCAATCCACGCCGCCTCCTGTATGTTTCGGATAGCCCAAAGCAATCACACGATCATCGAAATATTCATTCAGGAAATTAAAGACGTCGGCCGTGCGATGTGGATGGGCACCATCTTGCATAAACCACGAGGTGTTAGCAGTGTCGTCTAAGGCAGTTTGTACCGCCACAAATTCACGAAGAATGTCCAGATAGCGTGATGCAGTAATAGTTTCGGATCTGAAAAATGGGCCAATGATTCCTTTGGAAGAAATGGCGGCCCAGACCAGTACTTTTTGAGGATGCAGGGACGATGGGAGTGCAACATGGGGCTTTTCTGTTCCCCATATGCGCCAGTTCTGTTTATTGACGAAGCCGTCCAGGTAAAAATAAGCTTTGTCAGTAAACCAAATGCTGCCCACATGCATATCGCCGTCATCAATCCTGTGCACTATATCGTTAGCGAATGTCTCTCGTGCAGCAATGGTAGCGGCGCTGAGGGGTTGCCGCGTTTGAATTTTGTATGGATAGAGGTGTAAACTCTGGCGCATGAGACGATACGTGTACGTTGGCGTCATTTGGACCGCAGCTGCAACACGGCGAACGGAAACCCGAGGCCGCTGTTGGATCACCTGCTGCACTAGCTGCACGTTGCCCTCTGTGGTTGCCGTAGGCGGTCGCCCTACCTTTCCAGCACGTTCATCCGTCACGTTCCCAGTCCGTTGAAATTTTTCAAACAGATCCTTTATTGTATCGCTTTTCGGTCCTTTGGTTACATTAAACCTCCGTTGAAAACTTCGTCTTGTTGCAACAACACTGTGGTCTAGGCGGTGGAATTCCAACACCAGAAAAATCCTCTGTTCTAAGGAATAAACCATGTTGTCTACAGCACACTTGCACGTTGTGAACAGCACACGCTTACAGCAGAAAGACAACGTACAGAATGGCGCACCCACAGACTGCGATGTCTTCTATATCTTTCACATCACTTGCAGCGCCATCTGTTGTTGAAAATTGTAACTACTGTAATTTCGAAAGTTTGTCCACCTGAAAATGTACTGTTGTCCCAAGCATATTGCAACAAACGGTGTATTTCTATCGCTGCTCGTTTAGTTTTTATTGCCGTTTCAAATATACCGGTCATTTTTGAAACACCCTGTAGTATATGAAGTAAAAGGCTCTGTCTTACTTGACAGCGGCAGACATGGTAACTTTTTGTCTACGTAAGAGCTTAGAAATGCAGTTTTAAGACTGAAAACTGACTAACAGTGCAAAAAAGAAACAGTACTTACATGTCAAGTATAAAATAATTATCAATCGATAAAGCTTTGGACACTAAGGAAAAAAAATCAAGCGATGTTCAATATCAAACGATAATCACTACAGCATTATCGCTTGAAAAAAGTGACTTGCTTAAGTGACTTACCTCTTGCCTTCCACCATTAGTAGCTCCATGATCATCGATAGACACTCTAATCAACTTAATATCATCATTTTCTTTAAAAGGTATTGATGAGGTGATAAACCTGACCCATTTAAAGAGTTCAAGAACTCTGTGGGCACATTAGTCGCTGGTCAGAATCAGAACTGCGGTAAACCTATGATTATCCAGGTAAAAAACTAGAAATGACGAATTAATTAAGTGTTGTACACTCACCATTTCTTGAAAGAACTTCAAAAAAGTTTTGTTCATTAACTTATGTGACATTGGCGGTAATAAAACTATCGTAATTATACTAATAATGTTTAGGAATTTTAATCGCTTCATTGAAGTAATCTCCTTGAGGCCCTAAATTACCTTTACCCAGTTTAAGTCAACGTTCAGTGGAAACGGGATCACCATTTGGCCTCGTAGTTTGAGACAACTTATGATTTTTAACATGAGGGGATTAGACTGATCGTTTAACTTTAGCTTTTACAACGACATTTCTGATGACGTGTCTACCGACGGCTGATGGAAATTTCCACCAGACAGAGTTATTTATCCTACATACGTGATATTATTATTCATTATGACCTGTAAAAATCGGACGATCCAGATTAGCGCGTCTCTGGTAGCCACTGCTATATCTTCCCTATAAATAATACCAGTCACTTAGAGGCTGTTCATCCCTGGCGCGAGTGCTAATCGATGAGACCTATGTGCTCAAGATGGGTACAGACGGTTTGAAAACAGAGTATGATGGTCGTTCCCCTGGTAGGAGATGGCATCAATCCATGTTCATGCAAATGTTGAAAAAACCTCGTTTTCACCTTGTGATAGACCCATGTGATACGAAGTTTTGTAGATAAATATTTTTCCGCAGATTTCAGGTCCGTCACTGAATAAAAATTTGGAATCTTATTTATTACTGAAAGTAAGAATTCCTCAGCATTTGACTTCTTTTGTTCGTTTAGCTTTTCGTAAGCTGTCTTGTCGTTCCTACATTCTTCCTCCACGCAGTAGGGGTATGTTGTGTGTTTCGCGACCATCACAAGCAACGTCGGCAGGTTTAAATGCTGGCAAGATTTGTCATGGTAGTTAAAAACATTCCCAGATTTTAGCAGTGTGAGGTTGTAGGCTTTAGGTGGGGTGTGATGTCTCTCGGAATGTATGTCTTGAAATGTAGCTCAAGTCCCATGTATATGTATATTGGCAGGAGAACAGAATATACAGATGATGGCGAAAAGCCATCTCAACTGGGTTGTCATTTGGTGTCGGCAACCTCCTCCGAACATTCTTTCCAACCGGTTTCATTAACTACTGAATGTAATTTTTCTACAGTTTGATGGAAAGAATTCCACGGTATTTCACCATCTGAGGTTACGTCGTGAAATGACTGCGGGCCTTTGACTTTCAGAAATATTGCTAGGAGGTAATTTCCTTTCACATTGGCTGGATTGACAATACAGATGTGCCCAAAACACTTGGTGCTTTTCTTGCGAATAATTTATTGTTAGTTGATCAAACAAAACATTCTGGAATTTCGTGGTGACGGTAGTTGCTTGTGGTGGTATCATATTTGCACGATTACAAAAAATAACGTCAGTTTTGGGTCTCTACAAACGTTAGAGGCAGCTTAATATACCGCCTGAAAGTACACAATGATTTTTTTCCTGCTAAGTCGACAGGCAGTCGCTCGATCGTGTAAAATCGGTGTAAAAATCGGCGTTCGTTTAATCGCTATATAGCCTCTGGTGGACTCACATAACGACAGCTGAAGTAAATGTTCATTTCGTCAATGATGAGTTGTTGTTGTCTTCATATCCTAAACACAGTGGTAAGACCGAGCAGTCCTTTCCTTTATACACTCATTTCTACAGATATTAAACAGATGTGATTGAAGAACAAGGCTCGAAACTGATATGAGACAGATATTTTCTACGGAGAAACCTGCAGTGTGGTACGCTCTACCGATTATGAATGACAAATGATCGAACTGTTATTGTAACGCTGTTATTGTGTCGTCTGTAAGGAAGATAGCCATTATAACTTGAATTAGTTTCTTTCTGAAAATATTTTCGATAATTTTTTTGGAACATTTATTTATTTGTTGCATGCGTGGTGTGTCTGGATAAATAGTACTGAAAAATCCGGGTCATTTATTGGGAATATCTGCACAAACTGAAGATTCTAAATCTTCTACTGAAACTACTTTATCTTCATTTAACACAATGAACAGAATGTGTGCGTGACGGAGACATTTCTTTTTAAATTAAATGACTCAAACATAACGAATGATTACGTAACATATATACATATGTCTTGGTTTTATGGACTGCCCCATGTTAGTGTTTTGTCAAAAAATATCTTTCTCAGTGATGGTGAGCGGTTTCGAAAAAAATCTTCCCTTTCATTCAAATGAAATTACGAAACGAACTTCGATGCTGAAATCTATGTAATGAAACACGTTACTTCACATTGATTTTAATCAACGCCATATGGAGAATGCGATATTATTAATGCATAAACTGGCGCTGGACACCACACATTGTATTCAATTTAAAATGGTAAACAGGATGAAAATTCTATGAAGCTGAAGTATTATTCATACAGGTATGTATTTGAGACTACTGTACAGGATTATTCGCTGTTCCAGCCATCGACAAATCCAGGAACTTCCTCGCGATTTCGTCCCCTTTTCTTTGACAATCTCTAACAAAGTTATTGCAGCTATTTTACGAACGTCCATTTCGTAAAGAAGATCTGTGACTTACGCATCTGATGTAGCAGAAGGCTGAGGTTTCAAACGACGGTGAGGAGCACGTTCCGTGAGATGCAGCAGGTCGTTTCAGGGCGTGCAGCAACCACGAAGGACCCGACGTCTGGTACGCTTCGCGGTGAGAAACACATCCCGTGTGAGACGGCTCTATGAAATTTCTAACATACATACAAAGAACTGCTGCAGTGTAATACAACAGAAATCTCAAAGAAATACGCAATGAGCCTAAGTGAAATGAGTCTTTTATTCAAAAACTATAATTACACTTAAACAGTTGTGGCTTTACAGCCATCGTATTCAGGTAGTAGAAGCTCATTCTGGAGCAGATGAGAAGGCAGCTGTGGGAAAATGACGTAATGTGGTGTGACGTACAGATGACAGATGGTTTTTTTTCTTGTTTTTTGATACGGGTAAATTGTGGCCATCCTCCGCGATTGGTTGCTGCTTTCGAAACTAACGCGCCACAACGACACTTCTGCTACCAACATTAGAGAAACTAAACAGCGTATTCACTTGCATTCATGTTAAAGCATACCTCAACAGCGTACTATCATTCTATTATTTGACAAGTATTAATAACCACCAGAATAATAAACAATTGCTAAACGAAAAAGCAGGCGAAGCACTTCGGTGATTTTGGGATCGCGCCTAACTTGGATGGCGGGCGAAGTGTTCCGGCTGTAATATTTAGCTGATACGATGTGTGGGAGGACAGACACGTCTGCCACGGTAGGTGTCAGTTGAGAGACTCTATAAGGAAACTCATGTTCCAGAATGAAATATTTCACTCTGCAGCGGAGTGTGCGCTGATATGAAACTAAGTGCTGGACCGAGACTCGAACAAGGGGCCTTTGCCTTTCGCATGCAAGTGCTCTACCACCTTCTTTTTGGGCGGACGTCACATGACATCCGTTGAAGTTGATCATTGATTCCTTTATCAAGTTTTTTTATTACAGAGGACAATCGGCTCTCTGACCGAACACGCAGAACCGTGCCGTGCCGGCAGCATCTGAGCTACCCCAGCACAACCTACGCACCGTCCTCACAGCTTTACATCTGCCAGTACTTTACTTACAGCTTTACTTCCAAACTTCACAGAAGCTCTCCTGCGAACCCTGCAGAACTAGCACTCCTGGAAGAAAGGCTATTGCGGAGACATGGCTTAGCCCCAGCCTGGCATCACGTATAGAGAAACTGAATGGAAACGTAATTATTTCTAAAATATCAGGTCCTCGCTAAGAGTTTATTACAGCCTCAAGATAACGGATTCACGACATACGTGCTGTTTTCCGTGCTGGGGACAGCAACTATCGAAGAATGAAGGTTGGTGAACGTTAATTGAAACTTAAGCATTCCACTCAGGGCAGTGGAAGCAAACAGGCACCTCACGTGTACTCCAATCTTAGTACAAATGAGCCCATTGACACGACATCTCTGGTAAAACAGATGTGCTGTACACTGGAGTCAAATTTATTTATGAATATTTCTCTGGACGTTGGAAAAGGTGGGATGTGATTCTTGGAAGAGTGCGTAATCATCACGGACGGCAATGCGTGTTCTGCAACGTGCTCATGCTGCAATAAATTCCCCGAACGCATCCCATACGTGCTGGATGGGATTGAAGTGGGGGGAAACGCAGTCTAGTTCATTCGCCAAATACCCTCTCGTTCTCCACCTGTGCAGTCTGAGGTGGCCACACATTGACTGAAATCATGCGCCATGGTAAGAAGTACACAGTCTCAAAAGCGTTGATCGTGAGCGTTAAGTGTTCACAGATTTGGTGGTCACTACACCCATGCAGCATAATGCCTCCCCACATCATAACACCTGGACCACAAAAACGACCATGATCGGCACTTTCTCTTTGGTGCATTTCAGGTTTCCAATTCTAGCCAGATGAAGGTAAAAGGTAATGTTAATACCAAGTTCTAAAATTATGCTGCACATCTAGACTCTTGTGTATTACACAAGACTCAATGTGTTTTAGATGATTACATTACTTTGCGGAATAGGTAGATATAACCATAACTGTGGAAGAAACACCTTCTCAAGGTGAATACGTGGAGAATTTCCTGTCGTGTGGCAGTGAAAATCAGTTAGTATTCTAACGTGTTGGCGACCACATTAATTACGTCCTAATTAATGGGCTTGTACTGCCGTGGACTAGAACTTCGAGCACTTCCTCGTCGTTCTCTGTGCAAGTTTGTCGTTCCAGAAACGGATAATTACCTTCTGCCACAGCGGTCTCTGAATTACAGAGTGAATGGCTGCGAGAGGGAAGTTACCAACCGAGAGAGTCAACCTAATTACTCGTAACTAAGGAATGCTAACGTTCACCTGTTTCCTTGAAGATACTAAAGAATCACACCTGAGCTGCTACAGGAAAGCCTTATCTAATGATTAAACATGTTACTCTACAGGTAACACGAATTGTCTCCAGCAGTATTGGGCGGTTAGAAACTTTTCTTGATTTACAACGGACTCTTTCATATAACTCTCTGAACAACGCGTAGTTAACAGTTCAATCATTTGTGTAAATCTTGGTTTCCGGGATCATTGTCATCTTCAATAAAGTATTTCGAATTTTATGACAGCATTCGCATATAGATTTTTAGACTAATGTTTCAGTTCGTTTAACAAGTGACATTCATCAGGATGATTAGTTACTACTCAAATATTACTGCGTTCAGATAGTATATAGTTTAATTACATCCTGCTCGTAGAATCTGTCAAGAATATCACTAAAACAGCAGTACTTTGATTGGATGGCAGGACTGGGGAGGCGCGGATGGAAACATTTTTTGTGCTTACGGCCAATTAGAATACCAATATGTAGAACAGACTCAACAACACACTAACGAAGAACTGACGGGAGATCTGATAAGCATGTTATTCTGAAAGGTCACAGGCACTTCTGCTAACAGAGTGTAGAATAGGAGACAACTCAGCTAGAGGAGTCACACCGCATATTACGAACCGCAGTTATATTATACGGAATAATCAGGGCATGAAGAGAAACGTACCCACTTGGGCCAAAAGCAAATAATACAAATTCAGAAGGTGCATCATTTGGTAGAAAATTCCGAGTCGTTCGTACCTAGTGTAAGGTTTAACTTCGAGCCATCAGCGGAGGAGGCCATCTAAATTCCTCAGGTGGGTATGGCACTTAACGCCTGCGAGCTGATGCATCATTTTGTTACAAACACCTCTTTCTGGTACAATAGTGAGTGTCAGAAACAGACAGATGTAGCAGGAATCGTTCTGCCGGCACTCGAAGCCTCTGTTATCCATTCCATACAGATGGACCACAACTGCTGTCAGACTACGGCTTTGCATGCGCACCAACTACATAGTTGCTCCGCGGCTCGAGCACCCACAAAGAATGTTGTAGATTCAGTTTGCAGTTTGAGTAGAAAGAAAATAAAAGTTTCTCAATTGCCACTAGTAAAAATAATAACCAAATAAAACTTCTGGATGGAAGATAAAATCTCTAACCTCTAAAACATGACTGTTTCAAATGTGTTCGTCCAAAAGCAACCAGGTAACCCACTTCCCCCTTTCTTTCCTACCTGTGTTCATGTCACAGGTAGGCCTCACAATAACGACGGAAGTGGTTGTGAATTGCGCAGCGCCTTTGCAGCTTGTGTTCGCGTTTCCTTACAACTGACACACTGCAGTATACCCACTCAATTCGTCAACAGTTGCTTTAAAATTACTGATTGCTAATACTGAGCATTAATAAAGAATAAATGAAAACTTAAGAAAGGCGATTGTCAGTTGATTTTTTTCTTCTTGTGTAGGATACGACCAAGTAAGAGAGGCGTGGTTTTCGATTTCAGTGAAGTATTGTTCATGTAATCTGAATTGTCATTGTTTCGTTTTCTCTGCAAGACACAGTCGCCATGAAGGAGGCGGAAGCTTAATCTAGATATACTCGTCCGAGTTTTCACCCACGAAAAGCCATTGTGAGGAATAATTGTCGCTGGCTAAGGGAAGAGGATTCGACTAGTGACAAAAACGCCCTCAGTTCCGGATTCGAATACCGACACCGCTCAAAATGTGATTTAAAATCATTAGTATTGGCGACTGACGACTTAAGTCATAAGAGGTCACTTTCATTCTGCCAACGGCCGTCTCAAAGAAAGCGGCGGAGCCGACACAGGATCAGGGAACTCTCGTGCTGGGTATCTGCCCCTGAAGATGGAAGGACCATCAGTGTTCAACGTCATGAGTAAGAAAACGGCAATGGAAATCACTGCATTAAAGACATGTAATGTGTAATCACATGACATGTGGCCTAGGATGAAGTTTATGATGATTTGTCCGTTGGCAAAAGATTCCGGAATAGTATCCCATTCGGATCGCCGGCGGGGGACTGCACAGGCGGAGGAGACAACAAGAAAGACATTGAACACCAACGAAAGGATAACGCTCTACGAGTCGGGACATGGAATGTCAGAAGTTTTAATGTGGCAGGGAAGCTCGAAAATCTGAAAAGGGAAATGAAAAGGATCAATCTAAACATAGAGGGGGTCGGTGAAGTTAAATGAAAAGAGGACAAGAAGTACTGGTCTGATGAGGATGGGCTATTGTCAACAGCAGCAGAAAATGGTGTAACAGTAGTATGATTCGTTATGAATAGAAAGATACGACATAGAGCGTGTTACTGTAAACAGTTCATAAAAATGAGTTGATCTCATCGGAATCGACGAAAACTAAAACCGAAAACGATACCTCCGGTATACATGCCGACGGCGTAAAATGAAGACGAAGAGATAGAGAAAATATATGAGGATATCGAACGGGTAATTCAGTACCTAAAGGGTGACTGGAATGTGGTGGCAGAGGAAAGAGTAGAGGAAGGGGTTACGGGAGAATATGGGCTTGGTACGAGGAATGAGGGAGGAGGAGGACTGATTGAGTTCTGCAGTATTTTTCGGCTAGTTGTAGCGAACACTCTGTTCAAGAATCACAATAGGAGGAGGTACACTCGGAAAAGGCAGGGAGATCCAGGCAGATTTCAGTTACATAACATCATGGCCACCCAGATTCCGAAACCAGGTACTATACTGTGAGACACACGTAGGAGAAGATATAGACTCAGAAAACCGTTTAGTGGAGATGAAGAGTAGCACAAAGTTGACCAGACTAGTCGGGGAGAATCAATACGAACGAAGTGGAATACGGAGGTACTACGAATGAAGTGATGTGGAACAGTTCAGTAGCCAGTTCAGTTGAAGAAGAATGGGAATTTCTAAAAAGGGCAATCACAGAAATTTGAAAGAAAAACCTTAGTACCAAGAAAGTAACTCCGAAGAAATCATGGGTATCATAAGAAGTACGAGTAGATCAGCTGATCGGTGAAAGAAGTACAAAAATGCTCTCGGAAATTGAGAAACACAGATGTACAGATCGCTGAGGAATGAAATAAACAGGAAGTTCAGGGAAGCTAAAATTAAATGGCTGCGTGAAAGATTTGAAGAAATCGAAAAAGAAATGGTAGTCAGCATATAGGAAAGTCAAAACAATCTTCGGTGAAATGGAAAAATGGTTCAAATGGCTCTGAGCACTATGGGACTTAACGTCTCAGGTTACCAGTCCCCTAGAACCTAGAACTACTTAAACCTAACCTAAGGACATCACTCGCATCCATGCTCGAGGCAGGATTCGAACCTGTGACCGTAGCAGTCGCGTGGTTCCTGACTGAAGCGCCTAGAACCTGTCGGCCACACCAGCTGGCCGACTATTCACGTTTGTGTGTAAAGTGTATGATTCTGACGACATAACATATGACATTCCGAAATATATAATTACACAATTCCGAATACTGGAAGAGCTGTCAAGGGCTAGAAATATTGCACGGTCAGCATAACAGCCCATCCATCCAAGCTTTTAAAAGAACAGAAGAATCTAAAAAAAAAAATTGACACTGTGTTAGATGATGATCAATTTGGCTTTAGGAAAGGTCATGGAACTAGAGAAGCAGTTGATAATAGAAGGAAAAGTAAAAAAAAGAAAAAACCAGTGACACGTGCGTGGGACTTCTCGACCTGGAAAAAGCGTACGAGACTATCAAATGGTGGAAGATACTGGAATTCTGAGAAAACTGGGGGTTACGTATTGGCAAACATCGGTGATATACAATGTGCACCAGATCCAGGAGCAAAAAATAAAAGTCAAAGAGCAACAAAGAAGTGCTCGGATTAAAAAGTGTGTCAGTCAGGAACGTAAACATTCGCCCCTACTGTCCGATTTACGTATCGAAGAAGAAATTAAGGAAATTAACGAAATGTTCAAGAAAGGAATTAAAATTCGAGGTGAAGCACATCAATGATAAGATTCGCTGATGACATTGCTGACCTCAGTGAAAGTGAAGAAGAATTACAGGATCTACTATATGCAACCTTCAGTCTAGTGAGTATAGAATCTGGATTCAGAATAACACGAAGTAAGACGAAAATATTTATGAGCATCCGAAAGGCAACAGCCAGAAATTTAACATGAGGAAGTAGGTAAAGTTAAGGCATTCTGATACCTAGACAGCAAAATAAACAATTACGTACGGAGCAAGGAGGCCATCAAAGGCAGACTAGCGCCGGAGAAAAGATAATTCCTGGCCAAGAGACGTCTACTGATATCACGCGTAGGCCTTGATTTGAGGAAGACAGAACAGAGAATGTATGCTTGGAGCACAACGTTGTATGGCAGTGAACATGGACTGTAAGAAAAAAGATGGGAATCGAAACATTTGAGATATGGTGCTGCAAACGAATGTTGAAAATTAGGTGCATAATGAAGAGGTAATGCCGGCCAGAGTGGCCTAGCTACAGTCTGGAAGCGCGCGACCTCTACGGTCGCAGATTCGAATCCTGCCTCGACCATGGATGTGTGTGATGTCCTTAGGTTAGTTAGGTTTAAGTAGTTCTACGTTCTAGGGGACTGATGACCTCAGAAGTTAAGTCCCATAGTGCTCAGAGCCATTTGAACTATTTTTTTGAAGAGGTATTCCACAGAGTAGGCGAGGAAAGAACGTATGGGAAACTTAGTAAAGTAAAAGTGAGAGAATGGTAGAGCAACTATTAAAACCTCATGGTACGAGAGGTAGTGGTAGAGGGAAACAGAGACTGGAATACATCCAGCAGATAATTGAAGCCGTAGGTTGCCAGTGCTACTCTGAGATGAAGAGACTGGCACTGGGGAGGAATTAGCGGAAGGCTACATCGAACCAGGCACAAGACTGATGGATAAAAAAGAAAGAAAAAGCCGTGTAAACAATGCCGAGAGTCAACTCGCCAGCACTGTCCGAGCGAGAGCACTGCGGCACTGCGAGCTGTCACATAGCCAGGCCCTGCGAGTTTAGACCTCTCGTGTCACGTAGACGGCTACCTACATCTCTAGAGAACTGCTCGCCGTGGCCCTCAGACAAAAAAATCTACACCCTTTTGTTGGGAGAGCTGGGAGGCCATATTGTGTCCCTGTAGTGAGAAGCGATATTCCGTCCCAGATTTGTACACCGCCACAGCTTGTAATATACACTCCTGGGAATTGAAATAAGAACACCGCGAATTCATTGTCCCAGGAAGGGGAAACTTTATTGACACATTCCTGCGGTCAGATACATCACATGATCACACTGACAGAACCACAGGCACATAGACACAGGCAACAGAGCATGCACAATGTCGGCACTAGTACAGTGTATATCCACCTTTCGCAGCAATGCAGCCTGCAATTCTCCCATGGAGACGATCGTAGAGATGCTGGATGTAGTCCTGTGGAACGGCTTGCCATGCCATTTCCACCTGGCGCCTCAGTTGGACCAGCGTTCGTGCTGGACGTGCAGACCGCGTGAGACGACGCTTCATCCAGTCCCAAACATGCTCAATGGGGGACAGATCCGGAGATCTTGCTGGCCAGGGTAGTTGACTTACACCTTCTAGAGCACGTTGGGTGGCACGAGATACATGCGGACGTGCATTGTCCTGTTGGAACAGCAAGTTCCCTTGCCGGTCTAGGAATGGTAGAACGATGGGTTCGATGACGGTTTGGATGTACCGTGCACTATTCAGTGTCCCCTCGACGATCACCAGTGGTGTACGGCCAGTGTAGGAGGTCGCTCCCCACACCATGATGCCGGGTGTTGGCCCTGTGTGCCTCGGTCGTATGCAGTCCTGATTGTGGCGCTCACCTGCACGGCGCCAAACACGCATACGACCATCATTGGCACCAAGGCAGAAGCGACTCTCATCGCTGAAGACGACACGTCTCCATTCGTCCCTCCATTCACGCCTGTCGCGACACCACTGGAGGCGGGCTGCACGATGTTGGGGCGTGAGCGGAAGACGGCCTAACGGTGTGCGGGACCGTAGCCCAGCTTCATGGAGACGGTTGCGAATGGTCCTCGCCGATACCCCAGGAGCAACAGTGTCCCTAATTTGCTGGGAAGTGGCGGTGCGGTCCCCTACGGCACTGCGTAGGATCCTACGGTCTTGGCGTGCATCCGTGCGTCGCTGCGGTCCGGTCCCAGGTCGACGGGCACGTGCACCTTCCGCCGACCACTGGCGACAACATCGATGTACTGTGGAGACCTCACGCCCCACGTGGTGAGCAATTCGGCGGTACGTCCACCCGGCCTCCCGCATGCCCACTATACGCCCTCGCTCAAAGTCCGTCAACTGCACATACGGTTCACGTCCACGCTGTCGCGGCATGCTACCAGTGTTAAAGACTGCGATGGAGCTCCGTATGCCACGGCAAACTGGCTGACACTGACGGCGGCGGTGCACAAATGCTGCGCAGCTAGCGCCATTCGACGGCCAACACCGCGGTTCCTGGTGTGTCCGCTGTGCCGTGCGTGTGATCATTGCTTGTACAGCCCTCTCGCAGTGTCCGGAGCAAGTATGGTGGGTCTGACACACCGGTGTCAATGTGTTCTTTTTTCCATTTCCAGGAGTGTATTTTGACGAATTCATTCATTCATAAACCTACCCACGAAACTACTTATTTTGAGCCATGATATGTGACCGTGACATGTTTCAGAACGAAGAAATGTCCATTTTACCTCCTAAATCAACAGAACAAACAATTAGCCCATTTCGAAAGTTCCATACTTGACATGACATATAAACGTATCATACTATTAACAAACGAAAATTTTAAAAAAATGTCACTGTAGGCACTTGATCCCAGATTTATATGAAAATGTGAATAACATACTAGCGCACTACACTTAGCGCCACAGGAAGACTGGAACGTGCCGTGCTATAAACGTGTACCGGCATTTTTGCGGCGGGGCAGATGGGGGTACCACCCCGATCGATACACTCAGTGAGTGAATATCAGCGATGTGTTGCCGAAAAGGTAAAGAAGAAAGCTTCTAGGTAATAAGCTCAGGAAGCAGTTACGCATTTCGTTAGTTTGTACGTGCAAAGGCGAGCTTTATGGATTATGTGGCCTGAAATGACTACAGTTTAAGACCTCCACAGGAAACAATTTTCCGTGACATCCACAACTCAAGGAATCAAACCAAGTAGTTTTATAACGAAGATTAATTGATTCAGAGGAAAAACTGAAGTTATGTTCGAATGTAATCGTTTTGGAACTCAGAATATGGCCATTTAACTTCTCGTAATAGAGTGCTCAGGAAAATCTAAGAGAATTCTTCAGCTTATGTTAACATCGGCGAATCAACTCAAGAATTCCGCATCATGAGGGGTGGCAAGCAAGGCGATCCCATCTCCCCAAAACAGTTCTCTGCTGTATTGGAAATGGCTATGTCAAATCTGAGCTGGGAAGGTAAGGGAATTAGAATTAATGGAAGGCTTACCAACTTCAGATATGCTGATGATATTGTCTTACTGGCCAAAGACTTCGCAGAGCTCCAAAACTTAGTTACAGATCTTGCATCGGAATGTCAGCTGGTTGGCTTGAACATGAACCTTTCCAAAACAAAAGTAATATCCAACAAATGGGTCCCAGCTGGAGATGTGAAAGTCAAGAACAGTCTACTAGAAGAGGTCAGTGAATATGTCTACCTTGGCCAGATTATAATTATGGAGGGAGACATAAAGCCAGAAATCTATAGACGCATCAAGCTTGGCTGGCAAGCATTTGGGAAGAATTCAAAAGTATTCAGATCAAAAATGCCAGTAAATCTGAAGAAAGCAGTATTTGATCAATGCATTCTTCCTGTGATGACGTATGGCTGCGAGACATGGACACTGAACTCATTCACAAAAGGGAAACTTAGGACAGCACAGAGAGCCATGCAGAGATCAACGCTGGGCTATACAAGAAAGGACAGGAAAAGGGCAGATGACATCCGGTCTGTGACGAAGGTTATTCACATCTTAGAGAGAGTAGGTTCCTTGAAATGGCAGTGGGCTGGCCACGTTGCAAGAAGGAAAGACAACAGATGGAAGAAGCTGGTACTGGAGTGGAGTCCGAGAGAGCACCGGAGGCCTAGAGGAAGACCACCAGACAGATGGGACAAAGACATCAAGAAGATCGCTGGTAACACCTGGCAGAGAACTGCCCAAGACCGTCCCACTTGGAGAACACTTCTGCAAGGCTACCTGAATCCACGACTCGAAGAGGCCACATCATCTAATGATTGAATTGGCTGATGATGATGATGATGATGAATAGAGCTGCGTCTATAATTCTATGTGACATCGCATTTATTGATTATATGTTTATATTGGGTGTCGAAGAACAGACCTTCAGTAATTTGGAAGTGATTTCGTAAGTCAACACGAGTAACAACGTTCTAATAAACGTATGTCCTAAAATCCTTCAAATATCGGATATCTGTCCTATTCAACTTTTGAACGTCTTTGGTTAGCAAGATGGTGTAATGTTAATTCATCGTAATTATTACTGCCTCAGATATTAAATAAAATAAACGTAGCTGTACCTAGAAATATTAGTGTCACAACCATGCTCAATTTATCATTAATTGATTTTCGCACAGTAGTATCTAGATTGCTCATTTTAAATCCATTTACAAAGATTATTTCTTCCATCTCCGTCGCTGTCATTCTCATAAAATATCGATTTTATTGTGGATTCTCCACCACAAGCTTTACAGCAAGATTTTTCCATGCTCTAAAATCACCCCTCCACCTAATACGCTCTCTTATCAAACACGAACCCAGTCGTTCACGTTTCTAGTTAGCCACTACCTGTATTATAAACGTAGCTGCAGCGCGATGCTCTTCCGGCGCAACCCCTTCCTTCACGCACAGAGCTACGACAGAAAATTCGCACGGGAGTCATCTATCAGATCTCACACTCTCACGCTGCTTCGTGTGGACGCTTCCGACATCTGATTTGACCTGACTTTCAAATACTTACAGAAGGTACTCACGGGGAACTATCAGACTCGTCACTGTCGGTGAAAAGTCGACACTAGTGTAAACAAGTCTTCGAGTACTGTCGGAGAGTAAGAAGCTTCCTGAGTGTAGCCCTTGGATTACAGACTAGGAAATTCTTATTTTCAGAAAGAAGAGGTAATAGTTAATAGACTATAAAGAAGATATTCTACTGACCGGATGTGTGGAGCAAAAGCTATTTGCCGGGCAAGAAGTTTCGCAAGTTTCTAACGTGGCACGATTACCGGACATGTTTGGAGAGCTGAAACGTAATATTGAGTATTGCTTTTTTACATATTTTCGAATTCCAGCTGCAAGTTTGCTGTTCGCTACAGATAGTACCATCATACGATTTTCATCGTCTTCACATGTGGACATTGCTGACAGTGAAGATAGCGAACTGCTTGTTCCGCCAAAAAAAAGGAACCCGACAACGCATCTTCTGCCAGTTATTGGCATACATTAACAACGAATGTCAAAAAGGTGACAGGCAGATTGTACCAAGGAAGATGGAAAAAGAAATTTCCTCGGATTGATTGCTACAAATATCTGACCAAAGCGTTCTGTATGGTGTGAAAAAATGGTTTTGATTCCAGTATAGCGCTACCATCAGTAAATGCTACTTTCGCAGAATGGATGCATGTGTTCGAAATAGATTTTGACTGTGACAAAAGGCAATTAAACACTTCAGGGTTCACGAAAAATGATTAATTCATCATTTCTCTATGATTGCTCTGGCAACTACAAAACAAGGAACCAATATGTCATCTCATATCTCAACACATAAATTAGGAGATATGAAAAACACATGCTGGGCGGTTTTAAAGATAATAAAGTACCTCCAATTAAAAAAAATAGAAATTCCGGGTCACACTGATGAAGCGTCAAGTATTCACTAATCGCTGCTTCTCATAGCATAAGATGCTCTTGAGTTGAAACCTCAGCTGCACAAGTGAGTTTCTCACGATACATTTAATGAAATTGTCTCTTTACTATCCAGAGATTTACGGCATAATATTGTGAAATATATTATGACGACATAATATTATACTCTCATTTTAGGGGAGACTTCCGGCGTATCAGTGAAGGAGCAAATATTGATATATTTCATATTTTTTCGTAAAGTGTAGCAAATTGAAGATGTGGGATTCTACAAAGTAGCTTCAGCAGGTTCTAGGACATTGATGACGTCCAGCATCTCTTGAAATAAAAAACTTTCATGGTCAATGTAAAGACGACGGGACATTTATTAACATTACGAAGTAGCATTACTCGGAGCCGAGAGCTATATTTGTTAATTGTGTGGTTCGTAATTGGCATTTGGTGGTGAAAGAGGTAATGCAAGGTGTTGATCTCTCGTATGTGCAAGATCTTCTGGTGATACATAGTGACTTTATATCATTTGTAAGTTTTTAGCCTAAGAGGCTAGCAGCGTTTCAATCGCTACAAGAAGACAATAAAGATGGTGGTGTAAAACACATTCCCGGACTGACTTTGCGACCATTGTGTTCCACAAGGTAGTATTTGAGGGTATTATCGCTAAAATCGTTAAAAGTAATTACAACATATTTTGACATTTACTAAATATCGCCGGCCGAAGTGGCCGTGCGGTTAAAGGCGCTGCAGTCTGGAACCGCAAGACCGCTCCGGTCGCAGGTTCGAATCCTGCCTAGGGCATGGATGTTTGTGATGTCCTTAGGTTAGTTAGGTTTAACTAGTTCTAAGTTCTAGGGGACTAATGACCTCAGCAGTTGAGTCCCATAGTGCTCAGAGCCATTTGCACCATTACTAAATATCTGTCAGAAGAAACAGTCCGGAACCGCGCGACTGCTACGGTCGCCGGTTCGAATCCTGCCTCGGGCATGGATGTGTGTGATGTCCTTAGGTTAGTTAGGTTTAAGTAGTTCTAAGTTCCGGGGGACTGATGACCACAGATGTTAAGTCCCATAGTGCTCAGAGCCATTTGAACCATTTCTGTCAGAAGAAAGAAGTAAAGTCAGTGGGAAAGCTAGTGGATATTTTTCAAACCTACATGAACTGAAATATCTTATCCTCCTGATAATGTTAACTTCATTTTCAGATATGACTTAAAAACTTCTCTCTTCTTTTCAGAAGGAATTATTATCATAACAGGAAATCAAAATTTCGCTGGAAACTTTGCAACTTTATCTTCACGAAGGGATACAATTTTTTAGTTGTGGAATGGAACCACGAGGAAAACGTATGAACTGAACATTACTGAATCAGTTTCACCTAGAGGAAGGAACATGTCATTACGCTATAACGGAGGCAGTGATTCTCACGTCACGGTAAATGTACAGAGAACTTTTTTTCGAAATAATTGATGTGGCTGTTGATTTGCAAAGTAGCAGTTCTCTGACACAGGTTTAGCACCTCTCATCAAAACATGCTGATCGAATTATGCGGTTGTATGGGACAGAATTTGGTAAAGACAAGCTAACATTGCATAGGGACACGTTTCTAAATTGGGCTGAACGAAGAAAGAGAAGTGGTCAATCTGTCAGGCATTCAATGTATTTTAAGCAGAGGTACCAATGGTCCTATGCTTGAAACACTCATAGAGTTTGTGTAATATTTTACGGATGACTTTAAATATAACCATTACTTCTTGTACCCCTGAGCAATCATTTTCACTCTTAGACTGTTGACAACTTTTTTATCGGTCAAGAACGGCCCAAGACACATTGAATGTTTTGGAAAATTTTCATGTTCATAGAAGAATGACTAAAAATATTGACATTACCAAAGTTTCAATCAAATTCGTAAGAGAAAATGCAGTAAGAAGTAAGATGTTTCATACTGAAAGTCGAGACGTCGTTAATATTGTTATTAATCTTAATATTTTTACTATTGTCACTATTCGGTGCATAAAGTGAATAATTTTGTAGTTTCTTTTCGCATCAAAATCCTTGGACAGTTCATTCTACAGTACAATAAAAGTTATTATTTATGAAGATTTTTCCATTTTAATTTGTATGAATTTGGTAGTTTCTTTTAGTAACGTTCTCATAGCTTCATTGTCTCTTGCAATCACGGTACATGTAAGTTGTTTAAAGTATAAAATACTAGATAATTGGATATGAAACAGCCATTTTGTTACTGAATTAAAACTTGAAAAGCAGACTAGTTATTTAATACAGAAAGAATCAAGTAATGGTACGATTACATAAGTTGAGAGTATTCATTGTAGGTACTTACCCTTAACACCCAAAACCCACTACCACGACAGCCCTTAATCGCCAGAGCATTTTACATAGGCCTTCGTGTGGGTGGACACATGGTCAGTGCGTTGCTTTGTTCGCAGGATGGTTCCCGGTACTCATTTCAGACATAGCCTACCTCGGACACGTGCCTAGGACACGTGTGGCCTGTGGGTCCATCCAAGTACATCTGGAGCCGCGTTAGAATCTGTTCCTCATGCGTTTAAGATAGCTGAGATACCGACTGAACAAGGGAAGCCCCAATAATAGTTGTTGTACCGATAAGTTCCACTTTATCACAGCGCAGCCATTTATGACACGGGCAGAATTCAGTAAGGATTACCAATAAAATATCGAGAACATTCTCACACCATTTAAACCACGTTCCGTCACTGATATGCAACCACAGAAAATCTGAAGAATCGATTCCCATGTTGTTGTGGTCTTCAGTCCTGAGACTGGTTTGATGCAGCTCTCCATGCTACTCTATCCTGTGCAAGCTTCTTCACCTCCCAGTACCTACTGCAACCTACATCCTTCTGAATCTGCTTAGTGTATTGATCTCTTGGTCTCCCTCTACGATTTATACCCTCCACGCTGCCCTCCAATGCTAAATTTGTGATCCCTTGATGCCTCAAAACATGTCCTACCAACCGATCCCTTCTTCTAGTCAAGTTGTGCCTCAAACTTCTCTTCTCCCCAATCCTATTCAATACCTCCTCATTAGTTACGTGATCTATCCACCTTATCTTCAGCATTCTTCTGTAGCACCACACTTCGAAAGCTTCTATTCTCTTCTTGTCCAAACTGGTTATCGTCCATGTTTCACTTCTATACATGGCTACGCTCCATACAAATACTTTCAGAAACGACTTCCTGACACTTCAATCTATACTAGATGTTAACAAATTTCTCTTCTTCAGAAACGATTTCCTTGCCATTGCCAGTCTACATTTTATATCCTCTCTACTTCGACCATCATTAGTTATTTTACTCCCTAAATAGCAAAACTCCTTTACTACTTTAAGTGTCTCATTTCCTAATCTAATCCCCTCAGCATCACCCGATTTAATTTGACTACATTCCATTATCCTCGTTTTGCTTTTGTTGATGTTCATCTTATATCCTCCTTTCAAGACACTGGCCATTCCGTTCAACTGCTCTTCCAAGTCCTTTGCTGTCTCTGACAGAATTACAATGTCATCGGCGAACCTCAAAGTTTTTACTTCTTCTCCATGAATTTTAATACCTACTCCGAATTTTTCTTTTGTTTCCTTTACTGCTTGCTCAATATACAGATTGAATAACATCGTGGAGAGGCTACAACCCTGTCTCACTCCTTTCCCAACCACTGCTTCCCTTTCATGCCCCTCGACTCTTATAGCTGCCATCTGGTTTCTGTACAAATTGTAAATAGCCTTTCGCTCCTTGCATTTTACCCCTGCCACCTTCAGAATTTGAAAGAGAGTATTCCAGTTAACGTTGTCAAAAGCTTTCTCTAAGTCTACAAATGCTAGAAATGTAGGTTTGCCTTTTCTTAATCTTTCTTCTAAGATAGGTCGTAAGGTTAGTATTGCCTCACGTGTTCCAACATTTCTACGGAATCCAAACTGATCTTCTCCGAGGTCCACTTCTACCAGTTTTTCCATTCGTCTGTAAAGAATTCGCGTTAGTATTTTGCAGCTGTGACTTATTAAACTGATAGTTCGGTAATTTTCACATGTGTCAACACCTGCTTTCTTTGGGATTGGAATTATTATATTCTTCTTGAAGTCTGTGGGTATTTCGCCTGTCTCATACGTCTTGCTCACCAGATGGTAGAGTTTTGTCATGACTGGCTCTCCCAAGGCCATCAGTAGTTCTAATGGAATATTGTCTACTCCTGTGGCCTTGTTTTCACTCAGGTCTCTCAGTGCTCTGTCAAACTCTTCACGCAGTATCTTATCTCCCATTTCATCTTCATCTACATCCTCTTCCATTTCCATAATATTGTTCTCAAGTACATCGCCCTTGTATAAACCCTCTATATAATCCTTCCACCTTTCTGCCTTCCCTTCTTTGCTTAGAACTGGGTTGCCATCTGAGCACTTGATATTCATACAAGTGGTTCTCTTCTCTCCAAAGGTCTCTTTAATTTTCCTGTAGGCAGTATCTATCTTACGCCTAGTGAGACAAGCCTCTACATCCCTACATTTGTCCTCTAGCCATCCCTGCTTAGCCATTTTGCACTTCCTGTCGATCTCATTTTTGACACGTTTGAATTCCTTTTTGCCTGCTTCATTTACTGCATTTTTATATTTTCTCCTTTCATCAATTAAATTCAATATTTCTTCTGTTTTCAGGGATTTCTATTAGCCGTTGTCTTTTTACCTACTTGATCCTCTGCTGCCTTCACTACTTCATCCCTCAGAGCTACCCATTCTTCTTCTACTATATTTCTTTCCCCCATTCCTGTCAATTGTTCCCTTATGCTCTGCCTGAAACTCTCTACAACCTCTGGTTCTTTCAGTTTATTCGGGTCCCATCTCCTTAAATTCCCACCTTTTTGCAGTTTCTTCAGTTTCAATCTGCAGTTCATAACCAATAGATTGTGGTCAGAATCCACATCTGCCCCTGGAAATGTCTTACAATTTAAAACCTGGTTCCTAAATCTCTGTCTTACCGTTATATGATCTATCTGATACCTTTTAGTACCTCCAGGATCCTTCCAGGTATACAACCTTCTTTTATGATTCTTGAACCAAGTGTTAGCTATGATTAAGTTATGCTCTGTGCAAAATTCTACAAGGCGGCTTCCTCTTTCATTTCTTCCCCCCAATCCATATTCACCTGCTATGTTTCCTTCTCTCCCTTTTCCTACTGACGAATTCCAGTCACCCATGACTATTAAATATTCGTCTCCCTTCACTACCTGAATAATTTCTTTTATCTCGTCATACATTTCATCAATTTCTTCATCATCTGCAGAGCTAGTTGGCATATAAACTTGTACTACTGTAGTAGGCATGGGTTTTGTGTCTATCTTGGCCACAATAATGCGTTCACTATGCTGTTTGTAGTAGCTAACCCGCACTCCTATTTTTTTATTCATTATTAAACCTACTCCTGCATTACCCCTATTTGATTTTGTATTTATAACCCTGTAATCACCTGACCAAAAGTCTTGTTCCTCCTGCCACCGAACTTCACTAATTCCCACTATATCTAACTTTAACCTATCCATTTCCCTTTTTAAATTTTCTAACCTACCTGCCCGATTAAGGGATCTGACATTCCACGCTCCAATCCCTAAAATGCCAGTTTTCTTTCTCCTGATAACGATGTCCTCTTGAGTAGTCCCCGCCCGGAGATCCGAATGGGGGACTATTTTACCTCCGGAATATTATACCCAAGAGGACGCCATCATCATTTAACCATACAGTAAAGCTGGATGCCCTCGGGAAAAATCACGGCTGTAGTTTCCCATTGCTTTCTGCCGTTCGCAGTACCAGCACAGCAAGGCCGTTTTGGTTAATGTTACAAGGCCAGATCAGTCAATCATCCAGACTGTTGCCCCTGCAACTACTGAAAAGGCTGCTGCCCTTCTTCAGGAACCACATGTTTGTCTGGCCTCTCAACAGATACCCCTCCGTTGTGGTTGCACCTACGGTACGGCCATCTGTATCGCTGAGGCACGCAAGCCACCCCACCAACGGCAAGGTCCATGGTTCATGGGGGAAGTCGATTCCCATACAGTGAGCTTTATTATCTAACCCCGCAACAAAGAAGAACTGTATATTTTTCAGCACCATAAAAAGGTATGCCGATATCCAATTCCCTATGTAACTTGAAACGAACAGCTTTCCTTTTCCGATAGGGAAGTGTATTGGTAGCCATATAGCTCGCCGAAAGAGCGAAACTTAAACGCACTTTCAGACACTTCCACGCCACCTCCATTGTCACCGAAGAAATATTTTCGTCTCCAAGTAAGCATCAAGTGAATCTGTCGAAGCAGTTGAATTAAAATTTTGAAAGTGTTTAAAGGAGTCCTACGGACAACTCCGAACGCAATTTAGCATTGCGTTCCAAAATTTCATGCAAGTGCAATAGAAGCGATCACGGTATCGGGGCTTCTGCGGACGTTGCATCTTCCAATTTCTTCATAAAATACACGGTACGTAATGTTTTCATTTCCAGTAACTTCCTCCTTCTTTGCGTAATTAGTGTAACGCGTCTGAGAGAAAATGTGTCTCTTAAGAGCAATAAATGAAACTCAGAATCGCAAACTTATCGGGGCCAGGTCTGTGCATCTGAATCGTTTGATCACTACACCTGATTCAGCTTTTGTGAACCGTTGCGTAATTTAAAGATCTTCTTTCGGCAATTGGTGGGTTTCTGTTTCATCCCCTGTTGGGTTTGGGGTAAACACGGACAGTACCTGCTCGTACTACATGGCTGAAGGTTACCCATCATTAAGAGTAAGGAATTTATTTCCGTTTTGCCTCTATTCGGGTTCGATATTTCCGATTTTTATAGAGACCACTTGCATGTATTCTTTAACATTTTCATTCATTTCTGCGTGACTTGTGTTAAGCCAAATGAAATTTCTATCCATACTAAGTGTTTTAAGTGTTCTCTGTGCTTCTCTCCTTTCTGAAATCGCTGCCTGGAGTTTGTCCCACGGCTTCTTCGTCCTTCGCGTAGCGTGCGATGTACGAAGAAGATATACTATGTACCCTCGGCCCCTTCAATAGTCTGTATGAAGCCTCGGTTTTCCTACTCTATGTTTTCAGACTCAGAATGTGATGACATTCCTAGATCCGCTACACTGTGGCATTTTTCCCAACTACTCTATACTCCAAACGTACGGGGTGTCACTTCGAGAAGAGTTCCTGTCGCTGTCATACTGGGGATATCCTAACGGAAGCGGAAAGTGTTACAACAACGAAAATCTCGGTTAAATGTCACAAAACTGGATAATTTATATTGATTAATCTTTCATGCTTATACGGGATGTTTTCTCAGTATATTCGTTACAAATAACAATGTGAGTACGTGATGGCTGTTGGGTGTGTCTAATATTACTGTAAATTTTAAGTGGCGATCGTTCCACAAAATATGCAGAGGTCATACGCGTACAGATTATCACCATCCTTCGACTTTGTGAAATAGTGAGCCATTCGCACAAGGGATAGATCGCACACAAGGCTGACTGCAGCAAGAATAGACACGAGTCATCCCTGAAAGACTACCGTGTAGGATAGTTCGACTGACGGATCTCAGCAACTGAAACCTCGGAAGAAATTGCTTACAGAGTGTCACAATGAACCTTTGGCAATAGGTTACTAGACCCTGAGAGGAGATATGAAGTTGATAGCTGTCATTTACTGGGCAGGGAGGCTGGAGAATTGGAAAAAGGCAGGTCGGAGTAGCCGAGCGGTTATAGGCGCTAAACTCTGGAACCACGCGACCGCAACGGTAGCAAGTTCGAATCCTACCTCGGGCATGGATGTGTGTGATGTCCTTAGGTTAGTTAGGTTTAAGTAGTTCTAAGTTCTAGGGGACTGATGACCTCAGAAGTTAAGTCCCATAGTGCTCAGAGCCATTTGAACTATTTTTTTGAAGAGGTATTCCACAGAGTAGGCGAGGAAAGAACGTATGGGAAACTTAGTAAAGTAAAAGTGAGAGAATGGTAGAGCAACTATTAAAACCTCATGGTACGAGAGGTAGTGGTAGAGGGAAACACAGACTGGAATACATCCAGCAGATAATTGAAGCCGTAGGTTGCAAGTGCGACTCTGAGATGAAGAGACTGGCACTGGGGAGGAATTAGCGGAAGGCTACATCGAACCAGGCACAAGACTGATGGATAAAAAAGAAAGAAAAAGCCGTGTAAACAATGCCGAGAGTCAACTCGCCAGCACTGTCCGAGCGAGAGCACTGCGGCACTGCGAGTTGTCACATAGCCAGGCTCTGCGAGTTTAGACCTCTCGTGTCACGTAGACGGCTACCTCCATCTCTAGAGAACTGCTCGCCGTGGCCCTCAGACAAAAAAATCTACACCCTTTCGTTGGGAGAGCTGGGAGGCCATATTGTGTCCCTGTGGTGAGAAGCGATATTCCGTCCCAGATTTGTACACCGCCACAGCTTGTAATATATTTTGACGTATTCATTCATTCATAAACCTACCCACGAAACTACTTATTTTGAGCCATGTTATGTGACCGTGACATGTTTCGGAACGAAGAAATGTCCATTTTACCTCCTAAATCAACAGAACAAACAATTAGCCCATTTCGAAAGTTCCATACTTGACATGACATATAAACGTATCATATTATTAACAAACGAAAATTTTAAAAAAATGTCACTGAAGGCACTTGATCCCAGATTTATATGAAAATGTGAATAACATACTAGCGCACTACACTTAGCGCCACAGGAAGACTGGAACGTGCCGTGCTATAAACGTGTACCGGCATTTTTGCGGCGGGGCAGATGGGGGTACCACCCCGATCGATACACTCAGTGAGTGAATATCAGCGATGTGTTGCCGAAAAGGTAAAGAAGAAAGCTTCTAGGTAATAAGCTCAGGAAGCAGTTACGCATTTCGTTAGTTTGTACGTGCAAAGGCAAGCTTTATGGATTATGTGGCCTGAAATGACTACAGTTTAAGACCTCCACAGGAAACAATTTTCCGTGACATCCACAACTCAAGGACTCAAACCAAGTAGTTTTATAACGAAGATTAATTGATTCAGAGGAAAAACTGAAGTTATGTTCGAATGTAATCGTTTTGGAACTCAGAATATGGCCATTTAACTTCTCGTAATATAGTGCTCAGGAAAATCTACGAGAATTCTTCAGCTTATGTTAACATCGGCGAATCAACTCAAGAATTCCGCATCATGAGGGGTGGCAAGCAAGGCGATCCCATCTTCCCAAAACAGTTCTCTGCTGTATTGGAAATGGCTATGTCAAAGCTGAGCTGGGAAGGTAAGGGAATTAGGATTAATGGAAGACGGCTTACCAACTTCAGATTTGCTGATGATATTGTCTTACTGGCCAAAGACTTCGCAGAGCTCCAAAACTTAGTTACAGATCTTGCATCGGAATGTCAGCTGGTTGGCTTGAACATGAACCTTTCCAAAACAAAAGTAATATCCAACAAATGGGTCCCAGCTGGAGATGTGAAAGTCAAGGACAGTCTACTAGAAGAGGTCAGTGAATATGTCTACCTTGGCCAGATTATAATTATGGAGGGAGACATAAAGCCAGAAATCTATAGACGCATCAAGCTTGGCTGGCAAGCATTTGGGAAGAATTCAAAAGTATTCAGATCAAAAATTCCAGTAAATCTGAAGAAAGCAGTATTTGATCAATGCATTCTTCCTGTGATGACGTATGGCTGCGAGACATGGACACTGAACTCATTCAAAAAAGGGAAACTTAGGACAGCACAGAGAGCCATGCAGAGATCAACGCTGGGCTATACAAGAAAGGACAGGAATAAGGGCAGATGACATCCGGTCTGTGACGAAGGTTATTCACATCTTAGAGAGAGTAGGTTCCTTGAAATGGCAGTGGGCTGGCCACGTTGCAAGAAGGAAAGACAACAGATGGACGAAGCTGGTACTGGAGTGGAGTCCGAGAGAGCACCGGAGGCCTAGAGGAAGACCACCAAGCCGGCCGCGGTGGTCTCGCGGTTCTAGGCGCGCAGTCCGGAACCGTGCGACTGCTACGGTCGCAGGTTCGAATCCTGCCTCGGGCATGGATGTTTGTGATGTCTTTAGGTTAGTTAGGTTTAAGTAGTTCTAAGTTCTAGGGGACTAATGACCACAGCAGTTGAGTCCCATAGTGCTCAGAGCCATTTGAACCATTTGAAGACCACCAGACAGATGAGACAAAGACATCAAGAAGATCGCTGGTAACACCTGGCAGAGAACTGCCCAAGACCGTCCCACTTGGAGAACACTTCTGCAAGCCTACCTGAATCCACGGCTCGAAGAGGCCACATCATCTAATGATTGAAATGGCTGATGATGATGATGATGATGAATAGAGCTGCGTCTATAATTCTATGTGACATCGCATTTATTGATTATATGTTTATATTGGGTGTCGAAGAACAGACCTTCAGTAATTTGGAAGTGATTTCGTAAGTCAACACGAGTAACAACGTTCTAATAAACGTATGTCCTAAAATCCTTCAAATATCGGATATCTGTCCTATTCAACTTTTGAACGTCTTTGGTTAGCAAGATGGTGTAATGTTAATTCATCGTAATTATTACTGCCTCAGATATTAAATAAAATAAACGTAGCTGTACCTAGAAATATTAGTGTCACAACCATGCTCAATTTATCATTAATTGATTTTCGCACAGTAGTATCTAGATTGCTCACTTTAAATCCATTTACAAAGATTATTTCTTCCATCTCCGTCGCTGTCATTCTCATAAAATATCGATTTTATTGTGGATTCTCCACCACAAGCTTTACAGCAAGATTTTTCCATGCTCTAAAATCACCCCTCCACCCAATACGCTCTCTTATCAAACACGAACCCAGTCGTTCACGTTTCTAGATAGCCACTACCTGTATTATAAACGTAGCTGCAGCGCGATGCTCTTCCGGCGCAACCCCTTCCTTCACGCACAGAGCTACGACAGAAAATTCGCACGGGAGTCATCTATCAGATCTCACACTCTCACGCTGCTTCGTGTGGACGCTTCCGACATCTGATTTGACCTGACTTTCAAATACTTACAGAAGGTACTCACGAGGAACTATCAGACTCGTCACTATCGGTGAAAAGTCGACACTAGTGTAAACAAGTCTTCGAGTACTGTCGGAGAATAAGAGGCTGCCTGAGTGCTGCCCTTGGATTACAGACTAGGATATTCTTATTTTCAGAAAGAAGAGGTAATAGTTAATAGACTATAAAGAAGATATTCTACTGACCGGATGTGTGGAGCAAAAGCTATTTGCCGGGCAAGAAGTTTCGCAAGTTTTTAACGTGGCACGATTACCGGACATGTTTGGAGAGCTGAAACGTAATATTGAGTATTGCTTTTTTACATATTTTCGAATTCCAGCCGCAAGTTTGCTGTTCGCTACAGATAGTACCATCATACGATTTTCATCGTCTTCACATGTGGACATTGCTGACAGTGAAGATAGCGAACTGCTTGTTCCGCCAAAAAAAAGGAACCCGACAACGCATCTTCTGCCAGTTATTGGCATACATTAACAACGAATGTCAAAAAGGTGACAGGCAGATTGTACCAAGGAAGATGGAAAAAGAAATTTCCTCGGATTGATTGCTACAAATATCTGACCAAAGCGTTCTGTATGGTGTGAAAAAATGGTTTCGATTCCAGTATAGTGCTACCATCAGTAAATGCTACTTTCGCAGAATGGATGCATGTGTTCGAGATAGATTTTGACTGTGACAAAAGGCAATTAAACACTTCAGGGTTCACGAAAAATGATTAATTCATCATTTCTCTATGATTGCTCTGGCAACTACAAAACAAGGAACCAATATGTCATCTCATATCTCAACACATAAATTAGGAGATATGAAAAACACATGCTGGGCGGTTTTAAAGATAATAAAGTCCCTCCAATTAAAAAAAATAGAAATTCCGGGTCACACCGATGAAGCGTCAAGTATTCACTAATCGCTGCTTCTCATAGCATAAGATGCTCTTGAGTTGAAACCTCAGCTGCACAAGTGAGTTTCTCACGATACATTTAATGAAATTGTCTCTTTACTATCCAGAGATTTACGGCATAATATTGTGAAATATATTATGACGACATAATATTATACTCTCATTTTAGGGCAGACTTCCGGCGTATCAGTGAAAGTGCAAATATTGATATATTTCATATTTTTTCGTAAAGTGTAGCAAATTGAAGATGTGGGATTCTACAAAGTAGCTTCAGCAGGTTCTAGGACATTGATGACGTCCAGCATCTCTTGAAATAAAAAACTTTCATGGTCAATGTAAAGACGACGGGACATTTATTAACATTACGAAGTAGCATTACTCGGAGCCGAGAGCTATATTTGTTAATTGTGTGGTTCGTAATTGGCATTTGGTGGTGAAAGAGGTAATGCAAGGTGTTGATCTCTCGTATGTGCAAGATCTTCTGGTGATACATAGTGACTTTATATCATTTGTAAGTTTTTAGCCTAAGAGGCTAGCAGCGTTTCAATCGCTACAAGAAGACAATAAAGATGGTGGTGTAAAACACATTCCCGGACTGACTTTGCGACCATTGTGTTCCACAAGGTAGTATTTGAGGGTATTATCGCTAAAATCGTTAAAAGTAATTACAACATATTTTGACATTTACTAAATATCGCCGGCCGAAGTGGCCGTGCGGTTAAAGACGCTGCAGTCTGGAACCGCAAGACCGCTCCGGTCGCAGGTTCGAATCCTGCCTAGGGCATGGATGTTTGTGATGTCCTTAGGTTAGTTAGGTTTAACTAGTTCTAAGTTCTAGGGGACTAATGACCTCAGCAGTTGAGTCCCATAGTGCTCAGAGCCATTTGCACCATTACTAAATATCTGTCAGAAGAAACAGTCCGGAACCGCGCGACAGCTACGGTCGCCGGTTCGAATCCTGCCTCGGGCATGGATGTGTGTGATGTCCTTAGGTTAGTTAGGTTTAAGTAGTTCTAAGTTCCGGGGGACTGATGACCACAGATGTTAAGTCCCATAGTGCTCAGAGCCATTCGAACCATTTCTGTCAGAAGAAAGAAGTAAAGTCAATGGGAAAGCTAGGGGATATTTTTCAAACCTACATGAACTGAAATATCTTATTCTCCTGATAATGTTAACTTCATTTTCCGATATGACTTAAAAACTTCTCTCTTCTTTTCAGAAGGAATTATTATCATAACAGGAAATCAAAAATTTCGCTGGAAACTTTGCAACTTTATCTTCACGAAGGGATACAATTTTTTAGTTGTGGAATGGAACCACGGGGAAAACGTATGAACTGAACATTACTGAATCAGTTTCACCTAGAGGAAGGAACATGTCATTACGCTATAACGGAGGCAGTGATTCTCACGTCACGGTAAATGTACAGAGAACTTTTTTTCGAAATAATTGATGTGGCTGTTGATTTGCAAAGTAGCAGTTCTCTGACACAGGTTTAGCACCTCTCATCAAAACATGCTGATCGAATTCTGCGGTTGTATGGGACAGAATTTGGTAAAGACAAGCTAACATTGCATAGGGACACGTTTCTAAATTGGGCTGAACGAAGAAAGAGAAGTGGTCAATCTGTCAGGCATTCAATGTATTTTAAGCAGAGGTACCAATGGTCCTATGCTTGAAACACTCATAGAGTTTGTGTAATATTTTACGGATGATTTTAAATATAACCATTACTTCTTGTACCCCTCAGCAATCATTTTCACTCTTAGACTGTTGACAATTTTTTTATCGGTCAAGAACGGCCCAAGACACATTGAATGTTTTGGAAATTTTTCATGTTCATAGAAGAATGACTAAAAATATTGACATTACCAAAGTTTCAATCAAATTCGTAAGAGAAAATGCAGTAAGAAGTAACATGTTTCATACTGAAAGTCGAGACGTCGTTAATATTGTTATTAATATTAATATTTTTATTATTGTCATTATTCGGTGCATAAAGTGAATAATTTTGTAGTTTCTTTTCGCAACAAAATCCTTGGACAGTTCATTCTACAGTACAATAAAAGTTATTATTTATGAAGATTTTTCCATTTTAATTTATATGAATTTGGTAGTTTCTTTTAGTAACGTGCTCATAGCTTCATTGTCTCTTGCAATCACAGTACATGTAAGTTGTTTAAAGTATAAAATACTAGATAATTGGATATTGTTACTGAATTAAAACTTGAAAAGCAGACTAGTTATTTAATACAGAAAGAATCAAGTAATGGTACGATTACATAAGTTGAGAGTATTCATTGTAGGTACTTACCCTTAACACCCCAAACCCACTAGCACGACAGCCCTTAATCGCCAGAGCATTTTACATAGGCCTTCGTGTGGGTGGACACATGGTCAGTGCGTTGCTTTGTTCGCAGGATGGTTCCCGGTACTCATTTCAGACATAGCCTACCTCGGACACGTGCCTAGGACACGTGTGGCCTGTGGGTCCATCCAAGTACATCTGGAGCCGCGTTAGAATCTGTTCCTCATGCGTTTAAGATAGCTGAGATACCGACTGAACAAGGACAGCCCCAATAATCGTTGTAGTACCGATAAGTTCCACTTTATCACAGCGCAGCCATTTATGACACGCGCAGAATTCAGTAAGGATTACCAATAAAATATCGAGACCCTTCTCACACCATTTATACCACGTTCCGTCACTGATATGCAACCACAGAAAATCTGAAGAATCGATTCCCATGTTGTTGTGGTCTTCAGTCCTGAGACTGGTTTGATGCAGCTCTCCATGCTACTCTATCCTGTGCAAGCTTCTTCATCTCCCAGTACCTACTGCAACCTACATCCTTCTGAATCTGCTTAGTGTATTGATCTCTTGGTCTCCCTCTACGATTTTTACCCTCCACGCTGCCCTCCAAAGCTAAATTTGTGATCCCTTGATGCCTCAAAACATGTCCTACCAACCGATCCCTTCTTCTAGTCAAGTTGTGCCTCAAACTTCTCTTCTCCCCAATCCTATTCAATACCTCCTCATTAGTTACGTGATCTATCCACCTTATCTGCAGCATTCTTCTGTAGCACCACACTTCGAAAGCTTCTATTCTCTTCTTGTCCAAACTGGTTATCGTCCATGTTTCACTTCCATACATGGCTACACGCCATACAAATACTTTCAGAAACGACTTCCTGACACTTAAATCTATACTAGATTTTAACAAATTTCTCTTCTTCAGAAACGCTTTCCTTGCCATTGCCAGTCTACATTTTATATCCTCTCTACTTAGACCATCATCAGTTATTTTACTCCCTAAAGAGCAAAACTCCTTTACTACTTTAAGTGTCTCATTTCCTAATCTAATCCCCTCAGCATCACCCGATTTAATTTGACTACATTCCATTATCCTCGTTTTGCTTTTGTTGATGTTCATCTTATATCCTCCTTTCAAGACACTGGCCATTCCGTTCAACTGCTCTTCCAAGTCCTTTGCTGTCTCTGACAGAATTACAATGTCATCGGCGAACCTCAATGTTTTTACTTCTTCTCCATGAATTTTAATACCTACTCCGAATTTTTCTTTTGTTTCCTTTACTGCTTGCTCAATATACAGATTGAATAACATCGGGGAGAGGCTACAACCCTGTCTCACTCCTTTCCCAACCACTGCTTCCCTTTCATGCCCCTCGACTCTTATAACTGCCATCTGGTTTCTGTACAAATTGTAAATAGCTTTTTGCTCCTTGCATTTTACCCCTGCCACCTTCAGAATTTGAAAGAGAATATTCCAGTTAACGTTGTCAAAAGCTGTCTCTAAGTCTACAAATGCTAGAAACGTAGGTTAGCCTTTTCTTAATCTTTCTTCTAAGATAGGTCGTAAGGTTAGTATTGCCTCACGTGTTCCAACATTTCTACGGAATCCAAACTGATCTTCCCCGAGGTCCGCTTCTACCAGTTTTTCCATTCGTCTGTAAAGAATTCGCGTTAGTATTTTGCAGCTGTGACTTATTAAACTGATAGTTGGTTAATTTTCACATCTGTCAACACCTGCTTTCTTTGGGATTGGAATTATTATATTCTTCTTGAAGTCTGTGGGTATTTCGCCTGTCTCATACGTCTTGCTCACCAGATGGTAGAGTTTTGTCATGACTGGCTCTCCCAAGGCCATCAGTAGTTCTAATGGAATATTGTCTACTCCCGGGGCCTTGTTTTGACTCAGGTCTCTCAGTGGTCTGTAAAACTCTTCACGCAGTATCTTATCTCCCATTTCATCTTCATCCACATCCTCTTCCATTTCCATAATATTGTCCTCAAGTACATCGCCCTTGTATAAACCCTCTATATAATCCTTCCACCTTTCTGCCTTCCCTTCTTTGCTTAGAACTGGGTTGCCATCTGAGCTCTTGATATTCATACAAGTGGTTCTCTTTTCTCCAAAGGTCTCTTTAATTATCCTGTAGGCAGTATCTATCTTACCCCTAGTGAGACAAGATTCTACATCCTTACATTTGTCCTCTAGCCATCCCTGCTTAGCCATTTTGCACTTCCTGTCGATGTCATTTTTGAGACGTTTGTATTCCTTTTTGCCTGCTTCATTTACTGCATTTTTATATTTTCTCCTTTCATCAATTAAATTCAATATTTCTTCTGTTACCCAAGGATTTCTATTAGCCCTCGTCTTTTTACCTACTTGATCCTCTGCTGCCTTCACTACTTCATCCCTCAGAGCTACCCATTCTTCTTCTACTGTATTTCTTTCCCCAGTTCCTGTCAATTGTTCCCTTATGCTCTCCCTGAAACTCTCTACAACCTCTGGTTCTTTCAGTTTATCCAGGTCCCATCTCCTTAAATTCCCACCTTTTTGCAGTTTCTTCAGTTTCAATCTGCAGTTCATAACCAATAGATTGTGGTCAGAATCCACATCTGCCCCTGGAAATGTCTTACAATTTAAAACCTGGTTCCTAAATCTCTGTCTTACCATTATATAATCTATCTGATACCTTTTAGTATCTGCAGGATTCTTCCAGGTATACAACTTTCTTTTATGATTCTTGAACCAAGTGTTAGATATGATTAAGTTACGCTCTGTGCAAAATTCTACAAGGCGGCTTCCTCTTTCATTTCTTCCCCCCCCCCCCCCCCAAATCCATATTCACCTACTATGTTTCCTTCTCTCCCTTTTCCTACTGACGAATTCCAGTCACCCATGACTATTAAATTTTCGTCTCCCTTCACTACCTGAATAATTTCTTTTATCTCGTCATACATTTCATCAATTTCTTCATCATCTGCAGAGCTAGTTGGCATATAAACTTGTACTACTGTAGTAGGCATGGGCTTTGTGTCTATCTTGGCCACAATAATGCGTTCACTATGCTGTTTGTAGTAGCTAACCCGCACTCCTATTTTTTTATTCATTATGAAACCTACTCCTGCATTACCCCTATTTGATTTTGTATTTATAACCCTGTAATCACCTGACCAAAAGTCTTGTTCCTCCTGCCACCGAACTTCACTAATTCCCACTATATCTAAGTTTAACCTATCCATTTCCCTTTTTAAATTTTCTAACCTACCTGCCCGATTAAGGGATCTGACATCCCACGCTCCAATCCGTAGAATGCCAGTTTTCTTTCTCCTGATAACGATGTCCTCTTGAGTAGTCCCCGCCCGGAGATCCGAATGGGGGACTATTTTACCTCCGGAATATTATACCCAAGAGGACGCCATCATCATTTAACCATACAGTAAAGCTGCATGCCCTCGGGAAAAATTACGGCTGTAGTTTCCTATTGCTTTCTGCCGTTCGTAGTACCAGCACAGCAAGGCCGTTTTGGTTAATGTTACAAGGCCAGATCAGTCAATCATCCAGACTGTTGCCCCTGCAACTACTGAAAAGGCTGCTGCCCCTCTTCAGGAACGACATGTTTGTCTGGCCTCTCAACAGATACCCCTCCGTTGTGGTTGCACCTACGGTACCGCCATCTGTATCGCTGAGGCACGCAAGCCACCCCACCAGCGGCAAGGTCCATGGGTCATGGGGGAAGTCGATTCCCATACAGTGAGCTTTATTATCTAACCCCGCAACAAAGAAGAACTGTATATTTTTCAGCACCATAAAAAGGTATGCCGATATCCAATTCCCTATGTAACTTGAAACGAACAGCTTTCCTTTTCCGATAGGGAAGTGTATTGGTAGCCATATAGCTCGCCGAAAGAGCGAAACTTAAACGCACTTTCAGACACTTCCACGCCACCTCCATTGTCACCGAAGAAATATTTTCGTCTCCAAGTAAGCATCAAGTGAATCTGTCGAAGCAGCTGAATTAAAATTTTGAAAGTGTTTAAAGGAGTCCTACGGACAGCTCCGAACGCAATTTTCATGCAAGTACAATAGAAGCGATCACGGTATCGGGGCATCTGCGGACGTTGCATCTTCCAATCTCTTCATAAAATGCACGGTACGTAATGTTTTCATTTCCAGTAACTTCCTCCTTCTTTGCGTAATTAGTGTAACGCGTCTGAGAGAAAATGTGTCTCTTAAGAGCAATAAATGAAACTCAGAATCGCAAACTTATCGGGGCCAGGTCTGTGCATCTGAATCGTTTGATCACTACACCTGACTCAGCTTTTGTGAACGGTTGCGTAATTTAAAGATCTTCTTTCGGCAATTGGTGGGTTTCTGTTTCATCCCCTGTTGGGTTTGGGGTAAACACGGACAATACCTGCTCGTACTACATGGCTGAAGGTTACCCATCATTAAGAGTAAGGAATTTATTTCCGTTTTGTCTCTATTCGGGTTCGATATTTCAGATTATTATAGAGACCACTTGCATGTATTCTTTAACATTTTCATTCATTTCTGCGTGACTTGTGTTAAGCCAAATGAAATTTCTATCCATACTAAGTGTTTTACGTGTTCTTTGTGCTTCTCTCCTTTCTGAAATCGCTGCCTGGAATTTGTCCCACGGCTTCTTCATCCTTCGCGTAGCGTGCGATGTACGAAGAAGATATACTATGTACTCTCGGCCCCTTCAATAGTCTGTATGAAGCCTCGGTTTTCCTACTCTATGTTTTCAGACTCAGAATGTGATGACATTCCTAGATCCGCTACACTGTGGCATTTTTCCCAACTACTCTATACTCCAAACGTACGGGGTGTCACTTCGAGAAGAGTTCCTGTCGCTGTCATACTGGGGATATCCTAACGGAAGCGGAAAGTGTTACAACAACGAAAATCTCGGTTAAATGTCACAAAACTGGATAATTTATATTGATTAATCTTTCATGCTTATACGGGATGTTTTCTCAGTATATTCGTTACAAATAACAATGTGAGTACGTGATGGCTATTGGGTGTGTCTAATATTACTGTAAATTTTAAGTGGCGATCGTTCCAAAAAGTATGCAGAGGTCATACGCGTACAGATTATCACCATCCTTCGACTTTGTGAAATAGTGAGCCATTCGCACAAGGGATAGATCGCACACAAGGCTGACTGCAGCAAGAATAGACACGAGTCATCCCTGAAAGACTACCGTGTAGGATAGTTCGACTGGCTATAACAAGCAGACGGATCTCAGCAACTGAAACCTCGGAAGAAATGGCTTACAGAGTGTCACAATGAACCTTTGGCAACAGGTTACTAGACCCTGAGAGTAGATATGAAGTTGATAGCTGTCATTTACTGGGCAGGGAGGCTGGAGAATTGGAAAAAGGCCGGTCGGAGTAGCCGAGCGGTTATAGGCGCTAAACTCTGGAACCGCGCGACCGCAACGGTAGCAAGTTCGAATCCTACCTCGGGCATGGATGTGTGTGATGTCCTTAGGTTAGTTAGGTTTAAGTAGTTCTAAGTTCTAGAGGACTGATAACCTCAGAAGTTAAGTCCCATAGTGCTCAGAGCGATTTATACCATTTAATTGGCAAAAGGTAAACTACTGTAAGTAGTGTAGTAAGCGCATCATCGTGGCCAAGAAGCCACCACAGCACTACAAGTTTATATGCTAACTAGCTTCGCAGCTGTTGAACATATTGAATTAATACGTGATGATGATATAATAACAGATGGTTGGGGCAACCGAATATATCGTTGTGACTCGAATTACGTAGCTGGAGAAGAAAGAAAAAGCAAAATATTATGAAAACATTCAGCATGGCAGATCTTTGAAACGATAAGTTGCTTGGTTAACTTCTGCACAGAGTGTAATTTAACCATCTCTAGCGCTTGGTAAGAGAGATTGAGGAAGTTGTACACCAGGAAGTGACCTAGAGACACTGAAACGTTTAAGATCCGTTTGTTGTTGTTGTGGTCTTCAGTCCTGAGACTGGTTTGATGCAGCTCTCCATGCTACTCTGTCCTGTGCAAGCTTCTTCATCTCCCAGTACCTACTGCAACCTACATCCTTCTGAATCTGCTTAGTGTATTGATCTCTTGGTCTCCCTCTACGATTTTTACCCTCCACGCTGCCCTCCAATGCTAAATTTGTGATCCCTTGATGCCTCAAAACATGTCCTACCAACCGATCCCTTCTTCTAGTCAAGTTGTGCCACAAACTTCTCTTCTCTCCAATCCTATTCAATACCTCCTCATTAGTTACGTGATCTACCCACCTTATCTTCAGCATTCTTCTGTAGCACCACATTTCGAAAGCTTCTATTCTCTTCTTGTCCAAACTAGTTATCGTCCATGTCTCACTTCCATACATGGCTACACTCCATACAAATACTTTCAGAAACGACTTCCTGACACCTAAATCTATACTCGATGTTAACAAATTTCTCTTCTTGAGAAACGCTTTCCTTGCCATTGCCAGTCTACATTTTATATCCTCTCTACTTCGACCATCATCGGTTATTTTACTCCCTAAATAGCAAAACTCCTTTACTACTTTAAGTGTCTCATTTCCTAATCTAATTCCCTCAGCATCACCCGACTTAATTTGACTACATTCCATTATCCTCGTTTTGCTTTTGTTGATGTTCATCTTATATCCTCCTTTCAAGACACTGTCCATTCCGTTCAACTGCTCTTCCAAGTCCTTTGCTGTCTCTGACAGAATTACAATGTCATCGGCGAACCTCAAAGTTTTTACTTCTTCTCCATGAATTTTAATACCTACTCCGAATTTTTCTTTTGTTTCCTTTACTGCTTGCTCAATATACAGATTGAATAACATCGGGGAGAGGCTACAACCCTGTCTCACTCCTTTCCCAACCACTGCTTCCCTTTCATGCCCCTCGACTCTTATAACTGCCATCTGGTTTCTGTACAAATTGTAAATAGCCTTTCGCTCCCTGTATTTTACCCCTGCCACCTTCAGAATTTGAAAGAGAGTATTCCAGTCAACATTGTCAAAAGCTTTCTCTAAGTCTACAAATGCTAGAAACGTAGGTTTGCCTTTTCTTAATCTTTCTTCCAAGATAAGTCGTAAGGTCAGTATTGCCTCACGTGTTCCAACATTCCTACGGAATCCAAACTGATCTTCCCCGAGGTCAGCTTCTACCAGTTTTTCCATTCGTCTGTAAAGAATTCGCGTTAGTATTTTGCAGCTGTGACTTATTAAACTGATAGTTCGGTAATTTTCACATCTGTCAACACCTGCTTTCTTTGGGATTGGAATTATTATATTCTTCTTGAAGTCTGAGGGTATTTCGCCTGTCTCATACATCGTGCTCACCAGATGGTAGAGTTTTGTCATGACTGGCTCTCCCGAGGCCATCAGTAGTTCTAGTGGAATGTTGTCTACTCCCGGGGCCTTGTTTCGACTCAGGTCTTTCAGTGCTCTGTCAAACTCTTCACGCAGTATCATATCTCCCATTTCGTCTTCATCTACATCCTCTTCCATTTCCATAATATTGTCCTCCAGAACATCTCCCTTGTATAAACCCTCTATATACTCCTTCCACCTTTCTACCTTCCCTTCTTTGCTTAGAACTGGGTTTCCATCTGGGCTCTTGATATTCATACAAGTGGTTCTCTTCTCTCCAAAGGTCTCTTTAATTTTCCTGTAGGCAGTATCTATCTTACCCCTAGTGAGACAAGCCTCTACATCCTTACATTTGTCCTCTAGCCATCCCTGCTTAGCCATTTTGCACTTCCTGTCGATCTCATTTTTTAGACGTTTGTATTCCTTTTTGCCTGCTTCATTTACTGCATTTTTATATTTTCTCCTTTCATCAATTAAATTCAATATTTCTTCTGTTACCCAAGGATTTCTATCCGTTACAAGATGATAATCCCAACATTCTGTAACCAGATTTTACAGTTTGCGGCATTTTCAGTGGTAGACAAGGAGTTATTAGTTATGAACGGCAGATTAAAACTGAAGAAGCAGCAAAATAGATAGAAAATTAAGGTGGTGGTAGCTGGATAAAAACCGAGAAACAGAGGTGGTAGAGAGCTCCAGAGGGAGCGTTAGGCAAAGGTTTAGCGAAATGGGAGATAGGTATACAGTAAAAATTAGTAGGTAGCTTTGAAAGATCAAATCGTGATGGTAGCAGGGGATCAAGTAGGCAGAAAGACATGGAATGAATTTTATCCATAGTGGATGCTGTCGAACTCCGTGAATGTTCCTTTATAGGTTGTAGAAAAATTTCCGCTACCAGTCGCAATAAAAGGTTATTTATTTGTCACACGACCGGTTTCGAGCTTGCACCCATCCTGAGGTGTTTATACATTCATCTACATGTTTATATTGGTGGGCATCACTGTATATATACAAAAAAAAAATTTGCTGGTGACTAAAGGGATACAAGTGGGACACCTCCAAGTGGCAAGGCAGCATTTGTCGAAAATATATCTGTTCTTAGATAAAGATGAAGCATCGTTATTATAGTTACGCTGTGGTAATAGTTCTTCCTTTTAGTTACACACTTATTATCATTTGCAAGTCTATATTTTAGCTAAAGATTATAAAATTGAAATACACACTGATTATCATTTGCAAGTCCATATTTCGGCTAAAGTTTATAAAATTTAAATACACACTTATTACCATCTGCAAGTCTATATTTCAGCTAAAGTTTATAAAATTGAAATACACACTTATTATCATTTCCAAGCCCATATTTCAGCTAAATTTTATATAACTGAAATATGGACGTGAAAATGATAATAAGTGTGTAGCAAAAAGGCAAAACAGCCACCACACCGTAGCTGTAATAATGATGCTTCATCTTTATGTAAGTACACCTATATTTTCGAAAAATGCTGCCTTGCCACTTACAGTTGTCCCACTTGTATCTGTTTCGTCGCCAGCAATTTCTTTTTATTTTTACAGTGATGCCGACCAATATAAACATATACAGGAATGTATAAACACCTGAGGATGGGCGCAAGCCCGAAACCGGTCGTTTGATAAATAAATAACCTTTTTTGTGACTAGTACCGGAAATCTTTCTACAACCTAGAAAGACATGGCCTGTCAGAAATCCTTGGATAACACACGAGACATTAAATGACGAATGAACAAAATATGAAAGTGCTACTGATAAGGCAGGCAAAAGGAAACACATAGCCTGGAAGATGAGATTTACAGAAAGCACAAATCCTCTAATCAGAAATGGCTAGAGGGCAAATACAAGAATGTGGAAAAAAATCACTCTGAGCACTATAGGACTTAACTGCTTAGGTCATCATTCCCCTACGTAGAACTACTTAAACCTAACAAACCTAAGGGCATCACACACATCTATGCCCGAGGTAGGATTCGATGCCATTTTCAGAAAATTAAAAAGACTTTCGAGGAAAGGTAAATAGCTCTACGAATGTCTTGAACTAAGGTTGTATGCCATTTCTGAGCAAGGAAGGGAAAACCTAAAGGTGAGAAGAAAGAAAGCAATAATATAAAAAGAAAAGCGGAATTAGATGACGATCTGAAATAGAATTCGATAGAGCGTAGGAAGACGTATGTCGATTAAGTATGTTATGAAAAAAATGGTTCAAATGGCTCCGAGCACTATGGAACGTAACATCTGTGGTCATTAGTACTCTAGAACTTAGAACTACTTAAACCTAACTAACCTAAGGACATCACACACATCAATGCCCGAGGCAGGATTCGAACCTGCGACCGTAGCATAAGTATGTTATGATTTAGGTACTCACGGCAGAGACAGGTTTGTTGCCGATTGAGAATGGCATGTGGGATGTGGCGCGGTGCAAGCCAGCGCGCATTTTTCTAACTTGACAGGTTCAAGTGTGATCGCCAAATTGCGACCAACGCAAAGGTAACGCACCTCGCGGCTGCGCCTGGTCCCGTGGCCGATTCTCTCGCCGCGCGTAACGCTGTCATTGTGGAAGTGGTGAGGCGGGGAGCGGGAAAGCAGTCCTCCCGCATTCTCCCTTCGGAACTGCGCATATGGGCAGCGGTAGTATTGGCCCTCCAAGAAATATTGCGTTATAACTGAATTTTATTGTCACCGAGTAGGCTTTATTAAACCTCTCGATCTTTTTTCATTCGTAGAGTACACTTTTCAGTTATTTATACCTGTACGTTATAGGTGTTTTCTTTCGTTATTGTTTTTCTTTTGTGAACCGAATTTCCCTGTTCATTGACTGGTGAGCCTTTCGCCACTGGGATTATATCTTCTACGAGCACAGTATCTTCAGATCGCAAGAAAAGAGACGATTCATCGTGACTTAGTAAAGCAGGAAGGAAAATTCCAAAATCATTTGATCAAGAGACAAGGTAGGAAGCTGTAAATATGTAGTGCAAAGAGATTGTCTACGTGCAGAGTATTATGCTGCCGTATAGTACGATCTGTTCCAATTTGAGAGGTGAGAATTTCCACGGGTGTATCCTGTGCTCGTGGTAAAAAGCGTCCTAGATCTGACGTATTTTAGTTTTATTATGATTAACTGGATTTGGATATAAAAAGAGACATTATACTATATACAAGCGAGCGTCAGATTTTCACTGTAAGGCGAAAACAGTCGAGAAAGTCACATGAATGACAATGTTTTAATTGGTGCTTCTTGACAAGGAAACGCATTTCAGAGCTTGAATACACAGCATACTAAACTTATTATACAACACGCTACACAAATGAACGATTAGGTTAGTAGTACACCGATTAGTACCCGGAAAGACTGTGGTGATAGCTCGTATATTTCATTTGCTTAATTATATTGGTGACAAAGGCAGGCCTACATTCATAACAATCTATGTCGAGCGACGTGAACTCTTCCCTTGTCATGGCACACCTCGCTAGCTTCCGCGTTCCTACCTCCCTCTTTACTCTCTGGTACTGGAATACTCTCTTTCAAATTCTGAAGGTGGCTGGGGTAAAATACAGGGATCGAAAGGCTATTTACAATTTGTACAGAAATCAGTTGGCAGTTATATGAGTCGAGGGGCATGAAAGGGAACCAGTAGTTGGGATGGGAGTGAGACAGGGTTGTAGCTTCTCCCCGATGTTATTCAATCTGTATATTGAGCAAGCAGTAAAGGAAACAAAAGAAATATTCGGAGTAGGTATTAAAATTCAAGGAGAAGAAATAAAAACTTTGAGGTTCGCCGATGACATTGTAATTCTGTCAGAGACAGCAAAGGATCTGGACGAGCAGTTGAATGGAATGTACAGTGTCTTGAAAGGAGGATATAACATGAACATCAACCAAAGCAAAACGAGGATAATGGAATGTAGTCGAATGAAATCGGGTGGTGCTGAGGGAATTAAATTAGGAAAATGAGACACTTAAAGTAGTAAATACGTTTTGCTATTTGGGGAGCAAAATAACTGATGATTGTCGAGGTAGAGAGGATATAAAATGTAGACTGTCTTTGGCAAGGAAACAGTTTCTGAAGAAGAGAAATTTGTTAACATCGAGTATACATTTAAGTGTCAGGAAATCGTTTCTAAAAGTATTTGTATGGAGTGTAGCCATGTATGGATGTTAAAAGTGGACTACGAATAGTTTAGGCAAGAAGAGAATAGAAATTTTCGAAATGTGGGGCTGCAGAAGAATGCTGAGGATTAGGTGGGTTCATCACGTGACTAATGAGGAGGTATTGAATAGAATTGGGGAGAAGAGAACTTTGTGGCACATCTTTACAAGAAGAAGGGACTGGTTGTTAGGATATGTTCTGAGACATCATAGGATCACAAATTTAGCGTTGGAGGGTCGCGTGGAGGGTAAAAATCGTAGAGGGAGACCAAGAGATGAATATAGTAAGCAGATTGAGAAGGATGTAGGTTGCAGTAAGTACTGGGAGATGAAGAAACTTCCACAGTATAGAGTAGCATGGAGAGCTGCATCAAACCAGTGTCAGGAATGAAGACCACAACAACAATAACAACTGACACTATACTGACCATCGTTTTGTGCAGTGGATCAATTGCTTACTTTAATAAATAGCCGCCCGTAGTGGCTGTGCGGTTCTAGGCGCTACAGTCTGGAGCCGAGTGACCGCTACGGTCGCAGGTTCGAATCCTGCCACGGGCATGGATGTGTGTGATGTGCTTAGGTTAGTTAGGTTTAATTAGTTCTAAGTTCTAGGCGACTGATGACCTCAGACGTTAAGTCGCATAGTGCTCAGAGCCATTTTTACTTTAATAAATGGCACAAGAAAAGTTAATAGAGGCACTTAGGGATCCTGGAGAGCTGTGTGATAAGAAATTACTTTGTAGTTTCTAAAGTCAGCATCACTTGTCTTTGTCATAATTCGAAATTGCCCACATCGTTCCCTTTAAAAAAATTGTATATATGAATTTTTTTTGTTAATTAATGAATAATACAACACTCCGTCGTCAGCATTAGTATCGGTATCTGATTCGGAAATAACGTGTAGCAATAACAGCTATTTTATTCATGAATCACGCTTTGGCAGTTGGGCAAGCCGTGCGCGAATGCGCAAGGCGTGTGCGAGTCACTGCCCACGTAGGGCACATTCGCTATTTGTATCTCAATATGCACAGGACTGCATGCCGCGTATGGGGCGTGCGTGCTCTACTGAAGTTTCTTACCTATTCAAATGTGCTATACGTGTTTCACTTGTCGCTTACCTTCAAAGTCCTGTAAAACTCTGCAGCTGGTGGGAGGGCTAGTGATGCCATGCTGCTGCCGCAGAGAATATGCTACTGAGCAAGGTGCCACCACCATTCGACGAGTGGACAAGAGCAAAAACAGGACCGAGTCTTGTGTGGAGCAGCGACAACTTGAAGCCGGCGCCGCGCCCGTGGGCGGCTGTAGGCGAACCGCACTTCGAGAGTGGCGCAAGACGCTTGGAAGGCGCGCTGTCCGGAGTTGTCTTTCTCCCGGAGTAGTTGATGCCGTCGTTTCTCGGCGACCGGTTTAGTCACTGGTCTTGGAGCGTACTCCTGATGAGATGAGCGCCGGCTGGCTGCTGGCCACATTTGATAGTGGTCATGTATGTATGGAAGGCAGGGCGACCAATATTGTCTTGGTGTCCGGAGAGAGTTTGTCTTCAATCAACGGAAAAGGACAGACTGAAAGAAGCCCCTGTACAGCCGACTTGTGGTTGGCGGCTCACGATACGAGTTAGGATTATTAAAGGGCATCCAAAGACAACCTACCAGAAGGTCGTAGACACCTGTCCTTCCCTCCTCTCATCTTTAGGCCAATTGGGTATACTATAAATGGAAGGAAATTCATAAAGAGGGCATGGTGTATTATGCGATAGGCTGGGGGGATATCACCACAGCCTGCATGGTTGCCAGATTTATTTAAGGTGGCAGACGAACTACAACGTAGTGGTTAAAAAAATGGCTCTAAACACTATTGGAAACATCTCAGGTCATCAGTCCCCTAAACTACTTACAGCAACATCTGAGATCATCAGTCCCCTATACTTAGAACTACTTAAACCTAAGGACATCACACACATCCATGCCCGAGGCAGGAGTCGAACCTGTGACCATAGCAGCAGCGCGGTTCCGGACTGAACCGCTCGGCCACAGTGGCAAGTCCGTCGGGGTTAAAACGTGGCGGAAAGTCAAAGGGCCAGCAACTGCACTGTCATATAAGTCCACCCGTATGACGTTGCAGTATAAAAACGGCGGGAAATTAAAGTAAATCCTAGATTCCTGACATAGCTCATTAAGGAACTGCGCGGCTGGGCATCCGAGGTGCTAACATGGAAGACAGCCCACTATTTTATGTTTAGTCACCAAAGTCAGTTGTAAGATAGTAGCTTTGATGTTCAATGCAACACAGTCAGCACCTGCACTCGCGTACGAATTGTGCTTTTCATATTAATTAAGGTGCATTTAGACCGAGCGAGGTGGCGCAGTGGTTAGCACACTGGACTCGCATTCGGGAGGACGACGGTTCAATCCCGCGTCCGGCCATCCTGATTTAGGTTTTCCGTGATTTCCCTAAATCGCTCCAGGCAAATGCCGGTATGGTTCCTCTGAAAGGGCACGGCCGACTTCCTTCCCTAATCCGATGAGACCGATGACCTCGCTGTTTGGTCTCTTCCCCCAAAAACCAACCAACCTAAGGTGCATTTAATATTTCTGTCAATACGGTGAGTGTTTCAAAACGTTTCCTGCACATGCAGCGTAGCCCCGTGACAGTGGCTCCAACATGCACCGATGGAACACGAGTCATTATCAACTCTTTCAGTCCGAAACGGCGCTATCTGCAACGGCGGAAAGAGGGGTGATGCGACTGCGCTCCATTAAGCAAACCCACATGAAACCCGATACTGGCTCCCTATCCCGTCGTGACCATGCACCAACCACCTGCCGCCAGAAACACTTGACTCTGCCAGGTATTCCAGCACAGCCTTTCTTATCGTATAACGCCGCAGTCATGAAATACCAACCAGAGGGCTTTCTTCACCGTTGTAGTTTATTAACTAGATTATTTCCAAAATCATTCATCTCCTAGCTAATAACTAGCTGCCCTCAGCCATGCTTTGCTCTGGCTCAGTCTGCTTAAATGGAAAAGAAGGAAAATAAAATGAACGTTTCTAATATGTATGCGATTTAATATATGTTCAATCTGCTTCTCTCCCCTGTCTCTGTCCATCTCCCCATCCTCCGTTCTTTGTCTCTCTCTTCCTCTTTCCCCCTCTCTCTACCTGTCGTCTCCTCCTTCCCCCTCGATCTATCTTCTCCTCTCCCCTCCCTCTCTCCACCTACTTCTGCCCCAACTCACTGTTCATATGCTTCATCCCATTTGGTATGTCCTTTTTCCCCCACCCCTCGGCCGATCTCCGCTTCTCACGCCCTCTCTGAAGGTGTAAAAATTTGAAATAAATCAGAAGGATGTATTTGGAGACTTTTACTGACAATGCTTCACACACACACACACACACACACACACACACACACACACACACAGACACACACACAATATATATATATATATAACAAGCTCCCTGGAAGCACATGTGGCAATTAGAGCCATGAGTAACCCTAATCTTCATTAATAAATGTTTGTTAATTCTAATTTTTTAATATCCGAATGTTCTTGACCAACTGCCTGCATAAATATAAATATTGTGTGTGGGGCAAGAACATTTGTATATTAAAAATTTGAATTCACGAACATTATACTTTTATTTATAAAGAGTAGGATTACTTACGGCTCTAGTTGCCACATGTGATTCCAGGGAGCTTTTGGTAATATTTGATCAGTAAAAACAAGTAACTTTGCACTACAGCCTTTTATTTGTCCAACTAAGGCAACCCAGGAGTTCTGTTTGCCACAAGAATTTAGTAGATGGTTGTAATAATTCTTCACTATGGTGCTATTCCGAGAATCATGTTACAATTTCTCACTCTGCTTCTTTTCCAAACGGCTTGTACCCCATTAGGTTCTGTTTGTCTCATGTGTTTCGAAGAACAATGTTATAAGTTTTCATTGTAGTGATTCGCACATGCTTTTAAAGAACATCCTCTTCATCGCTATAATTTTTCATTTGCTGTCGCCCTATTGGGCAAATGCGCCAGCTTCATCAGTACTGTCATCTCTATGGCTGAAAAAATGGCGGGATGCTTGCACATGTTGCGTTCGGGCATCTTACAATCACCTCCGGCAAGTATGTGTAAGGCATGGCTGCAGAACTTGAATCACCTCAGTTTTAAACATAGGTATCAGTAGCAGCGGCTATGGAACATTCCTTCAATCGATCTGGTGAGAGTGGTGATGGTGAAGCGAGTAGATGCATCATACATTTAGCGTTGAGATCGTAGATGCATGTCTTGATATACATGAATAATTTTACAATTATTATATAATGTTATGATTCTTTTTCACAGACTACATCAGTGAGAGTCTAATCCCTTATGAAACGTCCTGCCAGATAAGCCTATGTGGGCGACTGAAACTCGAACTCCGGAACTTTTCTTTTCGAGTACAGGTGCCCTACCGACTGGGCTACCCAATCACGACTCACGAAACGACCTCACAGGTTTACTTCTCCCAGTACCTCGTTCCTACCATCCCAACTTCTCAGCAGTTCTCCCGTGAAAGCAAAGGTCCTGAGCTTTAGTCTCGGTCTGGTAGTCAATTTTAATGTGCCAGGAAGTTTCATATCAGCGAACTCTACGTGGCACAGCGAAAATTTCGTTCCAGATCCCTGATAATAATGACAATGGTGATGGAGATTTGGCTGGTCACACAAAGTATGACGCCATTTCCTACCCTCAGTACTCAGGTCTGGGGCCAATTACGGAGGACCATTTCGTAAGTGCTAATTCATAGAGAAGTGCGTCTAAAGTTATTACAATTGAATGAAATATTATGTTTGCAGAATTTATGAATAATCACACCGCATTATGTGAGACAAACACACACGCTAAGATGGAGCATGTCTTTAGCAGTTTAGGAAAACTCCATGCACTTAATGCGGACATGAAACTGTCATCGACGCTTAGTAACATGGACTATGGTCTATGAAAGGACAAAAATTTATTTACACTTGCATATGATTCCCATGTGTCAATTTTGTAAGCGTCAAACAATATAGATTTTTCTCGTTCTCTCCAAAGGAATGTTGTAGTCGTCTAGGGGTGGTTTTTTGTCAACAACACAGCATCCTCACCACCATCGTCGCTCCATTATGGACTGCTGCCGTCACCATGCCCAGTACTGTCAGAAAGTGCTTTACCACGCCGTTTACTTTACAAGAAACGGAAAAAGTGTGTGGTAAGGTTATCTGAGTACTCGATCTGGACGCCAAATCGCATGATTTTCAGCCATTAAATGTGAGTCTTCCTATATCCCTTTTATAGAAGTTGCTGCTAAAATACATACCATTTCTAAACTTTAAAGTGAAGGTGATGACGTCTGTTTGGCGGGCATCACTTAAAACTTCTGGGCTAACAGGCTTGGGTCAATACATAAGATTTACTCCGAACGTTTGCTCCCTGACTGCGGGAGACGTCTTCAGAGGCAAATCTTCAGTCCTACAATCTTCCTCGGAAGATGTCTCCTGCAATCGGAAAGGAAACTTTAGGAGAAAGTTTCATGTAGCGACCACTTAGGCTGGAAGTTTTAAGAGATATCAGTCCCAAAATTGAAAACTTACAATGTATATCTATTTTCTCTACTCACGTCTGGCTTTCAAAAGAGTGTACAAGGCAATTCCATGTGGGTGATAGTATTGGTTGATATCATAACGTTTATAGTATCGACTCTGGGACATATGTAACTTTATGAGCCAGAAACCCAGTACGTCTTTTCACGTTTAAGGCATGGGGGAAAACAAGACCGGGGAGAATGAAATTTTAGAAACCTTCTTCAAAATTCGCTGTTAAGAGCCCAAGACATAGGGGAGAAAAAAGTTCTATAAACCCTTCTCCAAATTCGGTGTTGAGAGCCCAAGATATACAGGTTTATTAATATTCTCCTAGGAAGAGAAACAACACTAGTGCTATCTCAAACAAATTTCCCGTCTAACATTCTCTCAGTTGTCATATCATTGTGGCACATATGATATTTGCCCTAGATGACTGCGTATTTTTTCTTTGAGGAAGTGATTAAAAAAACATTTAATGGACCGATTTACACAAGTAGCAGTTTGTGTGGATATGCATTGCGAAGCAAATAAGTACTTATAATAATTTAAGAAATTCCACCGCCAGTAACACACCACCTTTCTTGCATACAACCACAATGAGTACCTCCTCACTCGTGTGGTACGTTGTGAGAGCAATCCCTCTGTGTCACGTTCCAGGTTCAGAGAGTGGCATTGCAACATGTGGTGGTGTATGAGGTTGTATGCATACACAGCTGAAGTTGTATTTTAGACTAACACGCTAAGCGCTATATTTGCGAGCTGCCGTTAGTAAAAGCAGGCGAACTCCACTTGGGATTGTCGTCCTCTAACTGCCAAGTTCCATGGTGTCGTTCACAATGCGTGCAATGAGACTGCCAATTACCATCACACATACAAGTTATTTTTCACAATTTGAGCAGGTACGCTTGTCATTTCATCACTGAGAACTTAGGCGATCTTGGTTAGCACAATGATCGTGGTAGTGTCGTGCCTGATTCCACTGAAAACATTTTTAATTTTTCAAGCGAATCACTAAGAATGTTAGACAGCACTTCCTTGACTCCCTACGATTGATGCATTGACCAGTTCAGAAACTTGTATAACCCATGCATCTGGAGTAGACGAGCTTCATTCGAATTGGACATCCTGATGAGGCAAAGTTTTAGCTCAAGATGAACTAATGACCATTTTGATAGAAAAAGCTTGATTTGGTGAACGTAGATGTATGCTTACTAGCAGACATTTTCGAGAAATTTCGGAGTGTATGCGTGGAAACATACCCGCTGGGTCCTGCTTTCTGTTACACCAAGGCAGGTCTTTTGTGGGACGCAATGCTCGAATGCTCAAAAGTCAATACTGAACTTTTGAACAATATCGACTTTTTGGAGCATTTGATACGTGGGATGTTTTGGGGTTTTGGCAATGTTTCCATAGGTACGTGAAGGGAAACAACTAGTTATAGGAAGAGTAGTTCAAAACATAGCAGGATATAAACAGAATATACGGATACGTCATGTAAGAAACTATGACATTTGGAGGGTGTGGATGGCTGTGAGATGAATAAATCGCGTTTTTAGGTGATTTCCACGTCGTGGAGACAGACGTGGCCTATCCTAGTTGTTTTCATAACGTACACTGCGGCCTGCCGCTATGTCTGGAGCACCGTGATCCTTGAAGCAGATCCCTCCCCACTGCGACGCTCGGGATAGATAAGAGACTTATAATGCACTGAAAAACCTCCACAGACGTCGCAGTATTGGGTACAACCGACAAGAGTCACCTGTTTAATTAAAATCAACCTGTCACGCTGGTTGAATAAATATATTGAGATTAACGACAACGCGTTTACGAAATCAACAAATGTGAATGTAACAACCGGAGTACGCCAAGGAAGAGTGATAGAACCGTTAGTGTTTGCAATATGTGTAGTAAGCGTTGGATGCTCTTTAAGACTGTTCGCAGATGATGCGTTTGTCTATAACAAAGTAGCAGCGCCAGATGGTAGTACCGATATGCAGAATGATCTCAAGAGAATTGGTGAATAGTGCATGCTCTAGCAGTTGACCCTGAACGTAAATAAATGTAACATTTAAACCTTACAAAAGAAATCTATTACTGTACAACTACGCCACTGTTGTAGGAGAAACTATCCAGAGCAATCTTAAGGGGAATGACGACATAGAACAAAGAGCGGGAAGCGCAAATACCAGACTCAGATGCATAGGAAAGATGTTAACGGAATGTAACACATCAACGAAGGAAGTGTCTTATAAGGCGCCAGTTTAACCGATTCTTGAGTGTTGTTCATCCATCTGGGGTCACTACCAGGTAGGATTGATAGTAGAGGCAAAGAAGATCCAACGAAGAGCGTCGTGTTTCGCCACGGGATCGTTTAGTATGCGCGAAAGCGTTACGGAAATCCTCAACAAAGTCCATTGGCAATTGTCGAGGAGATACGTTGTGCGTCATGGAGAGATTTACTAATGAAGTTCCAAGAGAGCACTTTCCAGTAAGAGTAGGCCTCATATTACTTATGCCCGCGATAGCATAATGACCACGAGGAGAAAATTTGAGAAATTACAGCCAATGGAGCCAATACAGAGACTTACCGATAACCATTCTTCCAGCGCGCTGTTCGCCCGTGTAACAATGTTTCAGGACTCAGGTACTGGTACAGAAAGTACAGATACCCTCCACCATACACCCTTAGGTGGCTTGGGGAGTGTGACGTAGATGCATATGAATAATAACATTTTTTGCAAAACGATGATGAATGTTAGAAAATTCCGCTAAACACACTTAAAAATGATATAGGGTGGACATCATGGTACAAAAAGTTTTATCACCAGTTCAAATATTAAATGGACTACTATATTTCACAAAAACGTCGTCACTCTGTAAATGAGTAAGAGTTTCGTAGAGTTCAGGAAACCTTTATATGCCAATTTGTGTATATCAGACCTATTCTTACTCGTTATGCACAAGTTGCCATATGAGTTTGCGGGAAATGACTACGGAAATCAAAATTTAATTTTTATGGATCCACAGAGCTTTAACTATTGGTTGCAATCCATATAAAGTACTAAAGTACTAAAGTGCCACCCCCACGCATTAATTCGACATGGCTGTATAACCAGCCAGTTTTCCTTATGGCATAGCGCTTCAACACAAGATTATCGGCCTCATGACAGAGGAATTTGTAGGTCTTTGATCAAATGTGCATGCATAGTGTACAGCGACGGGTACCACACAAAGGAGTGCTAATGGTATACCACATGTAGCCTCATTGACTCTCGCAGTTGACGTTCGCTAGGGGAAACCAGAACACTGGTGTTCCTCCTGAACATATTGCAATCCAAGTAAAAATTCAGTCATAGGACCATGTGTTACACACTGCATCATAGCCGAAAATTTTCCTGACACGACATAAAAATGTGTGTGTGCGCGGGCTAGAAAAAGTAAGAGTACTACGTACACATATCTGTAATATATGTGTCTCTGTGTGTTGTGTGTGTGTGTACATTATAGTTTCTTTATTTTTTTTGATTTGTACGTAATGTTTGTGATCCAAACAACTAGCTTTTAGTGTCAACCATTTCCTACCTAAAATTTTTATCTGTTGTACCAGATCCACACTATATACAAGATTAGACAAACTACTTAGATTCAAATTTACACACAGAGTGAATAATTCTCCTCATACTATATACACTGTGACAGAGGTACAGGTACAGACACTGTGGTACCTTAATATGTGGGTCCGAGCGCCTTTATTGTTTGTTTTTCTTTCTGTGTCCAACATGCGTCTCAACAACGTCACATAACTTGCTACCTAATGCTTTTGGTGCAGTCCTGACTGTGTTGTGAAATGAACTAGGGCTGTCAGTATTGACTTCGGTGATGTTTCCCCTTATTCACACTCTAGTATCTGATCTGACACCTAAAAAATCTAGGGTAATTAGCCTTGCAGAAAGCTTTGAAATTCAGCTCTGATATAAAGGAGGCATTCTCCTTTGCAGAATTAGATGATAATCACCTAATTAATGGAAAGGTACGGCAGTGTGTAACAATGGCAAAGGACATAGGTCGTCGGAGATTTCGAAATTGTCGCATTCCAAATGCATGTGTCTTCGCTAGTGTGCACCAAGGACTACAAGACACATTATATGTTCATCCCCGAGGCAAAGACCAAGGACTACGTGATGCTGCAGAATTTTATGATAGGTGGAAACTCTAAGAATAACTGAAGAGTGGCGTATCATAAAGTTCCAGAAGCCACGCATGTAAAGTAGGAACATTCAATTGTGATGTTCATTCCATGTTACGTGGGCAGCAACTGCATACTTACAGTCACCAAGATCAGAATCTCTACAAAGTTTACTACCCACGAACAGTTACACTCTCCACCTGGACCTTAGGAAACGGTACAAACAGTGATGCGTTTTTTCAGACAATACTGGTGATTGATAAAACTGGATTCATTCACGAAGATCGAGTGAATATGTATAATTCACACACTTGTGCAGGTGAAACTTCCCACACTATTCAATGGGGCAGATTTCCGAAAGATTTTCTACAAAAATTACAAGTGCTGCCTGTAAGATTAATAGGAGCTAACCTATTTGAGTGTTAATTGCCAGAGTTCCTATATGACATTCGAATTCAAGAAAATCTTGTGCTGAGAGACCTTCTCATTTGCATTCTGGTGCGAAGACTGTGAAGATTGCGATTTTCCTGGCTATGAGCAGCTTCAACGGAGGGTATTCAGCAATTATGAAGACCATGACAACGATGGACGTCACCCTGGGACTCTATTCGACGCACATCGCCAAGCAATCGGACGACCGCCGGATTCAAGCGGCCGAATACCGCTTGTCACCGGCCGTACGAGCGGCTCTGGAGCAGCGCAGGATGACCCAAAACGTTCAGAACGCACTCTATGAGGAAGAGAACTTCAAATCTACTAAACCGATTGGCATGATTCTTTGTTTCCGACGAAGCAAACTAAATTTTCTAGGAGTTTTAACACTTTTTTTCAAATCGATCAAATATAAATATTTTTAATTGGCCGACGAAGTCGAACAATCGATGAAAATAACCCTATTTTCTTTAAATGGCAGCCATATTGTTTCCTATGGTCCAGATATCTTAAGTGAGGTACAATTCCTAAAGAATGTTATATACTTCGCTAACGTTAACTCAATTTTGATTTCAGACGAGCCGTCTGAATTGTGACATATCGCGCGTGGAGGCGTAGATCGAAATTTTGCTCCGTTCCGACGGCACTTCCGCCTTTGCTCTTCGATATTTCCGGTCGACAAAATTCCTGTTTGTAGAGGAAATATCAGTAAACGTGATGACCCAATTTCACGTTGATATCTATAACAAATCCCGAGGAAAAAATTCTTAAAGAACATGATTTTTTCGGTCCAAAGATAGTAAACTACTCCCTAACCCATACAAACACCTGTGAATCCTACAGTATGTTTCATACAAATGTATGATGTCAAGTCCCATGAGAGGATGGAAGCAAATATTTTCATTTTTAATCTAGGTATTCCACAACAGTATTATCAAGTATGACCTCAGTGTTGGCTTTTTCTGGTGGTGGGATATCATTAGTTTTGATAAATGGCAAATACCTTACACCATCGGTGCTAGACAATTTATTTTGTAGTAGACTGAATTTGAGCTGAAACAGTGTTTTTGAAAATAAATATACACTGGCAAAACAAACCCCATTGGAGATGTGTTAACAGTGACATAATACAATTTCTGTTACCAGTGGTTACTAGGAGGTCCTTGTCATGAGTATGTTTCCTTCACTCGGACAAGATTGTGATTCTGTGCCTAACTAGCATACAGGGCATTTTAAAGAGAAAAAATCACAAATACACAGTTTTTACACATTTCTTACTTGTAATCTCTCACATTTAGAGTGATATATGTACATGCTTAAACAAGAACACAGCTACTGTGTACATTTGGAATTGCTGCTTCATTCGTATTTTCACTTATCGATGCACAGCAAGCCCCATAAAGATGAACGACGATTTCTTTTAATGGATGCAGAATTTGTCAACATCAGGTTGGCCCATATTTTCTTGTAGTATCTGTACTAAAATTGCTGCCAGCTTTTTTATTTGTCTGGAGCATGCTGAGTCATGTAACTCTCATACATTAAATTTTGAAACTTCTGCTCTCTCGCGTCAAAAAGTTAAACTGTGCAAGCGCAGTCTTATGCAGAGATCATACGGTCATCTAATTTCATACAGGGAATTTGAGAACCTTTGCTCAACGTGAGAGCAATCTGCATTGAAGTATGTTGTATGCAAATCCAATCATCCAGTGTTTAGACAACTTTCGTGCCATTATGCTGAGATTTTCAAATTTTCGACCTAGTACCATTCCCTTGCTAATGCTATCACCGCTGTTTAACCTGTATGTTGAATTAAACAGCATTATCTTCACATCTGGCCGTTGAAATTAATTAACAGTGTAATTACACTTTTCAGTCACTGTTAATATACGATATTCGTAACATGTATGCAACTTTAAAAACACGAAAGTTGTGTAGCTATATCAGCTGCGGTTTTGGGTATCAAAGGAGCACACACTGATGCCTATTTTATTTACTGTTTCTGGTACTTGGAATAAAGGTTATGCTAACAAACTGATCCCCTCCTGGGATTACCACTTAACGTGATGGTGATGTCTATGAATCTCAATGAAATAGCAAGCTATGCTGTTGGGAGCAATGCGCCTGGTAGTGTCACCGATTCTAGACTAGTCAGTTGCTGAGAATCCAGCTAAGTGCAGTCACCCAAACGGGCTCACTTTTTGGGAATATGTGACTGGCAACCTCATGGGTAATAGCTATCTCTCACGTTAACTCCCCTTAATTGCAACAGCTTGAGTTTTATTTCCTATTGGCCTCCGTTGGCCAACTCTTGTTTCTCTTCGATCCCAACTGTTTTAGGTTTTGAGGTCCTTTTCCAGTAGTGGTGATAGTGGAAAGGATGGACCTTGGTACAGTGAAGCCAGCACAAGGAGCTATTATATCTCTTAAAAAAGTAATGTAACTATTTTATTTTGAGGAAACACTCTCCTAGTAAATTTGTTTGTCCTTTGATTTATCGTGATCTGTTACTGATTTTTATAGTGGAGTTAGTTTTTACTTTTAGCTTTCAAAAAAAAAATACAAAAGAGATATAATAAGCAAAATAATGAATTTCGTAGGTTGCCAATTACGTATTATGTCTGGTATTATCGAGCGCCAGGCTCCCTACAAATTACTGTAAATGCAATAGCGTAGTATTACTCAGCTCCAGTTCACTATCACAGAAAATAGACAAGTTATAATAAAATTATTTCACTGGATTACTTCAATTAATCTCACTGAATATTTTTACATAATTTCTTCCGCTCCGGCTATCAGACATTGTGCTGTGAAAAAATATTTTTAAATGTGCCGCGTAATGGCGGCTAATTGTTAACAATCATAGATCACTGTTATTCGCTCCGCAGCAGCTGGAAACATGCTAAATAATTTTCATTAAATATTCTTTTCATAATATAAATGTGGCGTAGGTTCCTGAAATAACACACGGAGATCACTTTATACTAATATATTCTTACTAAGACACAGTTTACACCATTTAATATTTGCAATTACGACAGAAACAAATGCTAGCGCAGCACAATACCTTGCGTACCTTATTCCAGCTAACTCCAGAACGAACAGAACAAAACAGACTAGACAGAAGAATGAACATTGCATTGTGTTTTATACTGTTACAGAGATGATAATACTTCTTTTAATTACTTACACATTATAATCTCATACACTAAAAATAATGTCTTTTCTGCATTTATCGATATATATTGTATATTTTTACAGTTAAATCAATGTTGGCAATTCATTTTGAGTCACATACAGTCGTTTTTATTTATTTTTCACCTCGATAATGGTGGATATAGCAAAAGGGACACTACACGGCCCCTTGGGCTACAAGGAACACACCACTTAATGTTTGGTTCTTGTAGACCACGAGTGTCACTTTTCTTTCTTTCGTTGGTCACTTTCAGTTCACTTCACCGGATATTAGGTCATGGGTACACATTCATTTTGAGTCTTTTTACATAAAATGGCTGGGGACAGTTGCAATATAACAAGCTCTTCCATTTGGACGAGGGCCGCAGGGCAACCCCAGAAAAACCTCGGCAGAGCTGATAGAATTAACCCTTTGTGTTACTTACATAAGTTGGTTCTACACGTTTTGGTATTACAAGTATTTACATCAAATATAAAATTTTCTGAAAAAGAAACAAACATGTGGTTTTTTATGAAAGTGTTCATAAATTTTTTTTATATTGTGTTGGTAATATTTTGAGTTTTTTTTTATTTTTGTCGGAGAATTTCTCGTCGTGTGGTGTGGATGACGCTGTATGTCGCTACCGCGATGCCTCGTGCTCGTTGCCGTGGAGCGTCGGCTGGAAACTGTTGTCTTCTTTCTTGTACGTAGGCGGCGGTCAGCGGTCAGGATGTGGAGTACGGAACGACGTTATTTTGTCTGCGTGGTGCGTCTGCATTGTTGCGCACCGCTCGTTAAAGTTTTCAGCACGGGAGAGGATGTTGACTCGTGCAAATCATGAAACAAATGCAAATATGTTATAGAACGGATTTTGTAAGATGTTATGGCTGTGGGTAAGAATTGATTAGTCAACATTATTGCATCATCGAGGCAATAATTATTTAGCATGTTTCCAGCTGCTGCGGAGCGAGTAACAGTGATCTCTGATTGTTAACAATTAGCCGCCATTACGCGGTACATTTAAAAATATTTTTTCACAGCACAATGTCTGATAGCCTGAGCGGACGAAATTATGTAAAGATATTCAGTGAGATTAATTGCATCATCGAGGCCCAGGCTCAGTTACTTGGTATTTTCGTGTTCATTTGCACGTACTGGTGCTGAATGATGCAGGAGATATGATGCTGAAGTAAGCACTGCACATCCCTGTTGTCATCACTTCGTATGGAATATTTATGTTTCACAGTTTTTGTTTGACAGCGTTCTACCGTAGTTGCCATTGCAGTAACGTCCTACTACGTGGTCCGTGACGTCATATTAATTGTTGGCGCACAGGAGGTAGCGTCCAAACTAAAAATGTTGTCTGTACAGTTTCGAACACACACTGATCACAGTTTTGTGTTTTCGGTCACTGCACACGGATATGTTTAGTTAATGTTTGTACCTCGCGTTTTTTCAGTTGTACAGCACATACGTGTTCACTGTCCAAGTTGATCACTAATACAGTTCTCAAAGTTCACGCTTCCTCCGCGAATACCAACACACTATTATAGTTCCTGTTAGTATTGCTAACATCATGACTTTGATACAATTGTATTACATGATTACTGTTTTTTTTTTATATCACATAGTGACACAGATGTCTGTTCGTTTACACAATATGTTACAATGAAATTTCACAGATCAAAAGCACTTTTTTTCTGTTATTGCATACAATTAAGTGTTACATCATACATGCAACGGATTCTGGCCTGACTTGCAATACTTTTATATTTGTGCATTAATAAATTTGTCATAGGGTATATTCATTTGGGGATTAGGACCGCTGCGCATGTGCTTGCTCCATAAGCTGTTAGCGTAATCGCGTATCCTATAAAAGGTTTGCAACTGTCAAAAACAGGCTCTAAAGTAGAGCTCTTATTTAATCTCAAATATTGTGGCTAGATGCTTATACTTTCTCTTTTAAGGTCAAAGCACAGCATCACAGATGTCACGTGGTATGTGCATAGTCTTTTGCATACACCATTCTGTTCATTTTTCATGTGACAGACGAGAATATTTAGTGCATTCTTTAAATAAACATTTATCACGCAGCATAATAAAATTTATAGATACTAACTCTAATAACCACTGAAAAACATCTTATACTTACTGATTATGTTTCTAAACAAATTCTATCATTGGACTGATGGTCCTGTAGCTTCTTTTTATCATTTTTGAAGGCTAATGTGTAAATCATTCCTTGACATAAAGACAAAACATCCTACATACTAAGCACAAACAAAACATCAAATTCTTACAACTACACAAAAATATATATTGAAGTCTGTGCAAAACCTACATATTACACAAAAATACGGTAAACCATTCATGTCCTATTGTCAGGTACCACAAATTTCTTTAAGTCCTTAAAGGGATACAATCCTTTGGTCTTCCCGCTCATTATATCAGCTATAAGGTAGCTACAACCGTGCGGTATTTGTATAATTTTAAAAGGTCCATTATACAGCATTTGCCATTTCTTGTTCTTCTTTGTTATGAGTGACGACTTAGGATGGTTTCTTATCAAAACTAAGTCGTTTATCTGATATGGGACTGTCAGTTTTATTGACTTGTCATATCGACTCTTTCGTTGACTAGCGCAGCTCGTCATGTTGCTGATGGCGTCCTTTATTTTATCCTCCTGCCTTTTATATGTGCGCGGCAATTTTGGTAGCGACGTGATCCATTCATTTAGTTCTGCAGTACTAAACAATAACTCATTGGGTGTGTATCCGGTAGCTGGATGAGGTAGATTGTTGTGTATATTTTCAAAGACGGGTAACAATTCCGGCCACTTTGTATGTTGCTGATGAGTATATGTCCATTATACAGCATTTGCCATTTCTTGTTCTTCTTTGTTATGAGTGACGACTTAGGATGGTTTCTTATCAAAACTAAGTCGTTTATCTGATATGGGACTGTCAGTTTTATTGACTTGTCATATCGACTCTTTCGTTGACTAGCGCAGCTCGTCATGTTGCTGATGGCGTCCTTTATTTTATCCTCCTGCCTTTTATATGTGCGCGGCAATTTTGGTAGCGACGTGATCCATTCATTTAGTTCTGCAGTACTAAATAATAACTCATTGGGTGTGTATCCGGTAGCTGGATGAGGTAGATTGTTGTGTATATTTTCAAAGACGGGTAACAATTCCGGCCACTTTGTATGTTGCTGATGAGTATTTGTTAGGATAAATCTGTTGAGTTCCCGAAAAATTCTCTCTACGGGACTTGCTTCCGGGTGGAAATGTGCAACTAATATATGCTTTGTGTTTTGGTTACGTAGAAACTCCTTCCACAGTTGACCAGTGAAATATCTAGCATTGTCTGTTAGAACGTTTAGTGGTTTTCCTGTTTTCGGTATGAATTCTTTTGATATGCGTTGTATCATCTGTTTGGCAGTAGTGGTTTTCATTGGAAACAATTTCACATACTTAGTAAGGGTATCGTAAACAGCTAATATATATTTCATTCCACCGCGAGCCGTAGGTAATGGTCCTGCGATGTCCATTGACACAATTTGAAGAGGCTGTATCGGAATAATTGGATGCAGTTCTGTTTTGTTGCTTCTATTGTTGGCTTTAGCTTTCTGACAAACGTCACACGTTCGTAATATCTTTTGGACCACACGTTTACTATTCGGGATGTAACAATATCTTTGTATTATTGCTACACACTTCTATATTCCTACATGTCCCCATGCGTAATGCGTGTACCAGATAAAATTTTGTATGTATTTGTACGGGATACACACGCACCAGTTTTATGAGGCAGTGTCATTTCTGTGGTACAATATGTTGCTCTCGACTTTGTACCGCGAATTTTTGCTGTTAGCTTGCTCTAATGTTAGTGATCGTTTCACTTTAGACCAGGTATGATCTTCGTCTTGCAGCTGTCCTACATTCTTGCACAGGTGCAAATATTCACGACGGTATGGTTGCGACGTCATTAATAAAACTCTGTATTCTGACGCTCGCTCGATCATTTCATCTAGCTGTGACATGCCTACTGGTAGACGTGATAAAGCGTCCGCAATGATATTATCTTGCCCTTTTATGTACATAATTTTAAAATTGTATACCTGTAGTACTAATACCCAACGGGCTAGTCTGGCATGTAATAGTTTGCAGGTTAATAGGAAGCTTAAGGCTTGGTGATCACAGAACAATTTAATTGACTTGCCATAAACATAATAATGAAATTTTTGCAGAGCCCATACAACACTGAGTGCTTCCATTTCGGTCACCGAATAAGCTCTTTCACATTGAGTAAGCAATCGGCTGGCAAAAGCTATAACTCTTATTTCACTGTTCCCATTGGTTTCTTCTACTTGAAATATACATGCTCCTAAACCATAGGATGAAGAGTCGGTGGCTATACAAAAATCCCGGGTCATATCCGGATGGTAGAGCATTTGTGCATTCACTAAGGCTCCTTTGATCTCTTCATAAGCTTGCTGACACTCTGCGGACCAGTTCCATGTGACATTTTTTCGCAATAAGGTGAGCAAGGCTTCATTGTTGAGCAGCTGGTTCGGTACAAAATGTCGGAAAAAGTAGACTAGTCCGATAAATGATTTTAACTGTTTTTTGTTTGTAGGCTGTGGAAATTCTTTGATCGCTTGTATCTTCTTGGTATCAGACATTATTCCAGAAGGTGATATGGTGTGTCCAAGGAATTTAAGCTGATCCCTCCCAAATTTTGATTTTTCAAGATTTGCAGTTATTCCTTCTTCTGCGAGCTTATTTAACACCCTTTCCTGGATTTCTATATATGTTCCTCCCATGTGCTTGTGGCCACTAGAAGGGCATCCACGTAAAGAGTAACTTTTTCTAGCAAGTCTGCGCCTAGCGCTTGGTCCAATGCCGTAATGAATACGCCTGCGCTTACGTTGAGTCCAAAAGGTAACACTTTGAATTGATAACTCCTTCCATTGAAAATGGATTCCTTGGTTAGCGGGATTTGCCAGTAACTACTTCGCATATCTATCGAGGTGAGATATTTGACTACATAGAATTTCTGCATTTGTTCTTCTAAATTCACCGGTCTCGTCCTAGCGGGTACTATAATTTTCCCTGATACTGAACGTTTTGTGCTTGTGCTCCCATGACACAGTAATTTTGTACAGGAAATGTCGGTAAGTTGCGGTTTTCGCTCAAGGTTTTGAATAGATCATAGCTCATAACATTAGTAGTGGCACCTGTATCTATATATATTTCTACTGGCAATTCATTAATTCTAGCTTTTATGATGGTTTGTACTCCAGTTATTTCTTTTTTGTTACATTGGTTTGATTCCATAAGTAAATCATGTTGTGTACTGTTTCCATCTTGGTACCTTAGTAATAATATATTATCTTGTGTATTGTTTATAGGTGTGCCCCCTGTTTTTTCGTCGACCATCAGTTGGGAGCTTATTGTGGCCGTTGTTCGTTTGACGGTCTTGAACTATGGTGGTTTCCGTCAGTGGGCATTTCTACTATCCTTACGCTGCTGTTCGAGTCTGTCCATGTTTGTGGTATTGCATTAGTATTCTGCATACAATTCCTATTGTCACACTGGTACTGGTTACCGTTAGGAGGCGGTGGTGGTGGCATAGAAGTTTGCATCCACTGCACCGGGTAAGTGCGGTTATTGGCACTACTGCTTTGTTGTGGCCATTGACCTTCATTTCGACGTTTGTTATTGTAACTATTATTACTGTTACTGTAGCCCCGGATGTCCTCTATCTTCCCACCTACGTTTTTGATTGTAAGATGGTTGACCGTTTCCGTTCTTCCTGTTTTGTTCTGCGGATTGATCTTCATTTCCATTTCCGTGGCTTCCAAAATTGGAATTGTTGTTGCTATTTTTAAACTTGCGTGGTGAACCATTACTGTTCTCCCGGTCTTTATTTATCCTATTTTCTTCCTGGGAGAGATCGATTTCGTCCAGCACAGACAATACCGTTGCAGGTCATTTCGGGTACATTTATTAATTTGTCTCGTATATAACCGGGCAATCGTAAATTTAAGATTGTGATCACATCACGGGCTGATATAGGGTCATCCCAATATCTAGTTTTGTTGATATATTTTTCAAAATATATACGGAGTGTACCCTGTATGTGATTGTACATTTGCGGGCTGTATACTTCAGTCCTCAGGCGTTCTTGAATAGCCTTAGACCAGTATCTGTCTAGAAAAGATTTATCAAATTGTGCCAGGCTGTGGCAATTTTCTGACTTCATTTGCCCATAAGGCAGCGTTGCCTTGTATATGTGCGATTATGAACTGAATTTTTTGGCGTTCATTCCAGGCACTCGGTAATACATTTCGGAATCCTTTTATGAAGATTACCGGATGCACTGTCTTCTTTCCCGCGTTAAACACTTGGAATTGTCTGTGTTTTATTAAGCTTTCATCAATAGCACTGTCTTCTTTCCCGCGTTAAACACTTGGAATTGTCTGTGTTTTATTAAGCTTTCATCAATGTTATTGCTTGTGGAAGTAGAAGCTGCCCCCACGGGGTTATGAATAGGAATGCTTCCTGTAAATTGTGTGTCTTCTCTTTCCGAATCGCTTTTTAATTGGTATGAACTGTACGTAATGTTCTCATTACCGTACACGTTCCTAACAGGCGTGCCATAGTTGATGTTAAACATTTGCAAATGAGTACGCTCGATTTCAGCATCTCAGTGTGTCGTCTTGCTGCCACAGCGGTACTGGCAATTTGTATCTAGCTTCGCTTTTCTCACTTGCGAGTGGTAGCGTGTCTACTGTGGGTTGTTTACATACAGCTGCACCGTTAGTTACTTTTTGCAGAGCAGACTGTGTTTTGCTATCTACACATTCTGTGATCTGGCTTTCTTTTTCAGTGAGCCAGTCATGTAACTCTTTTTCTACTTTCTGGGCTTGATCATTTAAATGCGTTTCTATGGTTTCTTTTTGTGTCATTTCTAAATTGTCCATTCGGTTCGCAAGCTGTTCTACTTAGTCACGGATGACTGTGTGTGCCGTCTGAAGCGTTTGCACATCTTGTGCTATGTTGCTTACAATGTTCGGCAGTTCGGCTTGGGCTTTCTTTATTTCTGTCATTTCTGAATATATCTTTTCGAACATTGTACCTATACTTTCTATTAAGACCTTTTCTCTTTCTTCGTTTTGTTCCCTTATCTGATTGACTAGCTGGTGATTCCTCTCTTCCCTCAATCTCTCTCTTTCTTCATTTTGTTCCCTTATCTGATTGACTAGCTGTTCGTTCTTTTTCTCTAATTTCCGTAAAAACTCAGCAAATGGATCCGGTATTGGTGAGCATACCGGTGTGGTAGTTGTTCAAATCATTGGAAAATTATCACTAGCCCTACTAGTAGTACCTATCGGTTTTACTGTTTTCGTCTGCTGGCTGCTTCCTGGCATATCATCGGAAACTACATTGTTTACATTTTCTCCCCCTCGATCACTATTAATATTTAGTAAGTCAGTGTCACTATCCATATCGCTCACTAATTGCACATTATTCGTAACATTGGACACATTATCTGGTTGCAAATCTAACACACGTTCAACTTTTCCCATAATGACGATAACTTTCACTGGGCTAACTACAAAAATTGTTCCAATCTACAAATGCGGACTAAGTTCACAAGTCAAACTGCTTATTGTTCCCAAAATCAAAAAATATTAATATCTACACCACTGTACACCATGTACCATCGATGATACTATACTTTGATGATACGGGCCTATGTAGCAAGCTTTTATGCATAGTGGCCCTTACCTTGATTTCTTTTTTCTTTTCTTTTCTTTTCTTTTCTTTTTGCTATCTCGTCCTCTCAGGGTCTATACAGTTCTTCTCCGCTTTCCTCGTTAAAGTTTATACATGCAATGGAATTTGAAAGACATTAGAATACATACAATACATGTTAACAATTACATACATACAAACCCTAAAAAAATATTTTATCTCTTCGGGCCCCACGTAACAGGGCGCTATTTATTATATCTCTTAAAAAAATAATGTAACTATTTTATTTGGAGGAAACACTCTCCTAGTAAATTTGTTTGTCCTTTGATTTATCGTGATCTATTACTTTTTATGATAGTGGAGTTAGTTTTTACTTTTAGCTTTCAAAAAAAAATACAAAAGAGATATAATAAGCAAAATAATGAATTTCGTAGGTTGTCAATTACGTATTATATCTGGTATTATCGAGCGCCAGGCTCCCTACAAATTACTGTAAATGCAATAGCGTAGTATTACTCAGCTCCAGTGCACTATCACAGAAAATAGACAAGTTTTAATAAAATTTTTTCACTGGATTACTTCAATTAATCTCACTGAATATTTTTACATAATTTCTTCCGCTCCGGCTATCAGACATTGTGCTGTGAAAAAATATTTTTAAATGTGCCGCGTAATGGCGGCTAATTGTTAACAATCATATATCACTGTTATTCGCTCCGCAGCAGCTGGAAACATGCTAAATAATTTTCATTAAATATTCTTTCCATAATATAAATGTGGCGTAGGTTCTTGAAATAACACACGGAGATCACTTTATACTAATATATTCTTACTAGGACACAGTTTACACCATTTAATATTTGCAATACGTTACGACAGAAACAAATGCTAGCGCAGCAAAACAGCTTGCGTACCTTATTCCAGCTAACACCAGAACGAACAGAACAAAACATACTAGACAGAAGAATGAACATTGCATTGAGTTTTATACTGTTACAGAGATGATAATACTTCTTTTAATTACTTACACATTATAATCTCATACACTAAATATAATGTCTCTTCTGCATTTATCGATATATATTGTATATTTTTACAATTAAATCAATGTTTGCAATTCATGTTGAGTCACATACAGTCATTTTTATTTATGTTTCACCTCAATAATGGTGCATATTGCAAAAGGGACACTACAGAGCCCATAAGGGAATGCTCAGTAAAATGGAGAGACTAAATTCGAGTAATTTGTAGAGATCATAAACGCTAAATGGAATTTTCTTAAAAACATAGAGTGGGCTGAGGCCCTAAGTCCATAACGTCAAATATGTAAGAAGAAAACCTTGATTAAAAACTGTCTGATCCTTCATGTTGCGAGTTGCGGCGCAGAACCTGCTCCCCATCATTTTCAACATTGCCTCGTGAAAAAATTAAAGATCAGAGCTCCAAAACCAGATACGAGTTGAACGGAATCTACCTTGAAAAAGGAAAAGATATACGAATTATGGTACATAGAACAGTCATGGCATTCCAACTATAGAAACACAAGTAATCAGAAAATCCCACCAGAAAAATGCAGGTTCGTGTGCATTAGTGTTGTAAAGTAGTTGTTACGACTGTTTTAGGGGTATTTCAACGATTCTCCATCACAAAATGCCAAAAACTAAGACGTTTAATTGCAGTCGTACATATTACGGTAGTCAACACAAGCAAAAGGAAATATTTTGTGGTGCAGGTACAGTAGCTGGGAAGAAATGCGCAAAAAGTGATCACATGTCCAGACCATACCAAAAACCGGTATGGCTGAACTAAAGCCAATATTTAGAGTTCTTTCATATTCTGAATTCGTGGAAAAATGTTAACATGACAAAACGCCAAATGCAAATGAGGGTTGAAATAGTGGTATTTGGTGATATACTGCCATGTCAGCTTTTCATATTGGTATGATCGATGTTGTAATATGATTCACTGGTGGAGTAACCAGCAGACTGAAAATCATGAGCAGACGAGGCATCAAAACTGTTGACAACATGAAAAATGGGCTTACACAAGTGGACAGGCAATCTGTCGCTGAGTTCAAACATCAGCTGAAATCATGAAAAACGATGCCGGAATCACACAGAAGAAAAAGAAAGCCGAAGAAGTGGGAAAGTACACTCAGAATGAAGGTTACGGAGCTGGTATGTTCTGATATGTTATTATTGGGAATAAAATGAACGCAATCTGTTTTGCTGTAATCACATTTTTGCAAACTTCGGTAATATGAAAGCTACAAAAACAAAATTTTGTGTGAGTAATAACAATGCAGTTGGTTATATATTATACACAATTATTGAACAATATGTTATACATTTATAGCTAGGGTGTTTTATGTGTTTTCAAAGTTTTATGAGAAAGAACTTAAAAAATCAGTTTTTTTTAAATTACACATCAGAAATTTGGTTAATATTCCTGCTTTATTCTTTTAACTCGGCAACAGTTAAAAGTATGAAAGTTGTTTTGATATTTTATTTAGAGTGGTGTGGAAGTACTATGTACCTGAAGCGAAAAATTGCTAATAATTCAGTATGTAAGACAAAAAGCTCTTTTCACACATCGGCTGATACACACGGTGGGTTGCGTGGGGCGGCCGCCCCCCCCCCCCCCCTCCCTCTACACTCCGCTGGTATGGCCGTCCGCATTGCCACCCGTGCCGCAGCCGCCGCCAGCCAACCCGCACGCTATTCGTTTGTTTCCTTCGCCAGTCGACTTGACTAAACCGAACTATCGAGTAGCTGTACTTTCCTATGTAGCAAGCGAGTCCGCGTCATCGTATTTTATATGTTTCTGTTTGGCACAAAGGGATCGACTTAATAGCTTAGCTCTGTTGCGCTCTCACCCTGATATTGATTGTCCTATTGACTATGTAATTAACCATTTTGTCAGGAATAACAGGCGCATAGAATTCATCATTAAAGGAAGAGAACCACAATTGTAACTTTTATATATCATAATATGGCATTGTCCAATATATGTGTATAATCAGTTCAAATAAAACTTGCTTAAACTTTGCATGTGACTTGATCATCTTTTATTACGGTAAAAATGAAGGTAGCTCAAGATATCTTTAGCGGCCCCTCCTTGAGGTTTTTCCGTATCCGCCACTATTTAATAACGTTATGAATTCTACAATATTTAAAATTTTGTCACATGGAAGTATCAGTTTACTAATTTTTGTTTCAAGCTTAATTTAAATACCTATTAATGTTCTTGTGTTCTTATATTTGGAAACACTGGTAAAAAATCCACACCATAACATCAAGTTTCCAGTAGTTATGTTTCTTCTTTCAGTATTATTTGTACTTTCCATTTATTTATAAGATGTTTTTCCAATTCTTTGGATGTGAATTACTGTAGGACTGGGTCTTATTATTCTGCCTTGATTAGCCAAGCCTTAATGCTGTTATGAAAATTTAAATTGTAATGTAGTTTTGGTATGTAACTTAAAGAATACTCTGAAGAATCTACATTTGTTCAAAATTGTATTACTTTTCCAAAATTTTTGTGATTCTATTGTAAATAAATTCCTGGTTTTGATAGAAACTTGTAAGCCACCACAACTCCACTATTTCCACTGATCAGAATGTGCTGCTGTTAAAACCTCAACATACTGCAAGGGTCTTGGGGTGGACAACATCTTGTGAGACTTATTGAGATCCTCGTCAGACCCAGGCATTGCAAAACTATTCCACCTGGTGTTCAAGACGTATAAGGAGAAATACCCCCAGATTACAAGAGGAATGTTGTAATTTAAATTCCAAAAAAGGAAGATGCTGACATATGTCAATACTGCCGAACTTTCGGTTTAATAATTCATATTTGCAAAGTAGTAGAAACGAATTTCTGAGAGAAGAATGGAAAGAAAGGCGTAAGGCGACCTCAAAGGGATCGGATTTCGTTTCCCGGAAATGAAGGACCAAGCAAAAATAACTGATGGTAGCCAGAATGGTGAGAATATAATACAAGGGTTTCAGAAAGAAAAGGTGTGTATTAACACACGACATAAATGTAAGTGCCACGAAGTGCTTTTTGAAAGTATTTATCTGAAGCTTCTAGGGAAGCAAAACGTGGTACATAAGCTTCTTGTTTTTAAACATGATCTCTCTGGAAGGGACGTATCCTTTTACTTAAAAAATATGATCTCTTAGGAAGGACTGTATCCTGTGCCTTGAGTGAAGGTAATAGGACTGTCTGCTGAAACCAAGAAGGGATAAAAGAGCCTAAACCCAGAGAGGCAAAACTTCCTGATTCGCACGTCCAACTAGCAGTCTAAATCTGACAAAAGGTTCCAATCAGCGCAAACTTCGCTGCAAATGTACTGTTCATTCTCAAACTGTTGCTCAGTAAAGAGGACAGTGAGATAGAATACTGACAAGAGACAGTTGTTCTCGCAAACAATATGATTTGGTAGAATGTAGCTTAACACGCAGATAGAAACATCTTTTTACGCAGCGTTCTGCAGAACATCCACCTGGGAGGCAGACACAGAGGGAGTATCAGCCTGTGGGGCGAATATCGTTTCTTCCCGACATATGAAGATGATGTTAAATATTGGGATTTATCAGAAAATCTGAAATGAATGAAGGGTTGATATTCGAAGATTTTAATTTCTTCTTTAATTTTTGGAACAAAATCTACCAGTCTCAGTCAATGTTTTGTAAGTCTTGTATGTTTTAGCTATACGGAAAGGCCATAGAAACAGAGCCACTTCGGCAGTCCTGAGATAAATTAACTGAGGAATTTGGGGCGTGGTAAACCTTGAGGGACATATTCCATATTCCGCTTTTATCGTATCTGATACATAATAAGAATTAAGACTGCTCACTTTTTCAGTTAGGTGCTGCTCATCGACTTTAGAAGTAATAGTTCCAGTACCTTCATATAAAATATTCTAATGCAGTTAATTTTCGGATATGTTTGGGGCTGTGTCGTCATCTACCGTTTGATAGATCATTTTCGTTAGGAAAATGCACTGTGGCTGTTATTAAACTATATGAAATAAAATCGTCATAACTAATAACCGGTTTGCGTTAGAACATTCAAACTGCACGGTTGGCTGCGGGGCACGTTGGGAAGTAGTATGCGCATTGTTGTTTAGGTTTTGCGACGAAGGCCACTTTCATTTGGATCGATTGGTCAAGAAGCAAAATTGGCGCATTTCGGGACTGAGAATCTGCATTTCGCGATCGAGCGCTCGTCATCTTCAACTGGTGACTTTGTGGTGTGCAGTGCGATATTCCTTGATGACTCGGTGACTACTAAACGGTATGTGAAGGTATTGGAAGATGATTTCATCCCCGTTATCCAAAGTGACCCTGATTTCGACAAGGTGTGGCTCATGCAAGACGGAGCTCGACCCCATGGAATCAGGAGAGAGCTTGATGTACTGGAGGAGAACTTTGGTGACTACATTCTGGCTCTGGGGTAGCCAGAGGCCATTGGCATTGGCCCCGATTGGCAGCCATATTCTTCGGATTTTAACACGTGCGACTCTTTCGTGAGGCTGTATTAAAGACAAGATTTTCAGCAATAAATCCAAAACCATTGCTGAGCTCAAAACAACCATTCTTAAGAACATCGCGAACATGGATGTTCAGACACTTCAGATGGTCACGCAGAATTTCGCTATTCGTCTGCGCTACATCATTGCCAATGATGGCAGGCATATCGAACATGTCATAACCTACATCTGAATATCTTTAGTGACGTTTACGTGTTGAATAAAGTGTTGAATAAACAGTGTGCACACCGTAGATTGTAACTGATTGAGGTTTGTTTTAAATATAGTTCAATAACCGTCACCCTGTACGGAACAGTGGAGTCAATTTCGGTGTCAGAATCTTACGAAAACATGTCCTCCGGCACCTGCATAATTCGTCTGCTTCTGTTAGACACTTTTTAAGCTATTTCTGCAGCCAGCGTAATCTAAAAAATAAAAAATAAAAAAACCAGACTACTGGCCATTAAAATTGCTACTCCACGAAGATGACGTGCTACAGACGCAAAATTTAACCTACAGGAAGAAGATGCTGTTATATGCAAATGATTAACTTTTCTGAGCATTCACACAAGGTTGGCGCCGGTCGCGACCCATGCAACGTGCTGACATGAGGAAAGTTTCCAACCGATTTCTCATACACAAACACCAGTTGACCGGCGTTGCCTGGTGAAACGTTGTTGTGATGCCTCGTGTAAGAAGGTGAAATGCGTACCATCACGTTTCCGACTTTGATAAACGTAGTATTGTAACTTATCGCGATTGCGATTTATCTATCGCGACAGTGCTGCTCGCCTTGGTCGAGATCCAATGGCTGCTAGCAGAATATGGAATCGGTGGGTTCAGGAGGATAATACGGAACGCCGTGCTGGATCCCAACGGCCTCGTATCACTAGCAGTCGAGATGACAGGCATCTTACCCGCATGGCTGTAACGGATCGTGCAGCCACGTCTCGATCCCTGAGTCGACAGATGGGGACATTTGCGAGACAACAACCATCTGCACGAACAGTTCGACGACGTTTGCAGCAGCATAGACTATCAGCTAGGAGACCATGGTTGCGGTTACCCTTGACGCTGCATCACAGACAGGATGGTGTACTCAACGACGAGCCTGGGTGCACGAATGGCAAAACGTCATTTTTTTCGGATGAATCCAGGTTCTGTTTACAGCGTCATGATCAGAGTTTGGCGACATGGCGGTGAACGCACATTGGAAGCGTGTATTCGTCAACGCCATACTGGCGTGACACCCGGCGTGATGCTATGGGGTGCCATTGGTTACACGCCGCGGTCACCTCTTGTTCGCACTGGCGGCACTTTGAACAGTAGACGTTACATTTCAGCTGTTACGACCCGTGTGTCTATCGTTCATTCGATCCCTGCGAAACACAACATTTCAGCAGGATAATGCACGACCGCATGTTGCAGGTCCTGTACGGACCTTTCTGGATCCAGAAAATGTTCGACTGCTGCCCTGGCCAGCACATTCTCCAGATCTCTCACTAATTGAAAACGTCTGGTCAATGGTGGCCGAACAACTGGCTCGTCACAATACGCCAGTCACTACTCTTGATGAACTGTGGGGTATTGTGTTGAAGCGGCATGGACAGCTGTTCCTGCACACGCCATCCAAGCTGTGTTTGACTCAGTGCCCAGGCCAGAGGTGGTTGTTCTGGGTACTGACTTCTCAGGATCTATGCACCCAAATTGCTAGGAAATGTAATCACATGTGGGTTCTAGTTCAATATATTTGTCCAATGAATACAGGTTTATCATCTGAATTTCTTCTTGGTGTAGCAATTTTAATGGGCAGTAGTGTATTTTTTTTAACTTGAAACATCCGCCTGCTAGGCGGTGGGACTCTGGAATGGAAGCACACATTTTGGGGAAATCAAATCCACGGAGCACGTGACCTTCACTGCACTAACTACAAATACCAAATCAGACTTTCTCGTGCCTCCTAGAAATGTCGGACTATTTTTAGCCCCTCTAGAGGAGTAAACGGAACCGTATCCGCTTTTTTTCATCTTTTAGACGGATGTTCCTTCTTTTAAATAATACAAAACAAGGTTTACATTTTCCCTTAACATCGTTTTCTCCATTGTACAGAAACAAATATACCCGATCATTTAATATTTTCAGAGTGGCGTTCCATTTGATGTAGGAGCACGCTGTCACTTATACTGGGGCCCCAAGCGCTCGCTATCCCGTAGCGCAGCTTCGCCAGAGCGTGGCGCGTCGCAAGTAATGGCCTCCCTCATTTGGATGCCCTGGCCGTGGGCTCGTGGGCAGGTGCGAGGGTGGGCGCGCGGCGCGCGGCACGTTGCTTGCACACCACCCACGCAGCCCCGTGTTATAACGTAGCCAGCGGCTGTTTCAGCACCTGGCCACGCACACAGGTCGGTAATTATGTTCCGCCGGGAGAAATGCAGCGACCAGCCGGTGCAGCAGACTGCGCGGCCTCTGTGCGGCCCGTGTTCCAGGCCTACTCTTGTTTGCACACTCGATGCTGTGAGCCGTCTGCTAATGGTTACTGCACTGCGCTATTCACGGTTTCTCTACTACACGGCCTTTTGAACTGCTCTGTGACGCGACGTCGCGTGACGGCAGGCCTCACTCCGGGCCGGCTGTTCTTTGTGTCACAAATAAAACAAGTAGAGCAGCACCTGAAATGTTATTCGTATCCTGAAACCTGGATAGCGTACATGGCTTTATCCAAGTAAAGGAACTATGAAATGACAACTCCAGTGGATTTTGTTCACTATGAGGAAATAGTCTCACTATTATTTTTACCCCAAATCGGATAGTCGTAACGCTATGAGCATTACGTCAATACACAAAGTAAAAATGGATTTGTGTGTGTTCGTGTGTTGTATCTATGTACACTGACCAGCCAGAACATTATGACCACCTCCCTGACAGCTGGTAAATTCACCTTTGGGACGGATAACAGCGTCTATCCGTCGTGGTATGGAATCAATGAAGCCTTGGTAGGTAGTTGGAGGGTGCCGGCACAACATCTGCACGCGCAGGTCTACATCTACATCTACATCCATACACCGCAAGCCACCTGACGGTGTGTGGCGGAGGGTACCTTGGGTACCTCTATCGGTTCTCCCTTCTATTCCAGTCTCGTATTGTTCGTGGAAAGAAAGATGGTCGGTATGCTTCTGTGTGGGCTCTAATCTCTCTGATTTTATCCTCATGGTCTCTTCGCGAGATATACGTAGGAGGGAGCAATATACTGCTTGACTCCTCGGTGACGGTATGTTCTCGAAACTTCAACAAAAGCCCGTAACGAGCTACTGAGCGTCTCTCCTGCAGAGTCTTCCACTGGAGTGTATCTATCATCTCCTTAACGCTTTCGCGATGACTAAATGATCCTGTAACGAAGCGCGATGCTCTCCGTGGGATCTTCTCTATCTCTTCTATCAACCCTATCTGGTACGGATCCCACACCGCTGAGCAGCATTCAAGCAGTGGGCGAACAAGCGTACTGTAACCTACTTCCTTTGTTTTCGGATTGCATTTCCTTAGGATTCTTCCAATCATTCCATTTTAAATCACTCCTAATGCGTACTCCCAGATAATTTATGGAATTAACTGCTTCCAGTTGCTGACCTGATAAGGGATCTTTCTTTCTATGTATTCGCAGCACATTACACTTGTCTGCATTGAGATTTAATTGCCATCCCCTGCATCATGCGTCAATTCGCTGCAGATCCTCCTACATTTCAGTACAATTTTCCATTGTTACAACCTCTCGATATACCACAGCATCAATCGCAAAAAGCCTCAGTGAACTTCCGATGACATCCACAAGGTCATTTATGCATATTGTGAATAGTAACGGACCTACGACACTCCCCTGCGGCACACCTGAAATCACTCTTACTTCGGAAGACTTCTCTCCATTGAGAATGTCATGCTGCGTTTTGTTATCTATGGTATCTTCAATCCAATCACACAGTTGGTCTGATAGTCCATATGCTCTTACTTTGTTCATTAAACGACTGTGGGGAACTGTATCGAACGCCTTGCGGAAGTCAAGAAACACGGCATCTACCTGGTAACCCGTGTCTATGGCCCTCCGAGTCTCGTGGATGAATAAAGCGAGCTGGGTTTCACACGATCGTCTTTTTCGAAACCCATGCTGATTCCTACATAGTAGATTTCTAGTCTTCCTAGGAAAGTCATTACACTCGAACGTAATACGTGTTCCAAAATTCTACAATTGATAGACGTTAGAGATACAGGTCTATAGTTCTGCACATCTGTTCGACGTCTTTTCTTGAAAACGGGGGTGACCTGTGCCCTTTCCCAATCCTTTGGAACGCTACGCTCTTCTACAGACCTACGGTACACCGCTGCAAGGGGGAGGGGGGAAGATCCTCCGCGTACACTATGTAAAATCGAACTGGTATTCCATCAGGTCCAGTGGCCTTTCCTCTTTTGAGCGATTTTAATTGTTTCTCTATCCCTCTGTCGTCTATTTCGATATCTACCATTCTGTCATCCGTGCGACAATCTAGAGAAGGAACTACATAATTCTCGTAAATTCCGGGGAGGGGGTGTTGAGCTCTGATGCCACGTCCAATCACATACCAGGTGTGTTCGATCGGCTTCAGATCTGGCGTGTTCGGGGTGTGAAAGGGGGGGGGGGAGATGGGGAGGGGCAGCACATGAATTGGTACTCGCCACTGTGTACCTCGAACCACTGGCATTATGACACGGCGCAATATCTTGTTGTAAAATGCCACTGCCGTCAGCCAGCGTTTGATACTCCTAGGCCGTCATGGTACCTTGCACGAGTTCCGCTGCAACTATGAATTCCCACGTAAATGTTCCCTAGAGCATAATGGAACAGCCGGCAGCTTGTCTTTGTCCGGCAATACAGGTGTCATGGAGCAGTTCCTCTGGAAGACAACGGATCCACGCCCTCCCACCGGCATGATGAAGAATGTATCGGGATTCATCAGAACATGTAATGCTGTGCCACTGCGTCAACGTCCAGCACCGATGTTCGCGTGTACATTTCACTCGTAGTTGCCGACGCCGTGGTATTAACTTTGGCACTTGCTTGGGTCGTCGGCTGCGGAGATCCCTCGTTAATAGCGTTCGAACACACTATTACTTATAATCTGTCTTGACTGAAAAAATGTTTATTCACATGACCGGTTTCGGTTCCTCTACAACCATCTTCAGATCTGAAACGACAATTATCCTGATTTACTATTTCACAAATGCAAACCCTTTTCATCCTATCCGTTCAACATTAAATGTACCAGAACGTACCTGCAATTTCGGTTACAGGAGTAACCCGTCTACATACAACAACCTTCACGTGCTGCCTCATATTAAATTGGTTGGCAGAATGCATGTCGTTTATATTAATTTTAAAACTATTACCGACAGGTTGTGTCTGGTACATTTTTCACGTTACATATACATATACTGTATTAAGTAGATTTTTATAATTTATTTTTATCTCTAAAAATACTTAATGAAAATCTGTAGTTGTCAAGTTTAAAATCTGTACTTGTTAAAATTAAAATAGACCATAAAATTGTCATTTTTTACGATCAAAAAGAAAGGGCGATTTCTATATCCGTGGCGCTGGTGTAGACTTGTTTTCTTCCATGGTCTGCTTCCATGTTTCCCGCTATTTCGGTGTTGTGGTGCGAGCCGTTCAGTTGTCTGATGTTCATCGCCGTGGGTTAAAAGGGCCGTGCAAGAGCGCCGCGTCAACGACATTAGGCGCTGCAAGCCTCTTCCAGCTTATTCACCGTGCACCATCTCTCATCTTCGGCTTGGGCTTCTATACGCAACAGTGATCATCTCAGTAAGTCGTCAGAAATACTAAAATAGGCGTTATGATAGAACTCGCTTTGCTCGTTCAGGATTAAATTCGGTTCTTTCTTTTTGTGGTTGTATTTTTCAACTTTTTCAAAAATGTTAAGAAGCCGTCCCTTATGATCTCTGTGTAGGAAGTCTAAGTTTTGTTAAATGTTCGTGACTGAGACGCTGTTTTGCTTTGAGAGTAGGTGTGCTCCCTGAATCGGGTTTCGAAGTTCCTACCAGTCTGCCAGATGTATTGTTTACAGCAGTCATTACATTTGATCTTATATACACCTGAATCCTGAAATTTATTCCTACTATTACATATTTGGTGCCGGAGCTTCGATTTTAGCGTGTTGACGGGGCTCTCCTGCACGGCCTTCTTACCCACGGCGATGGACGACAGAAGACTGAACGGCTCACGGCACAACACCGAAATAGCTGGAAACGTGGAAGCAGACCATGGAGGAAAACAATTCCACACCAACGTTATGGATATAGAAATCGCCCTTTAATTTCGATCGTACAAAAATTATAATTTTATAGTTTATTTTAATTTTAACAGGTACAGATTTTAAACTTGACAACTACAGATTTAATTAAGTATTTTTAGAGATAAAAGTAAATTAGAAAAATCTGCTAAATACAATATGTGCATATGTAATTTAACAAATGTACCAGACGCCACCTGTCGGTAATAGTTTTATAATTAATATAAATGACGTGCATTCTGCCAACCAATTTAATTTGAGGCAGTATGTGAAGGTTGCTGTGTGTGGACGGGTTACTCCTGTAACCGAAATTGCAGGTACGTTCTGGTACATTTTATATTGATGGGATAGGATGAAAAAGGTTTGCATTTGCGAAATACTAAATTAGTATCATTGTCGTTTCAGATCTGACGATGGTTCTAGAGGAACCGAGAAAGGTCATGTGAATAAACATTTTTGCAATCAAGACGAATTATAAGTAATAGTGTATAACCAGGGATTGCGATATCCCATTACATATTATGTCAGTTTTTGCAATGTTCGGACTCACTTGTACTCTCCCCCGCATTAAAATCTGATCTTAGTTCCGCCAAAGTTCGCCGTCTGTCCTGTTTTGCCTTTCTGCCCAGCCTACGACGTCCAACGTCTGTGCCGCGCGGTTAGACGCGCAATGTCATGGATTGCGCAGCCACTACCGCCGGAGGTTCGAGTCCTCCTTGGGGCATGGGTATGTGTGTTGTTCTTAGCATAAGTTACTTTAAGCAGTGTGTAAGTCTAGGGACCTATGACCTCAGCGGTTTGGTCCCTTAGGAATTCATACACATTGGAATATTTTCGTCCGACATTCGTAATAAGGGGTTGCCGCAAAACCCTACGATATCCAGACGTGGTTTAACTTTGGTTTCGTCACTTGTTGAAGACACTCAGCACAGCACTCCTCCAACACCCGACAGGTCGTGCAGTTCCCGAATTGCTCGCGCCGAGCCTCCGCAGCATCAGCATTCCCCTTCGGTCAAACTCAGATAGACCGCCCGCATTCCCCATTCTACACAAGGACTAACACTGCATGCACTTCGCGTTTGTAAGACTAGCATTCATTCCTCACAATGTGAGGCTGCTACCTCTTGGACAGGTTCATATCGATAGCTGGCTGGTGGTCATAATGTTCTGGCAGATTAGTATGTGTACGTATGTATTTTCCGCATCTCTTCCTAAAGCACAAGGCCGATTTCAAGTAAATTTAGTACACATGTCACATACTGTCAGGTAACAACCACTGTTGGGGTAAGAAACTTACATACCCTACTGCGCGTCATAATATCTGCAGTGTGTGAAAACTGCCAGATGATGTATGACGTTTAAATTTAATACTTCTTTACCACTAACTTCATTCGCTACCTTTTTCGGTCTCCGCTGAATGTGCCTACTCAGATACGTCATGGTACGGCGCTTAGTTCAAGAGATACGTCATAAACGATGAGATGCGTCAAAAAATGCCGCATCATGCATGAAGTTTTAATAGATTCACGAGTGTCCCTTACTACGCAGACACTCCTACAGTCAAGTGAACTTAAGGAAATCGTTGAAACCTGGTAGCGCTTTTGACAGGTTTGAATTGCGAAGCACAAAAGTCTGTTAGCGGAAACAATAGTCGTCTATATTGCTATGAACGGGCGCTGCATAGAGACGTTTACAAAATGGCGTTGTAGCCGCGCGAAGAAGCTGTAATTATACATTTGTACATTATGCACATTTCTTAGTATAACTGTTTCATAATTAAAGGTGAATCACGAATACAAGAAAAAGAAATTTCTTCTATATTGCACCACAAACACAGTTCTTTTTTTCTTTCCGTTTCTAATATAAAATTACGAAAATGAATACTAGAGCAACTTTGGGTTTCTGACCTAGTAGAAATAATGAAGTTTCAACACAAATTCTCTGTTTCACAGATACAGTTTAGGTGTTTTTTTTTTTTTGGTCATCAGTCTACTGCCTGGTTTCATGCGGCCCGCCACGAATTCCTTTCCTGTGCTAACCTCTTCATCTCAGAGTAGCACTTGCAACCTACGTCCTCAATTATTTGCTTGACGTATTCCAATCTCTGTCTTCCTCTACAGTTTTTGCCCTCTACAGCTCCCTCTAGTACCATGGAAGTCATTCCCTCATGTCTTAGCAGATGTCCTATCATCCTGTCCCTTCTTATCAGTGTTTTCCACATATTCCTTTCCTATCCGATTCTGCATAGAACCTCCTCACTCCTTACCTTACCAGTCCACCTAATATTTAACATTCGTCTATAGTACCACATCCCAAATGCTTCGATTCTCTTCTGTTCCGGTTTTCCCACAGTCCACGTTTCACTACCATACAATGCTGTACTCCAGACGTACATCCTCAGAAATTTATTCCTCAAATTAAGGCCGGTATTTGATATTAGTAGACTTCTCTTGGCCAGAAATACCTTTTTTGCCATAGCGAGTCTGCTTTTGATGTCCTCCTTGCTTCGTCCGTCATTGGTTATTTTACTGCCTAGGTAGCAGAATTCCTTAACTTCATTGACTTCGTGACCGTCAATCCTGATGTTAAGTATCTCGCTGTTCTCATTTCTACTACTTCTCATTACGTTCGTCCTTCACCGATTTACTCTCAAACCATACTGTGTACTCATTAGACTGTTCATTCCGTTCAGCAGATCATTTAATTCTTCTTCACTTTCACTCAGGATAGCAATGTCATCAGCGAATCGTATCATTGATATCCTTTCACCTTGTATTTTAATTCCACTCCTGAACCTTTCTTTTATTTCCATCATTGCTTCCTCGATGTACAGATTGAAGAGTAGGGGCGAAAGGCTACAGCCTTGTCTCACACCCTTCTTAATACGAGCACTTCGTTCTTGATCTCCTCTCGTATTATTCCCTCTTGGTTGTTGTACATATTGTATATGACCCGTCTCTCCCTATAGCTTACCCCTGCTTTTTTCAGAATCTCGAACAGCTTGCACCATTTTATATTGTCGAACGCTTTTTCCAGATCGACAAATCCTATAAAAGTGTCTTGATTTTTCTTTAGCCTTGCTTCCATTATTAGCCGTAACGTCAGAATTGCCTCTTTCGTCCCTTTACTTTTTCTAAAGCCAAACTGATCGTCACCTATTGCATTCTCAATTTTCTTTTCTATTCTTCTGTATATTATTCTTGTAAGCAGCTTCGGTGCATGAGCTGTTAAGCTGATTGTGCGATAATTCTCGCACTTGTCAGCTCTTGCCGTCTTCGGAATTGTGTGGATGATGCTTTTCCGAAAGTCAGATGGTATGTCGCCAGACTCATATATTCTACACACCAACGTGAATAGTCGTTTTGTTGCCACTTCCACCAATGATTTTAGAAATTCTGATGGAATGTTATCTATCCCTTCTGCCTTATTTGACCGTAAGTCCTCCAAAGCTCTTTTAAATTCCGATTCTAATACTGGATCCCCTATCCCTTCTAGATCGACTCTTGTTTCTTCTTCTATCACATCAGACAAATCTTCACCATCATAGAGGCTTTCAATGCATTCTTTCCACCTATCTGCTCTCTCCTCTGCATTTAACAGTAGAATTCCCGTTGCACTCTTAATGTTACCACCGTTGCTTTTAATGTCACCAGAGGTTGTTTTGACTTTCCTGTATGCTGAGTCTGTCCTTCCGACAATCATATCTTTTTCGATGTCTTCACATTTTTCCTGCAGCCATTTCGTCTTAGCTTCCCTGCACTTCCTATTTATTTCATTCCTCAGCGACTTGTATTTTTGTATTCCTGATTTTCCCGGGACATGCTTGTACTTCCTCCTTTCATCAATCAACAGAAGTATTTCTTCTGTTACCCATGGTTTCTTCGCAGCTACCTTCTTTGTACCTATGTTTTCCTTCCCAACTTCTGTGATGGCCCTTTATAGAGATGTCCATTCCTCTTCAACTGTACTGCCTACTGCGCTATTCCTTATTGCTTTATCTACAGCGTTAGAGAACATCAAACGTTTCCAGACTGAGATATTCACTCTGCAGCGGAGTGTGCGCTGATATGAAACTTCCTGGCAGATTAAAACTGTGTGCGCGACCGAGACTCGAACTCGGGACCTTTGCCTTTCGCGGGCAAGTGCTCTACCAACTGAGCTACCGAAGCACCACTCACGCCCGGTACTCACAGCTTTACTTCTGCCAGTACCCCGTCTCCTACCTTCCAAACTTAACAGAAGCTCTACTGCGAACCATGCAGAACTAGCACTCCTGAAAGAGTCGTGCCTCGGTAGCTCAGTTGGTATAGCACTTGCCCGCGAAAGGCAAAGGTCCCGAGTTCGAGTCTCGGTCGGGCACACTGATTTAATCCGCCAGGAAGTTTCATATCAGCGCATACTCCGCTGCAGAGTGAATATCTCATGCTGGAAACATGCCCCAGGCTGTGGCTAAGCCATGTCTCCGCAATATCCTTTCTTTCAGGAGTGCTAGTTCTGCATGGTTCACAGGAGAGCTTCTGTTAAGTTTGGAAGGTAGGAGACGAGGTACTGGCAGAAGTAAAGCTGTGAGTACCGTGCGTGAGTCGTGCTTCGGTAGCTCAGTTGGTAGAGCACTTGCCCGCGAAAGGCAAAGGTCCCGAGTTCGAGTCTCGGTCGGGCACACAGTTTTAATCTGCCAGGAAGTTTCAACATCTAACGTATCTCGTCATTCTTTAGTACTTCCGTATCCCACTTCTTTGCGTATTGATTCTTCCTGACTAATGTCTTGAACTTCAGCCTACTCTTCGTCACTACTATATTGTGATCTGAGTCTATATCTGCTCCTGGGTACGCCTTACAATCCAGTATCTGATTTTGGAATCTCTGTCTGACCATGATGTAATCTAATTGAAATCTTCCCGTATCTCCCTGCCTTTTCCGAGTATACCTCCTCCTCTTGTGATTCTTGAACAGGGTATTCGCTATTACTAGCTGAAACTTGTTACAGAACTCAAGTAGTCTTTCTCGTCTTTCATTCTTTGTCCCAAGCCCATATTCTCCTGTAACCTTTTCTGCTACTCCTTCCCCTACAACTGCATTCCAGTCGCCCATGACTATTAGATTTTCGTCCCCCTTTAGATACTGCATTACCCTTTCAATATCCTCATACGCTTTCTCTATCTGTTCATCTTCAGCTTGCGACGTCGGCATGTATACCTGAACTATCGTTGTCGGTGTTGGTCTGCTGTCGATTCTGATTAGAACAATCCGGTCACTGAACTGTTCACAGTAACACACCCTCTGCCCTACCTTCCTATTCATAACGAATCCTACACCTGTTATACCATTTTCTGCTGCTGTTGATATTACCCGATACTCATCTGACCTGAAATCCTTGTCTTCCTTCCACTTCACTTCACTGACCCCTACTATATCTAGATTGGGCCTTTGCATTTCCCTTTTCAGATTTTCTAGTTTCCCTACCACGTTCAAGCTTCTGACATTCCACGCCCCGACTCGTAGAACGTTATCCTTTCGTTGATTATTCAATCTTTTTCCCATGGTAACCTCCCCCTTGGCAGTCCCCTCCCGGAGATCCGAATGGGGGACTATTTCGGAATCTTTTGCCAATTGAGAGATCATCATGACTCTTCTTCAATTACAGGCCACATGTCCTGTGGATACACGTTACGTGTCTTTAATGCAGTGGTTTCCATTGCCTTGTGCATCCTCATGTCGTTGATCATTGCTGATTCTTCCGCCTTTAGGTGCAATTTCCCACCCCTAGGACAAGAGAGTGCCCTGAACCTCTATCCGCTCCTACGCCCTCTTTGACAAGGCCGTTGGCAGAATGAGGCTGACTTCTTATGCCGGAAGTCTTCGGCCACCAATGCTGATTATTTATCAAAATTTAGGCAGTGGCGGGGATCGAACCCGGGACTGAAGACGTTTTGATTATTAATCAAAGACGCTACCCCCCCTTTTTTTTAACTTTATTGAACAAACGGAGAGTACATATATATATATATATATATATATATATATATATATATATATATATACACAAAGCAAAAGTTCTTCAAGGTACCAGTTAAACATATACAAATGAGTGTTAGGTAAACAAATTATTAGAATAACATTAAATACATCAAAATATAACATATCCTGTTCCTTATTTTTTTTTAATAATTTGTAGTGAACAAACTAAAAGTACATATATATTCACTATGCAAGAGTTCTTCAAGGTACCATTTAAACATATACAAATGACTGTTAGTTAAATAAAAAAATATTAAAAAGAAAAACATTAAATACAACAAAATATAACATATTCTATCTTCTTCCTATTTTTTAAGTTTGTTTTTGTTTTTGGTCGATGCATGAGAACGTGGATAAGGGTGTTGCATCATGTGACAGGTAGGCATGGTACACCCCAACTTTGAGGGGGGTCAAGGAAGACGCTGCGGAGATAACCGGCAAAAGTTTGTTGGGTGAGGGTGCTATGCGCGGTCACAACTTTGTACCAGAAGTCAAGGACTGTATGCGGACCACTCTGAAAGAGGTATTCTAATGCCTGTCCTCGAAACCAGATTAGGGTATGATGCTTAGCAAGAGGGTAGTGAAATGTCTGGGGCAACAACAGGAAATCCGGGGTTACCGTCGTTGGCTGGGCACGGAGGTAAAAGCCCACGATTCGTTGGATGAGGAGCCATACGTTTTGTTTCAGGGGGCACGTAAGATGGTGCTCGTCGGTGTCTTCGAGCTGACAGTCAGGGCAGAGTGGGGAGGTGGCCAGTCCTATGCGATAAAGTCGACTATTAGTCGGGAATTTTCCATAGACTAAAACATACCAGAGTGCAGACACAGACGACGGTAAAAAAGGTGCATGCACACACCCCCAAACCGTGCGCCAGTTAATGTCAGGATGCTGTAGCACCATGGGGTCGCAAGGGTTGGACAGCATACACAAACGATAATAATCTTTTGTACGGGGAGGACGGGTGACTGGAAGATCGGCCCGAACGTAGCTGAGTTCTATGAAACAATTGGCGACGTGGTACAATAGTGTAGAAATAGGTGCCACATTGATCGGTGGATCGAGAGAAGCTGGTCGGAGGATATCTAAGAGACTGCGTGTTAAGGACGGGACCGGCCCCTGCCAGTGCGGCAGCAGAGTGTGGACAAAGAGTGCAGAAGATCGTGCCCGCACGTTGACGAGTCCGAGGCCACCTTTTGCAGGAGGCAGTGTTAGAGTGTTGTAGCGGACTTTGAAAAGTGCCCCTGCTAACACGAAATATCCAAAGGCTGATTGGATGCGGCGGCCAAGGAGTAACGGCATTGGGAGAATCTGGGCGACGTGTACCAGTTTAGGGGCGACATACATGTTGACATAGGACACACGTTGGAGTTTGTTTAAGTTACGGTGCACTTGACCGCGGACATGGTGCCGAATCGACTGCAAAAGTCGCCGGTAAGCCAGGGCCACTGTGCGGTGTGTGGAGCTCGTAAGTTCATACCCAAGTAACGAAGGGTGGCACTGACTGGGAGTGGGGTCGGTACCATAGCCGGGAGGCCGCGCCCAATGTGCATCATAGTCAATTTACGGACATTAAGAATGCTACCAGAAAGACGTCCATACTGGTGGATCCATTGGATGGCGTCATTGAGTTCCGTGGAGGAGCAGGTGAGAAAGAGGAGTCGTCCGCATAAGCCCTACAGTGAAAGGTGTAGTCACGCAAAGTGAGGCCCTGCAGTCTAGAGGTACGTCCAGTGATGAGGGGCTCAAGTGCAATGGCATATAGTAAAGTAGACATAGGGCATCCTTGACGCACAGAGCGGCGTATAAGATTCGGTCCTACAAGCCTCCCATTGACTTGTACCATCGAGACCGCGGGAAGTAGTAACCGGCGAATGGCATGGACAAAAAGCAATGGGAACCCCATACGTGTCGCCACCATGAGGAGGAATGGGTGTCGAACGCGATCAAAGGCACTCGTGAAATCGACGGATACCAGTGCTGCACAAAGGCGACAAACCGACGCCAGTGCAATGGGGTCACGGCATTCTCCTAGGGCTGTTTGTAAGGTGGCCCCACAACCACGCGCAGTCTGCTTAGGTGAAAGGACCGTAGGTAAGACGGTGCGTATGCGCGCTGCTAAGAGGCGTGCATAGATTTTATAGTCTGCATTCAGTAGTGTAAGGGGGCGATATGCAGAGACATGAGGCCCTCTCTTCGGTTTAGGCACAGGTAGAAGAATGCCAGTGACGAAGTCAGGTGGAATAGGGAAGGACGGAGTAAAGAGTTCCTGAATCATTTCCGTCCAGCGAGGAAGCATTAACGTGGTGAACGCCTGGTAAAACTCCACTGGGAGACCATCTGGTCCGGGTGATTTGTTCTTGGCCCCTTTGTTGATCGCATCTACTACCTCTTCTGTGGTAATTGCAGACGTCATGGACGTTGACTCCGCTACGGTGTGGGTCCGATCAGGGGAAGGACGGAGATAATCAGGAATGGGCGTCGCCATTGGTTCATCATCATAAAATTGGCGATAATGTTCAGCAAAGGCAGACACCACTGCCGCCTGCGTTGTGTGGTGAACACCATCGGAGGTCGTGATGTTGGGGACGAAAAGTCGACGTCGACGACTATGGTCGGATGCGGTATGGATTGTGGATGGGGTTTCGTCGTGGAGGAGGTCTTGTCGTCGGGAACGCACCACGACACCATGCAGTCGTGCACGTTGAAGAGAGAGGAGACGAGCTTTAGTACGTTGTCGTTCCCTGTGGGTGCCAGGAGATGGAGGGAGCGCATCGAGCTCACGGAGGACGGCGTAGTGAAAATTTGTGGTGTCTCGATGCCATTCCGCTGCTTCCTTGCCACATTGTATGAAGGCCTTTTTGATCGCAGGTTTGGCACATTTGAGCCACCAATGGATCGTGGATGTGTACTGCGGAAGGCGTCTTTCGCAAGACGCCCATGTAGTGGCAATACATTGTCGGCAGTGTGGATCATTAAGGAGGGAGATATTAATCTTCGAGTAACCTCTGCTGCGCCACACTGACTGAGGTGGCAGAGCCAGGGAGCAAATGACGGCGCAGTGGTCCGACAATGCAAGGGGCCATCGTTCAGCTTGGGCGACTTCATTGCCAAGGTGGGAAGAGACATAAAACCGGTCCAGTCTGCTCGCAGAATGTGCTGTATAATGGGTAAAACCGGGGGTATTGCCATGAATTTTCTCCCAAACGTCCAATAGATGAAAATCTTCGATTAAGGTGAGCAGCGCCGGACATGGCGAATAACCAGGCACTTCGTCCTGCGGATGGAGGACACAGTTGAAATCGCCTCCCATGATAATGCGATCATAGCGTCCAGAAAACAGGGGCGCCACGTCATGTCCGAAGAAAGTGGACCGCTGCCGACGGTTCGTGGAGCCAGACGGAGCGTAGATATTGATGTCGCGCGTGTCGAAGATGGTAACAGCCATGCCTCTTCCACAGGGAAGAATTGTCGTGTCCTTGAGTGGGATTCCTTCGCGTATGTAGAAAGCCACTCCACGCCGTGATTGATCACATGTGGAAGTGTGTGAGTCGTAGTCGTAGACTGGTGGTAGGGTGGCAACGCGTACTTCCTGAAGAAGGGCGACGTCGACGTCAGAGGCCCGAAGCATGTCACATAGGAGTTGCAGCTTGGGTGCAGTGCTGATCATGTTGATGTTCAGTGTGGCAAACCGGTACGTTTGTTTCAGTGGTGGTGGACGCGCATCTACCATCACCAAGGGAAGTAAGAGGAGGGCACCGACAGGAAGTCCCGTCCCATCAGCTGCAATGCGTCGCTTTTGATGTTAACAGGCAGCCTAGTCCGGCGAAGGCAACTCATCCGGAGGAGGGGGCCTATCTTCCTCAACGTCGTCGGCCCATGCTCTTGTGCCTTGGGTCTGTCCAATGTCCATGGGAATGGCGTCGTGGTGAGAGAGATCTGGAGTTGTCGGCGGGGAGACAGGCGTCTCAACCTGCGCACCGATCGTTACATTGTGCGTGGCGACCTCCATGGTGGTCCCGTCCTGCGAAACGTCTTGTTCATCGTGAAAGTTGTCCGCCGACCTCTGCGTGGAAATGTCGGCTGGTTGGGTGTCGTCTTCGTTGTCGCGGGTGGCGACGCTTTGAGAGCCCGTGGGTGAACGGCGACTGCCTTTGCGCCTACGTGGCGAGCGTTGTTTGCGAACGTGTTCCTCAGTGTCGGACGACGGCAAAGAGGAGCGTCGACCTGGTTCGAAGGCGTCGGTGGGTACAATGAAATTGTCAAACAGGTGTTGTGAAGATGTACTGTTCTCCTGAACGTCCGGTGCGGGAGCCTGTTCGGCGGCAAGGTTGTCAGGTGGGACGTCCGCACCGTCCATAGGTGACTGGAACGGTGGGACTTGCCGATCGGAAGGACCGGGCGACGGACTGGACGAAACTGAAGACGTGGCAAGAGCCGCTGCGTAAGTGGCCGGTAGGGCGGTCATCGTGGGTGTGACTGACGCGTCCGACAACGGGAGTTGCGCGAAACGTCGTTGAATGCATTCAGACCGTAGGTGACCTTCTTTCCCGCAACCGGAACAGGTCCGAGGTTGGCCGTCGTACATTATAATGGCACGGCAGCCTCCGATACGTAGATAGGAAGGCACGTGTTTCTGCAACTCGATGCGGACCTGTCTAACACCATTTAAAACGGGATAGGTTTGAAATTGTACCCATTGTTTGGCAACATGTTCCAGAACGTTGCCATAGGGACGGAGCGCCTCGATGACGACGTCTGCAGGTAGTTCGAACGGCAGTTCGAAGATCCTTATCGTCCGTGTGCCGAGACCTGCGTGATCGACGGTAACGGGTCCGACGTTGCCGTCGGAATGACAGAAGCGCAGTCCACGTTTTGCCTCTTGAAGCACCTTGTCGCACGCCGCATCGTTGATCATTTTGACGTAGACGGTACTGCTAACTATGGACAAGTGGATACCAATTAGATCCATTGGTGGTATTTTAACTTCATCGCGTATAAATCGTTCTACCTCCAGGGCCTTGGGTCGGGCGAAGTCGGAACAAAAGTTGAAACGTAATGTCTTCTTCCGATAGTTGTGCGCCATGGTGGTCTAGAAGGGAAAACGGCACTTGAAACGTCCCCTTTTAACAATTATTACAGGACTGTGCTTAAACTGACGCACAATATTTTTAGCGCAACGCAATCTGACTTTCAATAATCTCTACAAGAGAATGGCCCTGACTAACATTAAATTATACCTTTCACAAATCACTTACCTCACAAAAAACTTCGCTACTCAAGCTACTGCAATACAACGAGCGCCACTACTGCCAGCTAAATAAAAGATTCAAAGTACTGAAGGCACTAACTACTGATAGGCATAGTTAGCAAATGAAAGATTTTGATAGAGAACAACCAATGTATTTACCTCAATAGTCATAATATATATAGCAGTTCATGACAAATTTCAAAACTCCGCCATCTCTCTCCCCACCTCCACCTCTGATGGCGGCTCATCTCTAACTGCGCAACGCTACGCGCTGTTCACAGCCAGCTGCCTAACACTACAATGGCGAGTATTACAACAATGCAAAGTAGCCACAGACTGCACACAGCACAGCCAGTGATTTTCATACAGAGGTGGCGTTACCAATAAAAAACCTAAACAGCCTACTTACATAGCCCCCATGCTCCCCACAAAAAATTTTACAAATTGTTTTGGGCAGTGGCCAATAATGATTTGATAAAATTTTTCATAATTACAATAACAAAGATATCAAATGCACACACTGATTGATACAATGTTGGTCAAAAGCTAAAATTTTCTCACAGTCCATAAAGACAGTCCTGATCATTCATAACAGTAAAATTGCAGTTTTTTTTTTTTTACTCAAAGTCTGAGCAGGAAAAGAAAATGCACACGGAAGTAGTGGATTTCCATGCTGTCTTGAAGAAGTAGTGTTGTCGTTCCAACGGAAAGACAGTGCTGATTGTTGAAGAATATTGGTAGGTAGGTCATCACAAAGCAGACCCACTGTAGTCCTGGTAGAGATTACGGTATTGGTGGGCCACCAGAGGTGCAGATCCACTCCGGTCCTTCTAGAAATAATGGTACTGGTAGGCCATCAAAGATGCAGACCCACTGGAGTCCTTGTAGAAATAATGGTATTGGTGGGTCATGAAAGGTGCAGACCCACTGCAGTCCTTGTAGAAATTGGTGGGCCATCAAAGATGCAGACCCACTGTAGTCCTGGTAGAGACGGCCAGCAGCCACCTGTTGCGACTGTGCAGTGGCGCAATCACCATCGAAGAGTCTTGTGGACTCACAAAAAATTTTTTTTAAATGTCTTTTGAACCAGCAATGCTGTTATCCAGTCCCTTGCTGAATTATCAACACACGTGCAAGCACTAACAGTCCCAACTTCTCACATACTGTGCATATATTATGACCAACAGAAATGTGTGCAGTGAAATGTAACTTACAAGTTACTTAATTTGATGACCTGGTGTCAATTACAATTTTATAACATAAGAATACAATTACAAAGGTACAAAATACATAATTAAAGAACGTAACAATACAGAGAACATTTGTAGTACAGGCTTTACAAAAGAATCGAAATAACATATACGTCAGTGTTACAGGAATTATGACATGAGTACATACATAAAAGATCAGAATAACTTTTGAAACATCACCTTCACATATGAGCAACAAAACAGAATAAATAATGTCTCAACATCTTTACAAAGTAAATAACATAGTATTAGGATAATTCTACAACATAAGCTCTCATCAGCTAAACACATAAAGACAGGAAAAACACAAATACACAAGGGTACACAAACATATAGTGGGATAACACAGGGAAAGGACAGGGTTTGTATTACTGCAGTATTTTGCAAAAAAAACTTTCTTTATTTCTCGGAGATCTCCCTTCGTTCTTCATTATTTCCAAAAAGTCCTATCTATACCTGCTTTCTGTACCTTTTTTTGTATAACTTCCCAGTGCATTTCTTTCCATTCATCGCAACTCTTTCTCTTCTATAGTCTACCCCCACTTAAGCTAACTTAAATCTACTGAGCTCAGATGCTAAACTAAGGAACGAGGAAATGCAGCAGCAGAAAACAATTAACAGAAACAGCAATGATCAAAAATACAAATGGCGAAGCAAGCAACATAAATTATAACTAATATAAGGCAATGAGCAGCAAACAATAAAAATAAATCAGTAGTAAAACTGGCTTAACAGAGTAACACAAATTAAAATTCAGTAGCACTATGCCTGGCAAACAGCAGCAGCATCTAAACATGACAAAGCTCAAGCAGAAAAAATAGTTCACTAAAAATGGCCATGTCTAATACCTATGTCACATCTTAACACTAGAGTGATGCATCACGATAACTTACTCTACCAAAAAAATTACCAAGTAGTTGAAAAGAAAATTCCGTATGCAATTCCTGTGAAGGGAAATATCTTTTTATGCTCCTTCGTTTTTTTGAATAGATCATAAAATTATTTACTGGATCTGTAGGCATAAAATATTTATATTAGTACATCTATTAAATTTTATTTTAACCAATGCTGCAGTGCAGTTAGAAACTAGATATTAAACAAAATTAGTTAATAAATACATAAAGCAAGCCATATGGCATTTCTCTCAACTAGCACGACAATAGCCGTGAAATGTTTCTCATCGTTTTATTAGGCATTTTAGTAAATATCATAAATTAAGAACTCCACAGTATAATCATATATTTTCAAGTTCGACTGTGTCGTTTTTGCGATGCTTTCTACAAAGGAACGTCAATAGCGAGGATAATGGCCTCCCTTTTTTTTTCTACCTGTGCTGCTGAAAAGGGCTCGCAATAATGGCTTTTTCTCAAGGCGTCTGACACAGCTGGGTGCCCGCGACGCATTGCGTGCAGGTGGTCACTTAACTTTCGTACGGAAATATTTACGACAGCAGTTTCCGCTACAGTGGCAGTCTCATATAAAAATATTTCACAGGTCAAGAATTAGCATTGCAAATCTGTAGAAACAAAATCCTATTGATATAACAGAGTCCAAAAAAATTTTCGTTGGCATTGTAATACATTCCGCATTTACATACATTTCATAACTCTTAAAATACGATTTTTGGTTTCCAACATCATTTTTTTCCACAAATCAGGGTTCCTAGCCACTACTCATTATGCCTTACCTTATTACACATATAAATATTCGTCGACGCTTCTTCAATATTTCACCATAACAGATAAGTAGCATACTCAAATTCCTCATATAGCTTCAGCTTATTGACCATAAACATACCTCAGCAGCATAATACACATCGTCGTCGTAATAATAACATCATAATACCTCAGTCAAATCTCAAAATCGTCGTAGCTTTCTGCAATAATTTCAAAACCTAAAAAAATTCTCTGCTCATTTAAATAGTGTCATCTACCTTAAACGTACTTTAAAAATCATGATCCCATACCAAATACATCATTCAAAGCTCTCATGGTATCACAATGGTTCCGAAAAAATATGCACAGTTCACAAAGTACAGACGAAATACAATTTCATAAGTGTGAAGTTATCCAAATGTGTAATTGCGTAAACATCTGTCACTGATGTAGTAAAAAAATATTTCTTTCTCTGTTAAATAATCAGATAGCTGTGTAATTTATGTGTTAGAGAAATATCGTACCGATGTGTAAAGTTGTATAGCAAATACCATATTAGCTAGGGCTCCTTGTGCTTGCCAGACACATGGTACACAAAGTAATCATGTACCCCCCTGAGGATTAATGTAATTATACCCTCAGGTGTTACAGATTACAGCAATGGAATGAAATATATCACGGAAAACCCTTGTATCATTGTACTTCAAATATCTTAAAAAAATGTTTTAAGTGCGAAATTAATCACTCAAATATGTGTACTGTAGCGCTAAACTGTGCGTCATGTTGTAAGATAACCTCTGTGAAAGTCTCGTAGTTATCGTCCTCTGAAAGCTAAGTTCTGCAGAAGTCAATGTACTTACCTCATGATAAACAAAAGTGAAATGCTTTGTGTATAGATATCTTAGTTATTACGCTTATTACCGTGATGAAGAAAGTACTGTGCTGTAACGTATTGTTGTGCTACAGAAAAGGCTGTCTCCTTGTAGCCATACCACAAAAGTTACTACTAAAACATGTTTTACTTTCCAGAAGAATTCAGAAAAATTGTGCAGATATAAAACAGATACACCGCAAAAGCAACAATGTAAATTGTGTCACACATTAGTAGCGTCGTAATATAGTCGTGTAGCTGTCACATAAACTAACCTCTGTGTCATCTGGTATCTCTCAGAAAGCACTTAAATTTCAGAATGTATTTTCAAATAAACCAAAATGTTGCATTAAAATCTCATTAACAGTACTGGTAAATGTTCTAAGTATGTGAGCCTTATAGTCGTTACGTAATCGTGCAACAAACAAGCAAGAATGCACACACACAATAACACTGTGTCGTCTGTTCACAATAACAATGCATTCGTAATTTCTGTTTAAATAAGTTCTCTTGGTTCTTGATTGGATATTTAACATCAAACATTGTTGTATGTTAACAAATTCTAAGTCTGACAAAGCTTACTAGCAATGTAAAGTGAAAAGTTATATGGCAAAGACAAAGTTAAAAAGCAGATTATCTTTCTATAAACGGTTTTACATGTGAAATGTGGTGTAAACCTTTACTCTTCATAGTACTCAGAGTTTGAACAATGCAATTATCATGCGGTATACGTCGTTAAAGAATACTGGAATTTTTCTCAAGGTTAGCGTCTATATTATTTTTCTCGGAGCCAGCCGGCGCAGGTGTCTGCCTGCGGTGCGGGTCATTGTCTGTTTCTTTGTTGGCGCGCGTCAAATTTTGGATTAGGAGACCGAACTTCTACAAATTCGCGTTGCCGAGAGGGCCCAGCTCTGTTATAATCCCGCCAGTTCTGATGAAATTCAGGTCTGTCGTTATGATTATCTCGTCTGTCGTCATGTCGGTAGATTTCATAATTTCTTTCTTGTCGGTCATTTGGTGGAGAATTTCTCCCTGAATCGTAACTGTGCGCCGAACTGTTTCGTCTGAAGTTATTCTGCCTCCTTTGATAATAACAGTTCTGGTTACCATATTGTCTGTTTCTATGATTGTCTCTGTCATACTCATTACCGCGGAGAGGTGATCTTTCACTGTAATTATTACTACTCTGCCAACGGTTGTCATACGTGTGGTGTCTGTTTTGGTCACGATTTACGTTATAAGAATAGCCTTGTCGTGTATAATTTCTGTCATCGCGGAATTGTGACAGATGTGACCTGTAATTGTTGTGTTCCTGTTCTCGCGTTCCGCGATTGTCAGTGTCAATTTCCAGTTCTTGTAACAGTCCCTGAAAAGCTTCAATGTCATCTTTGCAACGTCCTGCCAAAATAATATGTCGTAAATGTTCAGGCAGTTTGATTAAGCAAATTCGGATGAGTTCTGAGGTGCTGTATGGGTTTGAAAGATACTGATTCTTATGCAACATGTCTTCAAAATATTTCATAATACTGGTAAATTCAGATTGTTCGAAACATTTCATCATTATGATGCCATGTTTTACTCGGTCTTGTGTGGCTTGAGACCAATATGCTGAGAGGAAGGCATGGTAAAATTCTCCTTCACTGTGGCAATCGTGAATGACCGATCACATTCTTACAGCTGGTTCATTCTCTAAGTAGCCACACATAAATTCTAATCTGTGCTCCAATGACCAGTTGGGGGGAAAACAATGAGAGAATTGATGGAGCCACGCTTGTGGATGAATGTCGTTGGCAGAATTCTTAAATGTTTTGAATTTACGTGTAGTAATGAACAGCTTATAGTCAAAGTCATCATGTCGGCGAGTCGCATATCGGTCATTGTTACGTCATTTCGGCGGTTCCACTTCAAAATTCGGTGCACATTGCCAATTTCTTTCATAATTTCCGAAATGCGCTGTGTTATTATTTTGTGGCTGTTCCGTATTTCTATGTCCCTCTTCCTGTACTGGAGCGCGAGTGTCCTCTGAAATATGTAATTCTTGTATTACCTGCGTCAACTGATCTTGTACTTCCCGGATTTCTCTTTTGTACTGTGTATTGATTTGATTTTGATTTTGTTTGAATTTTCTAATTTATTCATACTCTTCTGTGTCAGTGAAGGCTACAGGTCTTGTGTCATTCAGATCATCATCTACCTTTGTAGATAAGTTAGTGACCTGATCCGAAAGTTCGGCTACTTTCTCCGATAGTGAACACATTTCCTCAGTGTGTTTTTCTGAACCAAGTTTCAGAGTGTCCATTTGTGTTGAAATCGAATCTACTGTGTCCTTCAAGTTTTCCTGAGTTTTTGCAAGTTGCGTAACCGAATCGGTAGATGCAACTGAGTCAAATTTAGCTTGCAAGGTCTCATGATTTTCATGAACAGTAGTTTGCAGTTGTTTTATGGCTGCTTCGTGATTCTGTAGTGCATTTTCATGACGCGAAAAAATAGGTTGGAAATGCTCACAAATTTGTGTTTTTACGTCATTACAGACTTTTTGACATTTCGATTCAATGTGATGTAACTCAGTAGTTAAATCCTCACGTGTTTGTTCAAGAGTTTGCTCCAATGAGTCTAACTTTTGAAGATTTTGTTCCATTGCGTCTAAATTTTGAAGATTTTGTTCCATTGTGTCTAACTGTTGCTGTGTTTGTCTCTGGTATTGTTCCATTGTGTCTAACTTTTTAAGATTTTGTTCCATTGTGTCTAACTTTTGAAGCTTTTGTTGTGTTAGTCCCATTTGTTGTATTAATTGTAATAACAATGCACTGATGTCTGGAACATGTTCCTCAGTGCTTTTCGGCAGTGAATTTGCACCGGAAACATTCACATTTTGACAAGCAGAAAATGTGTCTTGACTTATTTGAGAAAACGGTGAGGACCTAAAACCTGAATCTACAGTATTTGCGAGATCGTGTCGTGTCATTTCGGATTCCTGAGCCGAGCTATTGCCGACCGATCGATCGATAATGCTTCCCTGCTCACTAATTGTTTCACTGCCTACGCCATTGTTTGCAGCCCGCTCCATTTCCCTATGCACAGTTACCAAATTACTACTTTGAACGTCTGTTAATTCATTACACAGTGGTGCTGGCAAGCTACGCTCGTCGTCACTATTATTTCTCAGTTTGCTTTGGAGCCTAGTGTTACGTTTTTCACACACCATTATTGTCACAGTATTTCACACGACAACACAGAAAAACACAATTTGAAGAGCAAAAATAAGAGAACACATTAACATAACACTGAAAATAATATCTAGTTAATTGCAGCTGCGAAATACTTGGTGCAAATCTACATGCATGCCACAACTGTTTTACTGTACAACAATGAAAGACTGCAACTACAAAGGAGATTTTCTCTACAATTACGCGCTAGCAATAAACAAAAGCTATACTAACTACACAAACTACAAGAAAAAAAATCAGAAGATTCCAGTGAGGTATCCTCGGCTAAGGGTCGACATATGAAACGTCCCCTTTTAACAATTATTACAGGACTGTGCTTAAACTGACGCACAATATTTTTAGCGCAACGCAATCTGACTTTCAATAATCTCTACAAGAGAATGGCCCTGACTAACATTAAACTATACCTTTCACAAATCACTTACCTCACAAAAATCTTCGCTACTCAAGCTACTGCAATACAACGAGCGCCACTACTGCCAGCTAAATAAAAGATTCAAAGTACTGAAGGCACTAACTACTGATAGGCATAGTTAGCAAATGAAAGATTTTGATAGAGAACAACCAATGTATTTACCTCAATAGTCATAATATATATAGCAGTTCATGACAAATTTCAAAACTCCGCCATCTCTCTCCCCACCTCCACCTCTGATGGCGGCTCATCTCTAACTGCGCAACGCTACGCGCTGTTCACAGCCAGCTGCCTAACACTACAATGGCGAGTATTACAACAATGCAAAGTAGCCACAGACTGCACACAGCACAGCCAGTGATTTTCATACAGAGGTGGCGTTACCAATAAAAAACCTAAACAGCCTACTTACACACTTACAGCGGCCGAAGTAAACACAAACACACCGTGCGCGCCTCGCCCGCAGCGCTCTGGCGCGTGACCGCCTCGCAGCATTGCCGGCGGCAGACTGCCCTAGACCATATTATACACTTAAATTACCTCACCTCAGTACCATAGCACATTTGTAGAGAGGCCAAAACAATTCGCGCAGGCCATCGATGAAAAGGAGAAGGGTTTCAACATTTTGTTTTGGCCCCTGTAGTGACGTGCGACGGTACCATCGGCTTGAGATTTCATTGTACACCAATAGTACAGACATGCACTGATAAAGAAATAGAAATATAATGACTAACTTTATTACTTCGTGGTAATAATGGCTGACCCTTGTAAAGTATTGCACAAAGAAATTCTCTGACTAGACGCAAAACAAAACAGTAGGTATTAATATTTCCATTTAACGTCTTACGTTTCTGTAAATGTACAAATAGACGCCACGAATTCATACAAAAATGGTTCAAATGGCTCCGAGCACTATGGTACTTAACGTCTGAGGTTATCAGTCTCCTAGAGCTTAGAACTACTTAAACCTAAGTAACCTAAGGACATCACACACATCCATGCTGGAGGCAGGATTCGAACCTGCGACCATAGCGCTCGTGCGGCTCCAGACTGTAGCGCCTAGAACCGCTCGGCCACAGCGACCGGCCACGAATTAATTGAGATCGAACATTGGTTACGCCACTGGATTCGCTTTTGTGACGACCCAAACGTAGGCTCTACATAGTTTACCAAAATAGTATCATGGACAGTGTGCGGCCCGCAAAAGCAGTTTTCCGGTCGTGTTACATGAAAGAAAACTGTCAGATTCTATGTGTTTTGATGGCAGCTATTTTCATACGCACAACTTCGCTTCCTTTCCATTAACTAAATCTAAACAGTATTCCAATTTCATGCTTTATTGCAGTCTTGTTGTTAACTCGCCCGCGTGTTTTAGCACGCCGCCTCAGGGATTTGGGAAAGCGAGCCGGCCACAGCACGAAATACGGGCCTGGAATAACACGAGCGCCAATACTCATGCCTGCCTGGATTGTTTGTAGACCGTTTCAGTTACACGATTCTCAAACAGTTAGAAATCTTTCGTGCTCTTTCGTATTAGAAGCCACTACAAGCAGACGGATCGGGTGTACAAATTCCATCCCTGAGGAGTGAGGAAGGTTTGCTGTATAATAAGCATTTTTTCACCCCCTTTCATTGACACTGCCAAATAAAATAACAGTCAATATGCTGATCCATTAAAGATAAGGAATAAGGTCAGAAAAAATAGAAGAAAAAATTTCCGAAGTGTGGTTTCATGGAGCTCTACACTGGTATAACACGTACAAGTCTCTTTATATCTACATAATTACTGTAACATACGTCCACTTCAATTAGTTACTGTAGTCAAACACTGATCTTCGCCTACAAAGTTTATTCCATAGATTTCCCTTCATTGACGAATTGTCTTAATTGGTAAAATGTTGTACGTTAATAAGTAGTTCCGAAAATCGTGAAAAATCATTGCTTCAGCTATTTTTCGTAGAGTTCGATCGAACCATGAATTAAAGGATCGAACTTCTGTTATAGTGGCGTGTCTGAATTGTTGAAAACTGTTTCGTGATAGAGTTTCAGCTCACGAGCTGCGACGCACTCATAGCTAAATCTCCAATTGATCCACAAAGATCACAGACCACAACAATTCTTTTAGAATTACTCTGTAATTCATTTCGATTGATGTTAATCATAATCAGATCTGAATATGTTGTTTATTAATCATATGTATTCGATATATGTAAAAAATGTATGAGCTCAGTGGTGGACACAAAGTAAGCTTTGTTGTACACATATAAAATTTAAGACTAAGCGAAATTAATAGGTTTCTCCGTAGAGTCATCATATCTATAAAAACAGTGCATCATGCACTTAAATTTTACATTCATACGAAGACGTATATTTGGATCACTATTGTGACCGTACCGTTCTTACATATTAGACTAACAAACGGTGTAATGAGGTCTGAAGACGGTCATGACGAATCAAAACTAATTACGAATTTAAAAAATATTGTGATGCATAACTAAAACAAAATATAGTGAGTGAATCACCCAAAACTTCCACCGCAAATATTGCGGGAATGAAAAGTATATTGATGTGCAGTTTTCACGGAATGGATTATTAGGTGAGGATTCGTATTGTTAGCTAATAGACGGATCAAATAATAATTAGAAGACGTATTTTTTGAGCAAACATACGCTTTTTATGTCGAACAATGCTTTTTGAATTAACAAACTACAAGTGTTAAAATAGATTGTCAGTGGTGGTTTTTGCAAGATTCTAGTGTGAGTCGTTTACGAGATATCGTATTTTCAAAAGTTCCCACACCGACACATGTACAATACCTGTGGTAGCACAGACTAAAGAACAACACAAATGCATGCACTAGTTACGTGCATTGTGCCCACTAACCAGACAAGTGACCATCGGAGGTTGTGTTCAGAATGACCACCAACAGCCGCAATACATGCTTTCAGTCTGGTATGGAACGACTGCAGCACACTTGCTAGCATTTCACCAGAACCATCTGAGCGCGCTGTGGTAATAAGTCACTGCATATCAAGGGGTTAGTTGTTGTAGACAGTGTCTTTGAGCTTTCCCCAGAGAAAACCGTACACTGGAGTCAGATCTTGGCAACGTGCCAACCAAGGTGTAAGTCGTCTGCGACCAATCCAGCGATTTGGAAATAATTCGTGAAGCCATGCTGAGGTATTTTGTGCCAACCAAGGTGTAAGTCGTCTGCGACCAATCCAGCGACTTGGAAATAATTCGTGAAGCCATGCTGAGGTATTTTGTGCTCTGTGTGCTGGGTGGTCATCATGTCGGTACCAAAGATTCCACCCAGTCTAACCGTCCGCAGCTCGTGGTCGTGCGATAGTGTTCCCGCTCCCCACGCCCGGGTTCGATTCCCGGCGGGGTCAGGGATTTTCTCTGCCTCGTGATGACTGGGTGTTGTGTGATGTCCTTAGGTTAGTTAAGTTTGAGTAGTTCTAAGTTCTAGGGGACTGATGACCATAGATGTTAAGTCCCATAGTGCACAGAGCCATTTTTGAACCACCCAGTCTGCAGGGGAAAGTCTTCTAGCGTTAGTTAACGATAGTCTCTTAGATGGGTGCGATGCTTGTGCACGTTCATTGTTCCATATACGAAACAGGGGCCTACGAGCTGATGGTTCGCTGAGCTGATGGTTACACTGCATAGACACTGACGTTCCACCTGATGAATCCAACGGTGATAGTCTACATACCATTAGTGCATGTTTTGGCGGTTTACTTGGCTATGACTGGTAAATATGGCTTTATCACTAAACAAGATATGTGATCCATCTGGAGTGCTCTGTCTCAATGCCCAAATATAGAAGTTAACAAGTGTCTCATATTGTTTCCAAGTAGGTCTTGACAGAGATGGAGAATGCGTAGGACATTTGCCTGACTCGTGCCACTTCCTCGTGCGATTGTGCGGCAGCTATCATGCGGATCAACTGCAATAGCAACAAGAACGTTAACTTCCCCCTTTTCTGTCATCACTTGCTTCCTTCTGTAACGTTGTCTAGGTGTTACACTACCTCTTTCACATAACAGTTTGAAGATACTGATAATTAACTGCCGAGATGGTCGACGTCTATTGAGATGTCTTGCCGCATACAGCGTATAAGATCGAACTGCCTTCTCCCTACACTCTCCAATACACCGTGAGCAAGTCGGACTTTTCTGCACTGGTGAATCCCGTCGTCCACTTACACCTACTGCTTGGACTGTCCCACACGAAGTATCTACCTAGTCGCTATACACTCAATGAATACAAAAGAGCAGGAGTACTGGCGAACACATAAAATACTCGAAACGTGATTTCGATGCACCAATCGGTTGCTGTGACATGTCTGCACATGCTCATCAGCCGCATGCTCTGTCCAGAGTTCTTCAATACGTCGTTTCGTTTGGGTGAGTGAGAGAAGCAGACGTGTTTAGTGACCAGTTGAATGCAACACAAAATTGTTGTCCTTAACTGGACGTAACATATTATACGTTACGCCCCGTAACATATATCTTTCGAGCTGCCTGTAGTGTAGGGGTGGCAGCTCATTGAGACCACGTGGACAGCCTGTACAGACAGCCTGTTTCAGTCTGCCCCGTCTTGGTGAGTTCTATGCGCAAAGCGTAAACTCCTCAAGGGCTCGATTGGTTAAGCGAGGTCGCGCCGTGGCTGTCACTTATCCGTGATATCCACTTCACCACTCTCCGGGAACGTCCTGTGATGCCTTTTTCGCAAGAGTGTCTGTCGACGCTGAATCTTGTCAAGTCACAGAACACTCACTATCCTCAACGTTACCTCCCAGAAGCTATAGTCATCGGGTTCACACATGACGAGTTAGCGCAGGAGCGTCCGTCGATGTCCTTGAAGACGGAGGATTAGGGTTAATATTCGTACAACTCATGATGGGTGGCGCTTACAAGGGAACCTCCCCATCGCAACCCCCTCAGATTTAGTTATAAGTTGGCACAGTGGATAGGCCTTGAAAAACTGAACACAGATCAATCGAGAAAACAGGAAGAAGTTGCGTGGAACTATGAAAAAAATAAGCAAAATATACAAACTGAGTAGTGCATGTGCAACATAGGCAACATCTAGGGGAATCCGAATCCAGAGCGTCGTGGTCCCGTGGTTAGCGCGAGGAGCTGCAGAACGGAAAGTCCTTGGTTCAAGTCTCCCCTCGAGTGAAGAGTTTAATTTATTATTTTCAGACAATTATTATCTGTTCGTCCGATGCGAGGTAACTGCGCCGTAGTATGGGGACGTTGAATGAAAAACATATGTTTTGACAGAGCACAGGGAAAACTGTGCGACTGTGCAACTGTTGCATTCATTTTTTGCAGTTTATGTGACAAACTCTTATGTTTTCATCACTTTTTTGGGAGTGATTATTACATCCACAAGAAAATCTAAATCGGGCAAGGTAGAAGAATTGTTTTACCCATTCGCCAAATGTACAAGTTAGGTGGGTCAACAACATATTCCTGTCATGTGACGCACATGCCATCGCGAGTGTCGTATAAAATATATCAGACGTGTTTTCCTGTGGAGGAATCGGTTGACCTATGACCTTGCGATCAGATGTTTTCGGTTCCCATTGGAGAGGCACGTCCTTTCGGCTACTAGTCGCACGGTTTTGCGGTGCGGTCGCAAAACACAGACACTAAACTTATTACAGTGAACAGAGACGTCAATGAACGGACAGATCATAACTTTGCGAAAATAAAAGAAGTAAATTTTTTATTCGAGCGAAGACTTTAACCCGGGACCTCTCGTTCCCCAGCTCCTCACGCTAACCACAGGACAACGGCGCTCGTGACGTCACATTGTCCTTGATGTTGCATATCTTCCGCGTTGACTACTCAGTTTGTATATTTTGCTTATTTTTTTATAGTTCCACACAACTTCTTCCTGTTTTCTCGATTGATCTGTGTACAGTTTTTCAAGGCCTATCCACTGGGCCAACTTATAACTAAATCTGAGGGGGGTGCGATGGGGAGGTTCCCTTGTTAGAAACCCAACGCGATACATGATCTGCCCTCCATACAAATTAAACTGCGCTTTCCTTTCCACACCATCGTCATCCGGCCTCCTGACTCTGCTGTGGCTTCGTTGTTGGTAACTATGGGTCTGCTTACTGACGTCACGGAGGACGAGGACCATTGTGCAGTCCAGGCCCTGACAGACTCCCACAAGTGTTTTATCGAACATATCATTCGCTATTGGCGCTGGTGTAGGTGCAAATTTGTCAGGTCCGTATGTCGCCTATTGTGGATTTGTGCAGATCCCAGACGGAGGTCTATTGCCATTGGCAAACTTTGCAATTAATCACGGATTTACGATTATCACGCTTCACGTTGCTTAACAGTGATAAGAAGATCTTCACTCGGCTGCACGGTTTAAACGGACGCCCACTGCTTGGCTTTCCCGATCGAATATTTTTTGAAGGGGCCAGTAACAATGCCTTTGCTCTCTCTCGCTATCCATACACAATCGCTTTTGCTCAGGCTCGTCGTTTCCGTGAAGTCTTACCCGCTCTTGACTTAAGCCATGCGTTCGATCAGGTCGATCACGACTAACTGGAAGCGATGATTCGCATTATGGAATACCGTGATACAACCATCGACGGTGAATGCGTCTCCTTCGCGGAGTGACGTCCTCGTATCCTACAATTGCCGTCAATTCCACCCATCTTGATTCGTCGTCCGGTGCATCAAAGCTGCCCCCTCTCTGCATGGCTGTATGTTTTCTCCATGAAAGCGTTGTTTTGTGACTTCCGTCAAGGCCTGCCTGGGATTTCTCTCTGTGGCCATGCATTTTGCTGCACTGTTTACGCTAACGATTTGGTCCTCGTTGTTCTTGATCAGGGAGTTAACTGCATGTCAGCCTCTTCATCTCAGAGTAGCAACTAGCAATTAACGTTCCCTATATTCCAATCTCTGTCTTCCTCTACAGTTCTTGCCTTCTACAGCTCCCTCTAGTATCACCGAAGTCATTCCCTGATGTCGTAACACGTGTCCTCTCATCTTGTCCCCTCTTCTTCTCGGTGTTTTCCACATATTTATTTTCTCTCCGATTCTGCGCAGAACCTCCTCTTCCTTATCTTATCAATTCACCTAATTTTCAGCATTCGTCTGTAGCAACACAACTCAAATGCTTCGATTTCCTTCTGTTCCAGATTGCCTACATTCCACTTATCACTACCACACAATGCTGTGTTCGAAACGTACATCCTCAGAAATTTCTTCCTCATATTTAAAGATACTAGCAGACTTTTCGGCAGTGCTAGTCTGCTTTTGAAGACCTCGTTGCTATGTCCCTCACGGGTTGTTTTGTTGCGTAGGCAGTGGAATTCCTTAACCTCATCTACTTCGTGACTATCAATCCTGATGTTAAGATATTAAGTTTTTCGCTGTTCTCATTTCTGCTACTTCTAATTACTTTTGTATTTCATACATTTACTCTCATTCCATATTCTGTACTCATTAGACTGTTCGTTCTATTCAGAATATCACGTAATTCTTCATCATTTTCCCTCAGGATAGCAAGGCCATCAGCGAATCGCATCATTGATATTCTTTCACCTTCAATTTTAATTCCACTCCTGAACTTTCCTTTTATTTCCTCCATTACTGCTTCAAATGTATAGATTGAAGAGTAGGATTGAAAGGGTAAATTAATGTCTTACACACTTTTCAATCAGAGAACTTTGTTTTTGGTCGTTCACGCTTATTATTTTCTCCTCTGCCGATGGTTTACCCTTATTTTTTTCTGACTGTCGAACAGTTTGCACCATTTTACATTGTCAAGTGCTTTTTCCAGGTCGATAAATCCCATGAACGTGTGGTGACTTTTCTTTAGTCTTGTTTCCGTTATCAGTCCCAACGTGTGAATTGCCTCTCTGGTTCCTTTACCCTCCGTATAGACAAACTGATCGTCATCTAACACATCCTCAGTTTTCCTTTCCATTCTTCACTGTAACATTCTGGTCCGTAACTTGGATGTCTGCACTATTAAGCTGATTCTGCAATAACTCTCGCACTTGTCAGCTCTTTCAGTCTTCGAAATTGTGTGGATGATATCTTTCTGAAAGGGTATATCACTAGACTCATACATTCTACACACCAGCTTGAATATTCGTCATTTTGTTGCCACTTTCCCCAAAGAACTGAAATATTGTAATGGTATGTTATCTATCCCTTCCGTCTTATTTGATATTAGAAATTCCAAAACTCTATGATATTCTGATTCTAATACTGGGTTACCTGTAGCTTCTAAATCGACTCCTCTTTTCTCTTTTGTCACATGACACACCTCTTCACCATCACAGAGCACTTCAGTCTGCTCCTTCCTCCTATCCACACTCTCCTCTAGATTTAGCAGTATAATTTACGTTGCACTCTTAATGATACCACATTGCCTTTAATTTCAGCGAAGGTTTTCTTGACTTTCCTACATGCTGAGTCAGTCCTTCTGACATTCATTTCTTTTTCAACTTCACATTTTTCACAGCCTCTTTGTCTTAGCTTCCCTGCACTTTCTATTTATTTCATTCCTCAGCGACTTGTATTTCTGTATTCCTGTACATCCCTGAACAGTTTTGTACTCCCTTCATTCGTCGATCAGCTGAACTATTATTTCTTTTACCCATGGTTTCTTCGTAGTTATCTTCTTTGTACATATGTTTTTCTTTCCAGCTTTTATGAACGCCTTTTTTAGAGACGTCAATTGCTCTTCAACTGTACTGACTACCGAGCTATTTCTTATTGGTGTATTTATAGCCTTAGATAACTTCAAGCGTACCTAATCATTCTTTAGTACTTCTATATTCCACTTCTCATCTTATTAATTCTCCCTGACTGATCTATGAAACTTCAGCTTACTCTTCACCACTACGAAATTGTGATATCAATCTATATATGCTCTTTGGTACCCCTTACAATCCAGTGTCTGATTTCGGAATCTCTGTCTGACTATGATTTAATGTAACGGAAATCTTTCCATTTCACGGAGCTGTTTCAAAGCGTACCTCCTCCTCTTGTGATTCTTGAGCGGAGTATTCGCTATTACCAACTGAAATTTATTACAGAACTTAATTAGTCCCTGTCGTCTCCGATTTCTTGTATCATGCCCATATTCTCCTGTAACCTTCTCTTCCACTCCTTCCCCTACAACTGCATTCCAGTCCCCTAGATTTTCATCCCCCTTTATTTGTTGTGTTACCCTTTCAGTATCCTCTGTTCGTCAGGATAGAAGTCAGGAGCGGAAGGCGTTGTAAAATGACAATTAATTGAGTGGAATGGACCCAGTTTATTCTTGTAATGATGGTACAGTGGTGCCTACGTAGGGCTGAGCAGCCCCAAGACGGGTTGCCGTCTGCTCATCAGAGAGGCAGAGGCTAGAGGAGCGACTACTCGGGGCCGAGATCAGAAGCTAAGAGAGCGCGGAGCTGTTTCCAAGCCGCCCTCGCCGCTCCCGGCTGCGTCCCCACGTGATCACACGATTAGTCTCTGATTAGAGGATTGATTCCGCCAACGCGCCTTGCTAGTACCCCCGTCAGCGCAACCAACCCGTGGGACTTGAGTCTGACCGAGGAGCACGTGGCAGGAATGTTGTAAGTAGGCTGTTTAGGTTTTTTTATTAGTAACGCCACCTCAGTATGAAAATCACTGGCTGTGCTGTGTGCAGTCTGTGGCTGCTTTGCATTGTTGTAATACTCGCCATTGTAGTGTTAGGCAGCTGGCTGTGAACAGCTCGTAGCGTTGCGCAGTTGGAGGTGAGCCGCCAGCAGTGGTGGATGTGGGGAGAGAGATGGCGGAGTTTTGGAAGTTTTCATGAACTGCTCTATATATATATATATATATATATATATATATATATATATATATATATATATATATATATATATATATATATATATATATATATATGATGATATAAAGGTAAATACATTCTTTGTTCTCTATTAATATCTTTCATTTGCTAACTATCCCTATCAGTAGTTAGTGCCTTCCATAGTTTGAATCTTTTATTTAGCTGGCAGTAGTGGCGCTCGCTGTATTGCAGTAGCTTCAGCAGCGAAGATTTTTGTGAGGTAAGTGTTTTGTGAAAGGTATAGTTTAATGTTAGTCAGGGCCATTCTCTTGTAAAGAATTTTGAAAGTCAGATTGCGTTGCGCTAACAAAATATTGTGTGTTGAAAGTCAGATTGCGTTGCGCTAAAAAATATTGTGTGTCAGGTTAAGCACAGTCGTGTAAAATTATTCAAAGGGGACGTTTCATATGGCGACCCTGCCAGGATACCTCACTGGAATCTTCTGATTTTTTCTTGTAGTTTGTGTAATTAGTGTAGATTTTGTTTATTGCTAGCGCGTAATTGTAGAGAATTTCCATTGTAGTTGTAGTTTTTTCATTGTTGTACAGTAAAACAGTTGTGGCATGCATGTAGATTTGCACCAAGTATTTCGCAGCTGCAATTAACTAGATATTATTTTCAGTGTTACGTTAATGTGTTCTCTTATTTTTGCTCTTGAAATTGTGTTTTTCTGTGTTGTCGTGTGAAACACTGTGACAATAATGGCGTGTGAAAAACGTAACACTAGGCTCCAAAGTAAATTGAGAAATGACAGCGAAGACGAAAGCAGTGTGTTAGCGCCGCAGAATAATGAATTAACTAATGTTAATAGTAGTAATTTGGTAATTGCGCATAGGGAAATGGAGCGGGTTTCAAACAATGGCGTGGACAGTGAAACAATTAGTGAAGAGGGAAGCATTATCGATCGATCGGTCGGCAATAGCTCGCCACAGGAAGCCGAAATGACACGACACGATCTCGCAAATACTGTAGATTCAGGTTCTGGGTCATCACCGTTTTTTCAAATGAGTCAAGACACATTTTCTGCTTGTCAAAATGTGAATGTTGCCGGTGAAAATGCACTGCCAAAAAGCATAGAGAAACAGATTCCAGACACTAATACATTATTATTGCAATTAATGCAACAAATGGAACAAAATCAGAGACATATGGAACAAAATCAGAGACAAATTGAACAAAACCAGAGACAAACACAGCAAAAGCTTGAAAAATTAGACACAGTGGAACAAAAGCTACAAAAGTTAGACACCACACTTGAACAAACACGTGAGGATTTAACTAATGAGTTACATCACATTGAATCGAAATGTCAAAAAGTCTGTAACGACGTAAAAACACAAATTTGTGAGCATTTCCAACCTATTTTTTCGCGTCATGAAAATGTACTACAGAATCACGAAGCAGCCATAAAAGAACTGCAAATTACTGTTCATGAAAATCATGAGACCTTTCAAGCTAAATTTGACTCAGTTGCATCTACCGATTCGGTTACGCAACTTGCAAAAACTCAGGAAAACTTAAAGGACACAGTAGATACTCTGAAACTTGGTTCAGAAAAACACACTGAGGAAATAAGTACACTATCGGATAAAGTAGCCGAACTTTCAGATCAGTTCACTAACTTATCTACAAAGGTAGATGATGATCTGAATGACACAACACCTGTAGCCTTCACTGACACTGAAGAGTATGAACAAATTAGAAAATTCAAACAAAATCAAAATCAAATCAATACACAGTACAAAAGAGAAATCCGGGAAGTGCAAGATCAGTTGGCACAAGTAGTACAAGAATTACGTATTTCAGAGGACACTCGCGCCCCAATACGGGAAGAGGGACTTAGAAATATGGAACAGCCACAAAATAATAACACAGGACACTTCGGAAATTATGACAGAAATTGGCAAGGCACACCGAATTTTGAGATGGAACCGCCGAAACGACGTAATAATGACCGACATGCGACTCGCCGACATGATGATTTTGACTATAAGCTGTTCATTACTACACGTAAATTCAAAACATTTAAGAATTCTGCCAACGACATTCATCCACAAGCGTGGCTCCATCAATTCTCTCATTGTTTTCCCCCCAACTGGTCATTGGAGCACAGGTTAGAATTTATGTGTGGCTACTTAGAGAATGAACCAGCTGTAAGAATGCGTTCGGTCATTCACGATTGTCATAGTGAAAGAGAATTTTACCATGCCTTCCTCTCAGCATATTGGTCTCAAGCCACACAAGACCGAGTAAAACATGGCATCATAATGATGAAACATTTCGAACAATCAGAATTCTCCAGTCTTGTGAAATATTTTGAAGACATGTTGCACAAGAATCAGTACCTGTCAAACCCATACAGCCCCTCAGAACTCATCCGCATTTGCTTAATTAAACTGCCTGAACATTTGCGACATATTATTTTGGCAGGACGTTGCAAAGACGACATTGAAGCTTTTCAGGGACTGTTACAAGAACTGGAAATTGACACTGACAATCGCGGAACGCAGGAGCATAACAATTACAGATTACATCCGTCGCAATTCCGCGATGAAAGAAATAATAACTGGACGCGACAAGGCTATTCTCACAACACAAATCGTGACCGAAACAGACACCACCCGTATAACAACCGTTGGCAGAGTAGTAATAATTACAGGGAAAGATCACCTTTCCGCGGTAATGACTATCACAGAGACAATCAGAGAAACAGACAATATGGGAACCAAAACAATTATTATTACGAGGGACAGAATAACTTTAGACGCAACGGTCCAGCGCGCAGTTACGATTCAGGGAGAAATTCTCCACCACTTAACCGACAAGAAAGAAACCACAGAAACTACCGACATGACGACAGACGATGTGATCGTAACGACAGACCTGAATTGCATCAGAACTGGCGGGATTCAAACAGAGCTGGGCCCTCTCGGCAAGGCGAATTTGTAGAAGTTCGGTCTCCTAATCCGAATAACGATGCGCGCCAGCAAAGAAACAGACAATGACTCGCACAGCAGGCAGCCGCGTGCGCCCGCTGGCTCCGAGAAAAATAACACAGACGCTAACCTTGAGAAAAATTCCAGTATTCTTTACCGACGTATACCACTTGATAATTGCGTTAAAGTTGAAACTCTGCGTACTAGGAAGAGCAAAGGTTTACACCACATTTCATATGTAACACCGTTTATTGAGAGATAATGTGCTTTTTTAACTTGAGATTTTAATGAAACATTTTGATTTACTTGAAAATACATTCTGGATTTAAAGTACTTTCAGTGAGATACCAGACGACACAGTGGTTAGTTTATGTGACAACTACACGGTTTTATCACGACGCTACTAATGTGTGACACAATTCACCTTGTTGCTTTTGCGGTGCATCTGTTTTATATCTGCACAGTTTTTCTGAATTCTTCTGGAAAATAAAACATGTTTTAGTAGTAACTTTTGTAGTATAGCAATAATGAGGCAGCCTTTTTCGTGGCACAACAATACGTTACTGTACAGTACTTTCTTCATCACGCCAATAAGCGTAATAACTACGATATCTATACACAAAGCATTTCACTTTTGTTTATCATGAGGTAAGTACATTGACTTCTGCAGAACTTAGCTTTCGGAGGACGATAACTACGAGACTTCGACAGAGACTATCTTACAACATGACGCACAGTTTAGCGCTACAGGACACGTATTTGAGTGATTAATTTTGTACTTAAAACATTTATTTTTTAAAGATTTTTGAATTACAAAGAAAGTTTTCCGAGATATATTTCATTCCATTGATGTAATTTGTAACACCTGAGGGTATAATTACATTTATCCTCAGGGGGGTACACGCTTACTTTGTGTACCATGTGTGTGGCAACCACAAGGAACCCTAGCTAATATGGTATTTGCTTATACAACTTTACACATCGGTACCATATTTCTCTAACACACAAATTACACAGCTATCAGATCATTTAACTGAAAGAGCCATCATTTTTTTTACTACGTCAGTGACAGATGTTTACGCAATTACACAGTTGGATACCTTCACACTTATGAAATTGTATTTTGTCTGTACTTTGTAAACTGTTCATATTTTTTCGCTACCATTGTGATACTATGAGAGCTTTGAATGATGTATTTGGTATGGGATCATGATTTTTAAGGTACGTTTGAGGTAGATAACACTTTTGAAATGAGCAGAGAATTTTTTTTAGGTTTTAAAATATTCAGGAAGCTACGACGATTTTGTGATTTGGCTGAGGTTTTATGATGTTATGACGACAATGTGTATTATGCTGCTGAGGTATGTTTATGGTCAAGGAGCTGATGCTATATGAGTTATTTGATTATGTTATGTATTTATTAACAGGAAATATTGAAGAAGCGTCGACGAATTTGTATATGTGTAATAAGGTAAGGAGTAATGAATAGTGATTTAGGGACTCTGATTTGTGATAAAGGTTGTTGGAAACCAAGAATCGTACTTTAAGAGTTGTGAAATGTGTGTAAATGCGTGAATGTATCACAATGCCGACGAAAATTTTTTTGGATACTGTTATATCAATAAGATTTTGTTTCTACAGATTTGCAACGCTAATTCTTGACCTGTGAAATATTTTTATGTGAGACTGTCACTGTCGTAAATATTTCAGTAAGAAAGGTAAGTGACCTTGAAGTAATGCGTCTTGAGCGGCCACCTGTGCCAGCCACCTGGAGAAACAGCCATTAGGTGGAGAGAAAAAAAAAAAAAAAAAGGGAGGCCATTAGCCTCGCTATTGCCGTTCCTTTGTAGCGAGCATCGCAAAAACGACAGGGTCGAACATGAAAACATATGTTGACACAGTGGAGCTCTTAATTTATGATTTTTACAGAAATGCCTTATGAAATGACAGAAATATTTTTACACCTGCACACCTGATTACGACAAGCGTCTTTCTACGAGAGTTAACTTATGAAATGTCACATGACTATTGAATGATATTTTTATGCTTTGCCTTTCATAGTTGCTTATTTCATTTGATATTTAGTTTCCAGCTGTTTTGCAGCATGGGTTTTATATAAAAAAAAAAATTATTTGCTAATGTGAACACTTTCTGTCAACAGATCTATTAAATAATTATTTTATGACCCATATTCTTCGAAATAGGAGCTCTTGGAATGGAAAGAACAATAAGAAGGGACTAATAACAGGAACTGCATACATAATTTTCTTTTCTAGTACTTAGGAATCTTTTGTAGAATTAGTTTTTGTGGTGCACCACTTTAATTACTTAGACATTAAGATGTGATTATACATTTCCCTTATCTGCATTGTTATCTTTAGTGTACTATTTTTTCTGCTTGAGCTATGTCATATTTAGGTATAAGTTGCTGCTGTTTGCCAGGCATAGTGTTATTGAATTTGATTTTGTATTATTCTGTTAAGCCAGTTTTACTAATGATTTATTTCTTGTTTGCTGCTCATTGCGTTATATTAGTTGTAATAATGCTGCTTGCTTTGCCTTTTGTATATTTTTGTCATTGCTGTTTGCGTTTATTGTTTTATGTGTTGCTGCATTGCCTCGTCCCTTAGTTTAATGTCTGAGCTCAGTAGATTTAAGTTAGCTTAAGAGGGGGTAGACTATATAAGAGACTGCGTTGTGATGAATTGGAAGAAATGCATTTAGAAGTTATACGAAAAAAATACAGAAAAGAGGTACAGATAGGACTTTTTGGGAATAATGACGAACGAAGGGAGATCTCCAAGAACAAACAAAAGGTTTTGTTCGCAAAATACTGCAGTACCAAAAGTTACACTGAAAACGAACCCTGTCCTTTCCATTGTGTTATCCCCCTATGTGTTTGTGTTCCCTTGTGTATTTATGTTTTTCCTGTATTTATATGTATATCTGATAAGACTTATGTTGTAGAATTTTTCTAATACTAAGCTACATTCACTATGATGAGGAATACTGTTATCCTCAAATATAATTTGCATTGATAATATGTTATTTACTTTGTAAAGATGTTTAGACATTTATCTGTTCTGTGTTAATGCTTAGGTGTGAAGCTGATGTTTCAAAAGTTATTCTGATCTTTTATGTATGTACTTATGTCATTATTTTTGTAACACTAATGTATATGTTTATTTCTATTCTTTTGTAAAGCCTGTTTTACTACAAATGTTATCTGTATTGTTATGTTCTTTACTAATGTATTTTGTACCTTTGTAATTGTATTCTCATGTTATAATATTGTAATTGACACCAGGTCTTCAAATTAAGTATATTTTGACTGCACTCGTTTCTGTTGGTCATAGCATATGCACAATATGTGAGAAGTAGGGAGTGATAGTGTTTGCACATGTTTTAATGATTCAGCAAGGGACTGGATAACAGCATTGCTGGTTCTGAGGACTATTCCAAAAACTTTGTGAGTGCACAAGTGGTGGTTATGGACTTGCTAAATTATCCGCAAGACTCTTCAATGGTGATTGTGCACCTGCACAGTCACAACAGATGGCTGCTGGCCATCTCTACAAGGACTACAGTGGGTCTGCACCTCTGGTGGCCCACCAGTACCGTCATTTCTACCAGGACTACAGTGGGTCTGCTCTGTGATGACCTACCCACCAATACTCTTCAAAACTTCGATTGACTCCGCTGTGGGTTTGCTCTGTTGTGGCCCATTACCTGCCTGCATGTCAAGAGTCAGCACTGTCTTTCCGTTGGAAGGGCAACACTACTTCTTCAAGACTGCATGGAAATCCACTACTTCCGTGTGCATTTTCTTTTACTGCTCAGACTTTGAGAAAAACACTGCAATGTGATGAATGATCAGGACTGTCTTTATGGACTGTGAGAAAAAATTTTAGCTTTTGACCAACATTGTATCAATAAGTGTGTGCATTTGATTTCTTTGTTATTGTAATTACGATTATGAAAAATTTTAACAAATATGTGTTGCCCACTGCCCAACAAAATTTGTAAAATTTTTTGTGGGGAGCATGGGGGCTATGTAAGTAGGCTGTTTAGGTTTTTTTATTGGTAACGCCACCTCAGTATGAAAATCACTGGCTGTGCTGTGTGCAGTCTGTGGCTGCTTTGCATTGTTGTAATACTCGCCATTGTAGTGTTAGGCAGCTGGCTGTGAACAGCGCGTAGCGTTGCGCAGTTGGAGGTGAGCCGCCAGCAGTGGTGAATGTGGGGAGAGAGATGGCGGAGTTTTGGAAGTTGTCATGAACAGCTCTATATATATATATATATATATATATATATATATATATATATATATATATGATGATATAAAGGTAAATACATTCTTTGTTCTCTATTAATATCTTTCATTTGCTAACTATCCCTATCAGTAGTTAGTGCCTTCCATAGTTTGAATCTTTTATTTAGCTGGCAGTAGTGGCGCTCGCTGTATTGCAGTAGCTTGAGCAGCGAATATTTTTGTGAGGTAAGTGTTTTGTGAAAGGTATAGTTTAATGTTAGTCAGGGCCATTCTCTTGTAAAGAATTTTGAAAGTCAGATTGCGTTGCGCTAACAAAATATTGTGTGTTGAAAGTCAGATTGCGTTGCGCTAAAAAATATTGTGTGTCAGGTTAAGCACAGTCGTGTAAAATTATTCAAAGGGGACGTTTCAATGTGCCGACCATGGTCTTCCGGCCAGCACCTTCCACCACAGTATGCCCAAGCCGGCTACGGCCGAACATTATGCATTGAAAATTTATTTAAATAAAATTTTGTCGGCAATGATCCCTCTTGGGGGGTCTCCTCCCTGCACATCCTTTCCCCTTCCGAAGAAGTCTCTCTGAATGAAAATGGATGAGCTTATTCTAATTGATTATTCCATTTAAAAAAATATATGATCATTATGAAGGGTCCCATAACATAGTGATATCAATATGTGCAAAAGTTACAAAGTGGCCTGAAGGGCCTGAAGGAAGGCTCTTGAATAACAAACTTGTGAAGTTGGTGCGACGGCAGTGGGGCGGCGCCATGCTGTGAGTGTGTGTCGGCGGTGTCAGTGGTGGTGGGTACCCAGGCGATGATGAGGGGCACCGGAGCACAGCACACTGAAACACTCCACCCTCCCAGGCCTAACAGTCACAAGGGGGTTTTTCCCCGTAATATTACTTTGAGTTCTTAAATCTAGGATTACAATGGTAATTGCCCAAGTGAGTGAATGAGAACATTACAAAATGACAAAAATTTAAAGAGAAAACAAATGACTTACATGAAGGTTAAGACTCGACAGTTAAATTGTGATTCCATAGACTTTACGTAGAAATACAAACCCATTACAAAATTAGTTCATTGACCTGACACCTAGACTACAACTTAATTCTTAGGGGGGGGGGGGGTCATGCCTGATCGCATGCACCAAGTCTGGCAGGTAGTTTCAGGTGTGATATTCACCTTCAGGTTGTGGGGGTGGTACTACTTCTCGGAAGGAAGTGAAACATTTGCAAAACCCTCTTTTACAGAGTATCCAGGATACTATAATCAGAATCATTTCAATGATTATTACCGAACCAGCGCTGGGTAATACAACGGTGGTTAATCGCTTGGTTTGGTGCCAATCAGCAATATGTGAGGCCACTCGGTCAAGAGCAGCTTGGTTGTGTTCCTGGGTAAGGAGATGATTGGTCGATTGGAGTAGATCTGAATCATTGGTATTCGGTAAATTCTTTAGTTTCTCATGGTGATGGAGTTTAAAAGAGAGTTCAGGAAGGTATAAGGTAAATGTGGGAATAGTGACATGAAAGGTGGAGTGCAATTGAGCTGATATCCTCATAGAAGCAGCGTATACGTCACATCTTGAACTATTATACACTAGGCCACTATTATTCAGTGTTACCCGGTATGATTCAGTCTCTGACATTGAACGGTGGCACACCAGGGTGGCGGTGACAGTCTGTGGAACAGCGAACAGAAAACTGATGCCAACAGGCTGAATTATTGGTTGACGAAGTGAGACTAGAACACGAGGACATGGAGGTGTAATAGTTTCAGCTAAAAAACAGTGACATCTCGCACTCAGTAGTGTTAGTGTGTAAAATTAGCGTGGAGCATAAGTAATGTGTTGTATGGAAGCAACTGGATAGTTCAGCGCGAGAGAGAGTGGCGTGAGTTTGTCGATCCCGACTAACTATTAAAAATTCTTGGGTCTGTCAAACAACATGGTGGTGAAGGGTAGTCCAAGAGACTGGAAAAGTGTATATTTGATAGCACTCGTATTCGCAATTTGCGCACGTGATTGGCAACCTCATTCGCATCCGAATACCGTCCGAATTACGGGTAAGTCGGACCTCCAACGCAGCATAGTAAAAGGGGAGGTTGCTTTCAGCTTCCATTGTTGATAACGGTCGACTGCGAGAGAAAGTATTAGTGACCCTACAAATAAAAATTTCCTGGCTTACTTGATGAGTAATTCAGAGATGACAGAGGGGGTACAACGTTGTAGCAATAATTACCTGGCAAGTAGCGACGATGGACCAGTTCAGTCACGCTTACTGATGAAGGAGGCAACGAAGTAGAATCACGGCTGGCAATCAACAGTTTGGCAGCCGTGGGGGTAGCAAGGCGGCAAGACAATGGTGTAATTCAACACTGAGTATCCGCTGATCAATCACGCGTCAGCAAAAAAAGACGCTGAACGCGGAGGCAGTACTACGCAGCGCAGACTCGCTGGAAAAATTTTTCAACCTGCTATGGGACGAAGGCCAAGTGTCGTTAATTGATTTGAGATTTTGTACGAAGAAAGTTTTTTTTTTATTATGAATAAAATGAGAAGGAATCCTGTGATCGCGGTGTAAACCTCCACAGCCTAGGCACCTCCCACGCATTGGCCACTACGCAGGGGCACCCACCCCGCTAAGGCTCGACACGGCGAGACAGGTGAAGTACTTCATAAATTTCAGAAATAATATTGAGTGGTTTTTCAGCTGTAGAAAACCCGAATGAGGGTAGGACAACTCAAGTTAACTCAATAATCATAGGATCTTTACTTACAGAAGTGGTCAATAGAGAGATTAACTGTACTGAAGTCGGAAATGAATGTTAGCGAGACTGAGTCTGTTGCTCGTGAATACAGAGGCTGGGCGTGAAGCAGTGGAGGCGGCGCAGCGCAGCTTTATCAGCGCTGAGCCGGCAGAGTGCTGAGCTCAGATAACAGCGTCGGAGAGCGCTAGTGGCTCTGCGTCCGAGACTAAGACATTGTAAGTGCAACTAAAAAGTAACAGTTTATTGCAAGGCAATAATACACGAATAGCTGATGTCACAAAGACGTTTGATTCCATTTTAACAGAACAACTTAAGTGTTCAACAGGTAAATTGACTACGTTGTTGATTAAAAGAAACTGCTACTGAACATAACGTACATACGTACGTACTTCCCTTTCCCCTTCCGAAGAGCGGAGGGCATAAACAATAAAAGCCTTGTTCATGTACTTAGTATATGACAATAGAGGTCTGGTAACATCAACAAGTTACACCAAGGTAGTGTGGATATGAACAGTGTGAGTGTGTTGTAAGTTGTTATTGGGCATATGAAGTGTTGTGTAAATGTGTGACTAATGGTAGCTGATGGCGCATACGAACTGAAGGCCAATAGGTGCTATCAGAGATACTCCCAGTCGAGAAACAATGAAAGTTAAAAGGGAATACCGAATATGACACAAAAATAGCGTATAACCATAAGGTGTACTAACACTAATCATAACTATAAATTGATAACAATAAAACATGACATTGAAGTAGTAATAATTGACAAGAAATAAAATAAAGGGAATATTTCCCGAATGTAAACTTCCGAATCGGATACGAAATCCGTCAGAGGAAGTTGTTTTTCTTTAGTCGGTTGACGAAGTGCATAAGGGACTACGTCAGCAGAATCCGACAGTGTGTGTATATAACAACATTGTTCTTAAAAGTGCAGTTTGCACTGTCAGATGGTGAAAAGCAACTAATCCGTTCAGCAACGGAAAAGGCTGCCATCTGGGGAACGGTATCTGAATCTTTAGCAGAATCCTATGATTTTGCAATGGAATTGCCATTTAGAAGAAGGTGGCGTTGTATAAAATGTAATAAAAGAGCGTCTGGGGCTCAGTCCATTTGTGGTTGAGTGCCAAAGGCGTAGTGTGAGCGCAAATTGTCTCACGGTAATTGGTGTATGAACTGTTTTGTGGTCAACCGTGGAGCCTAGGATTCGGTGACGTTTAAGTACAAGTTCGCGGTGCGGATGAGCTACCTGCGAGTGACTCGACTAATAAGTTCAGCAGTGCATTAGTGCAATCTGCAGACTTGGATTGATGTTTATATAATTTGCAGGGCAATGGAGCAACCTGCGGACAGTGCTAAGGCAACCTGTCTAATAATTGAGGGGTAGGCAGTGCATTGGAGCTATCTGCGATACCGTGGTTCAGCGGGCCTAAGGGCGTCCGTCTGACTTAATAAGAATTAGTGTAGGCACATGGGTTTCCTGCGATGCATGGAATAAAAGTATCAGCGGCGTTATTAGCGACTTGCTGTACTAGGAAAATGTTCTAGCAATAAAAATAGCTCTGAAGCTAGAATAGCATACATGCATAAATAGCGTCACTTTTTGTGCGCGCAGTACATAACACTACATAAAATGAAAATCATGAACTATAAATCAATAGCATTAGCATAATGACATAATTATAAACAATGACATATATTGACAGGAAAATAAAAACACAATGATGTATAATAATAACGCTGTAAGTAGTCGCAACGCTCAACGTTAACATGTAACACCGGCCACCTGGGGCTGGCTGCTAGGCTGCGTGTGTGTTAGTTTTAAAACTGACGATAACAAACTGAACTGAAAGGACAACTAGGCACAGTTCCCGTAGCGCTTACATCACCGGCTAATTAGAGGCAAAGTACGTATCTCACAATGGATCACCGGCCGATATTTTGGGCAAGACTGCAACAAGGGAGAGCATTATCTCGGTGTAAATAGGTGGTAAGATTAAAAGACTGGTACTGTCGGAAGAGGGTACCTGACATACCGGTACTGTCGGAAGAGGGTACCTAACATTTTGTAGGGGCCTCCTCATCGACAGAAGAAGGAAAACAGGATAGAACAATGACCACGGCGGTAGAGTAAAATAAATGGGGAGGGCAAAAATAACTGCGTAGCAACCAAGGAACAATCGCCCACCGATATACGGCAGCTCGGACGACTAGTCGTTTGTGCCTCGTCAGTAGCGTGAAAAACCCGTGGCATTGCCTTGGTTTGCCCATATCTGGCCTTGTCCAAGGAAGATGACGTTAAATGTCCTCATAGTTCGATGTGTAAGAGGGTTAGGGCTGTAGTTTGTAGCTTATACAATGAATCAAAGCAGTAGTGAAACTTCACTTATAGGATTTGCAGACTAAGGTATGCAGAATAATGTAAATCGTTAAGAACTTCGTGTGATTTATCCAGCTAATGTGAAACAAAACAAGGAAAAGAATTTAAACAATGAATCACATCTACTTAATATTTATGTTAAGATTTATTGGGATGTTTGAATGAATTTTGTTTGCCGTGTCTTCCGGCTGCATGAAAGAAACCAGCTTGGAGCTGTTAGCGAGCGCGAAGCGCACGCGTAGGTGTGGAGTAGGCACCGGCACGTCAGCGGTTATGTGAGACGGCGTGTAGCCGCGAGAGACCGGCCGCTACTGCAGCGACAAATATCACGCACTTAGCGTGTACCAGAAATAATGATGAATTAGAAATTGCTAATTATCTAGAATAAGAGTTATTTTTAAAAAGGCTGTTAGTTATATAAAATGATGGTAAATGCATTGTAGTCTGTCATACACGGAGGATAGGGCAGTAATTTGCGCTTTGTTTTTGTAACTACTCGGACGCGCCGCGTGTTGAGACGCTGGAGGCGGCAGCGCACGTGGTGATAAGATACGTCATCGCGCGGAGCGCTGTTACTGGCTGAGAAAAAATGATGGCCGCTGGCCAGTTCTTGGCGAGGAGATGGGACAGCGCTGAAGAGAGGAGGGGAGGCGACAGCTGATGTGTTGCCCCGCCAACAGCTGGTCCCGTAAACAAAGCGTACGAGGCGTATGCATTTCAAGTCCTGGCTTTATCTGTTCCGATTACTTACGATTAGCTGCAGCAAATACAGAACTACGACATATAGTACAATACACTAGACGTCAACGTAACAAGCATTAAGAAAAGCTCGGAGTAAAAATACTCCACATGTACTGGTTTGCCAAATAGATGGCAATAGAGGACATTGAAGAATATTATTCGGAGTTAGCAGCCGCGGTTCTGCCAACACCAAGTGTAATGGTTGCATTTGAAGCAAGTCAGCTGCGTGACGTCTAATGCGTGGCATTGCTTGCAAAACATAAAACATAATCATACATATAAAAATGAGCAAAAAATACATGACATGACTGGAAATTGACAATTGAGAATGGCTGGGAACTCTGTGGTGGCCAGGCATGTCTTGCTTCCAAGTCCCTGGAGAAAATTACTTAAACTAAGCTGCAATAAAACATAACATAAAACTCTAATTAGGCGTGATTAATCACGCGACCTCAACCCATAAGTGTGTCGATTCCGCAAAGGGTATCTACAATCCTGTGGAGGTAATCTCCTCCGTTTTTTCTTTCGTCTTTGTTCCACTTGAGGTGGAGGTGACACAGGCGGATCGGGGGCTGCGACCTGTTGTGGTAACATAGCCCTACCGTGGTAAGGTTGCAGGCGGTCAAAGTGCACTATCACCGTACGATCGGTTAATTGCAGTTCTGCATTGACTGGTGAGGTCAACCGTACAATCAGATACGGGCCTTCAAAGCGGGGAGAGAACTTTTTAGTTCGTCCCTTTTTGATTGCCGGGTTTCGTAGTAACACTAAATCACCTGTTTGATAAGTCGGTAAAACAGCATTTTTGTTCTGCCTGTGCAACTGTTTATTAGTAGCTTTGATATTATTCCTCTTTACCTTATACCAGATCGCTTATAGCCGGCGGGCTAAACCTTTTACTTCCTTTATTTCTACACCTTGAGGTAGTTTGTCTATTTCGAACGGCGAATTCATCGGCCGTCCAAACACAGCTTCGGAAGGGGTATACCCCGTGGATTCATGTATTCGGGTGTTGTATGCAGAAGAAATATACGGTTCATATCTGTCCCAATCAGCGTGCGTTTTTGCAACATAATAGGATAACATTTTACAAATTGTACGGTGTACGCGTTCAACGCGACCGTTGGCTTTAGGATGGAATGGAGTTGTACGCCATTTTTTGATTCTTAGCAATTTACAAACTTGTACAAATAAAGCAGACATGAAATTGGTTCCTTGATCCGTTAAAATGGCATCAGGACTTCCAAAAGGTAGTATCACACGATTTACAAACTCTCTCGCCACAGTTTCAGCTGTCATGTCGGGGAGGGGAACCAAAATTAGATAACGTGAAAAGTGATCAATAACAGACAAAATGTATTTGTTACCTTGTTGCGACTGTGGAAAAGGACCCTGGAAATCTAAAGCAAGAATTTCGAAGGGTGAAGATGCCTGAGGAAGTGTTTGCAGCGGCACTCGCGGATGCCTATTTTGTGCTCGTTGTGCACACGGCAGGCACGACCTTACATACCTGTCCACGTCACGTTGTCGGTATTGCCACCAATAACGTGTCGCAATTCGAGCGTTCGTAGCGCGTTTTCCGCTGTGACATGCTTGGATTGTATCATGGCATTGCCGTATTATACGTTGCTGCAAGCATTCCGACCAAACGATTTCCAAGGGGAGTTCTTCGATACAAAAGGTCGTCTATTACTTCAAATTCTGGGAAGGTGGCGTATCTTTGACATTGAACGTCCACCTGCTGTGCTTCTTTTAACTCTTCAATTGATACCTCATCTGATTCAATGACACACACTTTTCTACTTAACGCATCAGCATTTTGATGCAACCGACCAGGCTTGTGCCGAACTTCAAAATCATATTCTGACAGTTTCATGGCCCAGCGCATAAGTTTGCTGCTAGGGTCTTTAAGATTCAATAACCACTGCAGAGCAGAGTGATCGGTAAGAACTGTAAACTTGCAACCATAAAGGTAACTTCTAAAATAATTAATTCCAAAAAGAAGGGCAAGCAATTCCTTTTCTGTAGTACTGTAATTAGTTTCTGCTTTATTCAGTTGACGAGAGGCATACCCAACGGGTTTTTCCTCACCATCTAGCACTTGGCTTAGGACACATCCTACAGCAAAATCAGATGCGTCACAAGATAAAATAAAAGGTTCAGCGAAGTCTGGGTAAACAAGTAGAGGTGAACTAGTTAAAATAGTTTTCACTGTTTGAAAGGCGGTCGAACATTCATCCGTCCAAACAAAAGGAGTATCCTTTTTCTACAATTTAGTAAGTGGTTTGGTAATAGTAGCATAATCTTTAAAAAATCGGCGGTAATAATTTGCAAGGCCAAGGAAGGATTGTAATTCCTTTAAATTTGTTGGAATAGGAAAAGTGTCTACTGCTTCAGTTAATCGTGGATCTGGTTTGACTCCGCTGGAACTGTTGACATGACCTAAGTACTGCACTTGTGATTGACCAAAAGAACATTTTTCTAATTTTAAGCTTAAATTAGCATTTTGCAAACGCAACAGTACACTGCGTAGATGTTCAGCATGTTCAGCAATGGATTTTGAAAATATAATTATATCATCAAGATACACAAGGCACATAGTAAGTTTCAACCCACGCAATAGCAGATCTGCAAATCGCTGAAAGGTTGCTGGTGCGTTGCGAAGCTCGAAAGGCATCCTTAAGAATTCATATAAGCCACCAGGAACTACAAAAGCTGTCTTAGCTCGATCTTGAGGAGCAATTGGAATTTGTTTACTGCTCGCATGTCTACACAAAGGCGATAGGATTTTTCTCCGTCTACAGATTTCTTTGGAACGACTACAATTGGGCTAGACCACACACTAGAAGAGGGTTGTATTATTCCTGCTTCTAGTTGCTGTTGTATAGTTTCCTCTATCACTGACTGAAGATGGTAGGGAATTCGGTACCCTTTTTGAGCTATTGGCCTAGCATTTCCGATTGGAATCTCATGTTGGATTAGATCTGTTGCTGGTAAATTATTCCTGTCTTCAAACAACCATGAATACTCATTCAATACTTCATTTATTAGCTTTTGTTCATGCAATGGGAGGTGACTAAGCTTAGCTTTAAACTTATCTGTCAGCTGTGACGTGATTGTCAAAAGGTGTTGAGAGGCGGCAGCAGTCTTTTTCTTTTTCAGAGAAGGGGTTCTCTTGGACAACTCATCTTCTGTGATAACCTGTAAGCTGGCTAATACTGTACCACGCGGTATTAAAGCTTGCTTGTGACTAAAATTGTCTAGACACACGGGTACGCAATTTTCTTTCCGTACTTGCTATGCTTTGCACAGGCTACGTTTTACGTGGACCTGCATCTGGTCAAGAGTTTCATTCTGGCAGAGTGGATCTACCAAGAAATGAACCTCTTCGGATTCACGTATCCCGACAGGCACCCAAAGGATCTTTCCTGTGCCTTCTGGTATCTCCACGGGATTATCGGCTTTTAGCATCGTTACGGGAGACTCCGAAACTTGGGAAACGGATCCTTTTTTCCCAGCTCCGCTCGCCCGCAACGTGCAGTCACGTCCAAAACGGTGCACGTTGTCGCCGAATTGGACGGTATTTAACCTATAGTCAATAACCCCCTGGAAATGACGCAGAAAGTCACTTCCCAGGATGATGTCGTAATCCGTGCGCCTGTTCCGTACAACCTCCATCGTAAAAGCATATTCTGTGGAGTCCAACATGAACTCAACGCAACAGCTGCCATCAGGTTTCACTATGCCGGGACCAATACCACTGATAAAAGTGCCAAGCAGATTTGTGCGCCTGTGTCAATTAGCACGCGTATTGGTTTGCGGCCTCTAACACCATCGACCACCACGCTTGCCACCTGTGTGATTCCCTTATAAGCTAGGGGGTCACTATTTTTAACGGGGGCCGGGAGGGGTGGCACTTCCTGCCCCGCGGCCGTTTCCCAAATTCTGTGGTTGGTTTGCATTTCGCCTGGAATTTGCAGGCGGTTGTGGCCTACTATTTGGACAATGCACGCTTTGGTGACCCATGTTCCTGCACTGATGACAATGTGGCACGCGACATTGCTCTGCCACATGTCCTTGTCTATTACAGCGCCCACACTTAGTATCGTTCGAAAAGACACGTCGGGGCTCGCTTTGCCGCGCGGAGACGGCCACAAATCGGCTTGCCTCCTCTCTCAAGAGTGCTAATCGCACGGCTTCGTGTAAGGTGCGGGGGGAAGCTACCTTCATTTCGCCCCCTATTTGAGGGTTTATGCCACGAATAAACACGTCTATCGCAACGACATTCTGATTCTTCCAACAGAACCTCGTTACAAGCAGAACTGGCACTTAGTGCGTACGTGTGGCATGCGACGCTTCTAATCCTGTCCGCGAATGCTTCTAAACCTTCACCCGTTTTTTGCTTAAGGGTGGAAAGCAAATCGCGATAGTAACTAGTACCACGTTTGTCTGTATACCTTTCAATGAACCCTGTTGCAAGGGACTGGGAAGTAGGGGCATTTTTCAAGCTCTCGACCGACTGCACGTAGTTCCGCGCTTCGCCGGTGAGTTTCATTTTCATCACGTTTAAGAGAAATTCATCTGGCCAACCGCAAAGGTTTCCGATGTCCTGGATATTCTGGACAAGCGTTTGAATATCCTCGTGCGGCTTTCCAGCGAACGCCGGAATAAACGCTACTGCTGGGAAGCTCTGCACCAAAGTAGAGGTGGCTACTGCCACAGGTGATTCTGCACTAGTGAGTGGTGGAATCACCTGCTTCGGCTGTTCTTCCACTAGCACTGGCTTAGCAACATTAGATTGCGGAGAAGCCATTTTAAGATCATCTATCTGTTGCTTAAGCTCCGCGTTAGTTAGAATTAATTGATTTAACTGGGACTGCAGCACCAAGAGGGGATCTTCATCCTCTCCGGCTGCTCCTGCCTCCGATTGCTGCCTGGTGATCGGCATGTTACAATAGTGTGGGCATCTACACCACCGTAGCGTCGCTAGCGACTTACATTATTTGGTGGCGCGCAGACGACGGACGGCGGCGGTGTCGACGAGCGGCGGCAGGCGCGTTGATCACGCGCGGGCGCAGCAGGCGGCGGGCGACAGCACGGACAGCTGCGACGGCGGGGCGGCGCGAGGGCCGCTCCCCGGACCCTGGCGCAGGCGGTGGCCTGTGGCAGCTACGGACAGCGGCGGCGGCGGCGTCGGCGAGCGTGACTGCATCGCGGACCCTCCTCGGCTCGCGTCCGGCTGCGAACTGCGTCACGCTTGTGGCGCGCTAGTGCGCGGCCACGCACATTCTGCAACGCAGGCGACCGGCTGGCACGCGCATGGCGCGCTGCAGTATCGCCACGTTCGGTCTAGTTTCCTTTACTTACTTAGCCTCGGCCCCTTCGTAGTACTCATACTCAACTAGTTAGTTGATTTTACAACCGTAAGGTGGGTCGCATCCCACTTCTGACACCATTTGTTCGTCAGGATAGAAGTCAGGAGCGGAGGGCGTTGTAAAATGACAATTAATTGAGTGGAATGGACCCTGTTTATTCTTGTAATGATGGTACAGTGGTGCCTACGTAGGGCTGAGCAGCCCCAAGAGGGGTTGCCGTCTGCTCATCAGAGAGGCAGAGGCTAGAGGAGCGACTACTCGGGGCCGAGGTCAGAAGCTAAGAGAGCGCGGAGCTGTTTCCAAGCCGCCCTCGCCGCTCCCGGCCGCGTCCCCACGTGATCACACGATTAGTCTCTGATTGGAGGATTGATTCCGCCAACGCGCCTTGCTAGTAGCGTACCCCCGTCAGCGTAACCAACCCGTGGGACTTGAGTCTGACCGAGGAGCACGTGGCAGGAATGTGCCGACCATGGTCTTCCGACCAGCACCTTCCACCACAGTATGCCCAAGCCGGCTACAGCCGAACATTATGCATTATGCATTATGCATTATTTAATAAAATTTTGTCGGCAATGATCCCTCTTGGGGGGGTCTCCTCCCTGCACACCTCATTCACTTTCGCTATCTCTTGATATTCAGTTTGTGACGTCTCCATGTATATACGAAGCATCGTTGTCAGTGTTCTGATAATAACAAATCATTTATCTGTTCACGGTAACACACTCTTTGCCCTACCACCCTACTCATAATGAATCCTACTCACTTTCTACCTCTTTCTGCTGCCATGGGTATTACCCTAAACTCATCTGGCCAGAAATTGTCTTCTCCATTTCACTTCACTCATCTAAACTATATCTAGACTGAGCCTTTGCAATTTCCTTTCCTGATTTTCTAGCTTCCCTACCATGTTCAACCTTCTGACATTCCACGCCCTGACTCGTAGAATTTTATCCTTTCGTTGATTATTCAATATTTTTCACGTTGTCACCTCTCCTTTGGAAGTCCACTCCAGGACATCCGAATGGGGGACTATTCCGGAATCTCTAAGGAAGAGATAATCATGATACTTTTTCAAGTACAGGTGACATGTCCTGTGGATAGACGTTATGTGTCCCTAATGCTGTGCTTTCCACAGCCTTCTGCATCCTCATACCATTGATCACTGCTGATTCTTCCACCTTTTGATTTCTTACGCCGGAAGTCATCGGCCGCCAGTTCTGTTTATTAATCGAAATTTAAGCAGTGGCTCGATTCGTAACCGGGACCAAAGGCGTTGCGATTACTAATCAAAGACTAGATCACGAGTCTGCCTCAACGTCCACAAATCGAGTGGTAAAGCTATAGGTACGTAGGTTCTGGCCAACAGTGCTGCCCCGTGGCATATAGCTGACACTATCCGATGTTTATAAGTCGATTTTACGAGTGATCCGCGGTGCGCCATATGTTTGAGCTGCCGCCGACTCTGACTCAATTACGTTCTGGGCTCGTAGTTCAGCGTCTACGAGCCCTCGATCTTCTGAAACGGACAAAATCTGAGGGTCATTCCAAAAAAATGCACACCATTTTTGTAAAAATACAATTTTCATTCTGCATGTGTGAAAGTTTTACAATTTATAGATACATCTTTCCCGCTTGTTTTCAAACTTAGTTCAACCTGTTCCCGTGAGTGGCGCCGTCACAGCATTTCTTCAAGTTGGCTGCTACACTTGACGTTCGTCAGAAGCAACGTGCTGTCATAGAATTCCTGTGCTGTAACGAGACAGTGGGAAAAATCCACAAGAGGTTGAAAAAGGTGTATGGAGATGCTGCTGTCGATCGCAGTACAGTTAGTCGGTGGGCAAGCAGGTTACGTGATGAAAGCGGGCACGGCAATATTCAGGATTGTCCTCGCAGCGGCAGGCCTCGTACTGCACACACTCCAGACAATGTGCAGAGAATTAACGAAATGGTGACTGCTGACAGACGCATCACAGTGGACGAATTGTCATGCTACGTTGGGATAGGGGAAGGAAGTATTTATAAAATACTGAAAGTGTTGGCGCTAAAAAAGGTTTGTGCCAGGTGGGTTCCCAGGATTTTGACAGTGGCTCACAAAAGAAACAAGAAAAACGGTATGCAGTGAACTTATGGAACAGTACAAGAATGGGGGAGATGAATTTCCTGGAAGAATTGTGACAGGTGATGAAACATGACTCCATGATTTTTCACCAGAGACGAAGAGGCAATCAATGGAGTGCCATCATGCAAATTCACCCAAGAAAAAAAATTCAAAACCACATCTTCTGCTGAAAAACATATTGCTACAGTGTTTTTTGACTCTGAAGGACTCTTACTTGCGGACATCGTTCCGAGTGGAGCCACCATAAATTCTGATGCGTATGTGACGACACTGAAGACACTTCAAGCTCGACTGAGTCGTGTTCCACCACATCGGCAAAAGCAGGATGTTTTGCTGTTGCACGACAATGCACGGCCACATGTCAGTCAAAAAACCATGGAAGCGATCACAGAACTCGGATGGACAACACTGAAACTCCCGCCTTACAGTCCCGACCTGGCTCCATGTGACTATCATCTCTTTGGGAAACTGAAAGACTCTCTTCGTGGAACAAGGTTTGAAGATGGTGACTCCCTTGTGCTCGCTGCCAAGCAGTGGCTCCAACAGGTTGGTCCAGAACTTTACCATGAGGGTATACAAGTGCTGGTTCCAAGGTGGCGTAAGGCAGTTGAGAGGGATGGAAATTATGTGGAGAAATGAAAATATTGTTCCTAAGGGATGTATCTACACACTGTAAAACTTTCAAACATGTAGAAAGAAAGATGGATTTAAAAAAATAGTGTGCATTTCTTTTGGAGTGACCCTCTTATGTAAATGTTAATCCCCACATGGGACAGACATTCCCCATTTCGCTATGCATGGTCCGCCGCATCCTATCGGCATTGGGTTCATACATCTGCCACAGCTCGCTGTTGGAGATGAGGTAGGCCACCCTCACCATCCTGCGGTGTAGGGTCGGTTTAAGCCTGTACCATGTTCCTGAGAGAGCGATAGCGTTTCTTGTCAGGTCTCAACTGGTGCTGTGGCGCTGTTGCCCCAAGTTCCTTACCAGCCTGTTGCTGGAGTAAATGAACCCCGCTATCTCTGCCCCTATTTGCCCTTAGGACGTGCCGCCGCCCTTCTTGCACTTCCTCCATTCTTTTCTCTGAACTTTGTCCATACTGCAATATTGCCAGTGCTCTTGATGTCCACGAAGGCGGTCACCGAATGTTGTTGAGGGAAGCATTCCCACTTCGACTTGCATAACGTTTGGCGATCGCTGTGCTCTCCTTACCTTGCCACTGCTTTCCAGTCTACATGGTACCTTACAGTCAAGAGGAGCAAGTACGCTGGTCACGCCTTCAAGGGATTCACCTTGCAGACACCGTGTTGTGTGTCACATGTGATGTTCTGTACATTGACGAGCATTGCCTCGTCTAAGGATCGCCGATAGGTTTCAGGTTCCTGGTGCGACTTAAGCTGGCCTAGTATGACTGCCCATCAGACAACTCTTCACCTGTTCCACTTTCCAGACTAAGGACACTTACCACAAACGTACACGAATTCCATGAAGTGGGTTTGACGACACTCAGTTCATTGTTAGTTTGCTGTTGGGAAGAAACATGTAGGTGATTGTTGGCACTTTCGGAATGAACGAAATTCTGCAGTTGTCCCCAATTCCAAAAAAATCGTTCAAATTGCTCTGAGCACTGTGGGACTTAACATCTGTGGTCATCAGTCCCTATAACTTAGAACTACTTAAACCTAACTAACCTAAGGACATCACACACATCCATGCCCGACGCAGGATTCGAACCTGCGACCGTAGTGGTCACGCGGTTCCAGACTGAAGCGCCTAGAACCGCAAGGCCACACCGGCCGGCTTCCCCAATTCCAAATACAGACAATTTTTCTCTAATTTCCTATGTAATTTCTTTCTTAACCCACACCAAACGTGGGGTGTTACTGGATGAGAAGTTCATTCACGCATTTTTCACTCGTACTACCGGTTATTCTCAGATCTCTGGAATGTTCTTCTCAAAAAGCTACGCGTTGAGATAGTCCTACCGCGTGTGGCTCCGTCCGCCACGCGATGTCGGTTTCCATCTACGCTCGGTAGCGAAAAAAAAAAAAAAAGGAGGGATAGCGAGAGAGTGAGAGTGAGAGTGAAATAGTCAGACAGTCTTGGTGTGCTTTGTACCACTACTGTATGTTCCCGCCCTTTTCCTTGGTTTCTGAGGGTGGAAAAGGAACATGGCACACAGTGTGTGCGCTCCTATCTTGCCACAGACGTCCAGTCTGCGTGGTCCTTACGGTCAAGCCCCCAACCCCCACCCCCCACCCCTTTGAGTGACAGTAAGGTTCCATTAGGAAAAAAGGGAACCAATAAGTTGTAGCATCTTTGATTAGTAATCAGAACGTACTTGGTCCGGGGATCGAATGAGAGAGGTGGAAGACTAACTGTGTCTTGTAATAATTTCAGCTAGTATCAGCGAATATTCTGTTCAAGAATCACAAGAGAAGGAGGCATACTTGGATAAGACCAGGTGATATGGGACGATTTCAGTTATGTTACATCATGGTCAGAGAGATCCGAAACTGTAAGGATTGTAAGGTGTCCACAGGAGCAGATATAGACTCAGATCACAATTTAGTATTGATGAAGTTTAAAAAACATGTCAGAAAGCATCAATACGCAATGACGTGGGATGCGGAAGTACCAAAGAGTGACGAGATACTCTTGAAGTACTGTATTGCTCTAGAGACAGCAACAAGGAATATTTCATATGCAGTAGAGTTAAAGAGGAGTCCACATCTCTAAAAATAGCAATGACTGAAGCCGGAAAGAAAGACGTAAGTACAAAGAAGGTATCTGGTATTAAACTGACAGAAAGTAATCGAGTAAAACAAAAGTGATATCTGACGTTCCCCAAGGTAGAGTTATGGGACCTCTGCTGTTACTAACATATAAGAACGATTTAGGAAACAATTGGAGCAGCCGTTTTAGGTTGTTTCCAGTTGATGCTGTCGTTTATCGTCTAGTCATGTCATCAGAAGACGAAAACAAACTGCAAAACGATTCAGGAAATATAGCTTAACGGCGCAAAAATTGGCAATTGACCATAAATAATGAAAAGTGTGAGCTCATCCACATGAGAGCTTAAAGGAGTCCTTCAAACTTCAGCTACACGATAAATCAGTCTAACCTAAATGCCGAAAATTTGACTAAATACCTAGAAATTCAATTACGAACAGTTTAAATAGGAAGGAACACGTAGAAAAAACTTCGGGGACAGCAAACCAGAGACTGCGTATCGTTGGCACAACACTTAGAAAATGTGGAAGATCTACCAAGGAGACTGCCTGCACTAGGCTTGTCCGTTCTCGTTTAGAGTAGTGCTTCGCGTTCTGGGATCCTTAGCAGATCAGATTACCGTAGTACATCGAGAAACTTCAACGAAGAGCAACCCATTTTGCACTATCGTGATAAAGGGGAGAGAATGTCACTGACATGATACAGGATTTGAGATGGAAACCACTAAATCAAATGCGTTTTCCGTTGAGGCGGAAACTTCTCACGAAATTTCAGTCGCCAACTTTCTGCTCCGAATGCGAAGATACTTTGTCGACGCCGACCTACATAGGGAGAAACGATCATAAAAGGAAAATCAGATCTCGGATGGACAGATATGGGTGTTAGTTTCTTCCGCGCGCTTTTCGAGAGTGGAATAATAGAGAATTATTGTGAAGGTGGTTCTCTGAACTCCCTGCCAGGCTTTTAAGTGTGACTTGCAGGTTATCCACGTAGATGAATGTAAAAACCATTGCTAACAGAGGAAACACTAAAGAAGAAAGTACATTAATGTTTATGAAAATTTAGGCATACAGAAATACAAGTCACTTAGAATTGAAATAATTAGGAAGTGCAGGATGGCTAAGGCGAGATGGCTGCATGAAAAAGTAAAGAAATCAGAAAATAAATGGTTGTCAGAAGGAAAGGCTCAAAACATAGAAAAGTCTAAACTGTTTTAGGTGAAATTAAAAGCAGCGGGCTAACACTAAGTGCACAATGGGAATTCCAATGTTAAATGCAGACGAAAGAGCGGATAGGTGGAAAGAGTACATTAAAGGACTCTATCAGGTGGAAGACTTGTCTGATGTGATAGAAGATACACGAGACGACGTGGAAGATATAGGGAATCCAATATAAGAATCAGAATGTAAGACAGCTTTGGGAGACTTGAGACCAAACAAGGCAGAAGGGATAGATAACATTCCATAAGAATTTATAAAACGTCTTTTCACGTTGGTGTATTGAATCTGTGAGTCTAGCGCCACACCATCTGACTTCCGGAATAATACCATCGACACAACTCCGTAAACTGCTAGAGCTGATAAGTGCGAGAATCGTCGCACAATCAGCTTAACAGCTCATGAATCCAAGACGCTGACAAGAACAATATACAGAAGAATGGTAAAGAAAACTAAGGACCTGTGAGATGACGATAAGTTCCACATTAGGAAAGGTCAAGGCACGAGAGAGGCAATTCTGACGTTGCGGTTGATAATGAAATCAAGACTTCATAGGATTTGTCGACATGGAAAAAGCATTGACCAGTCTAAAATGATCCAAGAAGCTCGAAGTTCTGATGAAAATAGGGGTAAGCTGTAGGGAGACACGGGTAATAAAAAACATGTACAAGAGCCTAGAGGAAATAATGAGAGTAGACGACCAAGAAAAATGTACCCAGACGAAAAATGGTGTAAGACAAATGGTGTAAATGGTTTATAAATCGAAGAAGCACTGATGCAGGGAAGATTCTTGAGTGGGATTAAAACTCATGGTGAAAGTGTATCAATGATTCGTTGATAACATTGCTATCCTGAGTGAAAGTGAAGAGAAATTACAAGATTTTTCTGAATGGAATAAACAGTCTGATGAGTACAGAATATGGAATGAGAGTAAATAGCAGAAAGACGGAAGTAATGAGAATTAGCACAAATAAGAACATCGACAAATTTAACATTAGGATTGATTGCACTTCGTAGATTAAGTTAAGGAATTCTACTACGTAGGCAGCGAAATAACCAATGACTGTCGGAGCCATGAGGATATCAAAACCATAATAGCACTGGGAGAAAGGGCATTCCTTGCCAAGAGATCTACTGTTATGGAACATAGGCCTCCATTTGAGGAAGAAATTTCGGATAATTTACGTTTGGAGCACAGTAATGTGTGGTAGTGATAGTTGGACTGTGTGAAAACCTAAAAAGAAGAGAATCGAAGCATTTGAAATGTAGTGCTTCGGAAGAGTTTTGAAAATTTTATTGATTGATGAGGTAAGGAAACAGAATGTTCTACGGAGAATTGACGAGAACAGGGACGTATGGGAAACAATGACAAGAAGAAGGGACAGAGTGGCAGGACTCCTGTTAAGACTGCAGGGAATAATTCTGTGGTACTAGAGGGGGCCGTAGAGGCTGTAGAGCAAAACAGAGATTGGAATTTAGCCATAAAACTACTGTGGACGTAGTTTTAATGTGCTATTCTGAGCTCTGAGATGAAGTTGAAACGTCCCCTTTTAAAATGTATACATGACTGTGCTTAACCTGACACACAATATTTTTTTAGCGCAACGCAATCTGACTTTCAATAATCCCTACAAAAGAATGGGCCCTGACTAACATCAAACTACACCTTTCACAAATCACTTACCTCACAAAAATCTTCGCTACTCAAGCTACTGCAACACAGCGAGCGCCACTACTGCCAGCTAAATAAAAGATTCAAAGTACTGAAGGCACTAACTACTGATAGGCATAGTTAGCAAATGAAAGATTTTGATAGAGAACAAACAATGTATTTACCTCAATAGTCATAATATATATAGCAGTTCATGACAAATTTCAAAACACCGCCATCTCTCTCACCACATCCACCACTGCTGGCGGCTCACCTCCAACTGCGCAACGCTACGCGCTGTTCACAGCCAGCTGCCTAACACTACAATGGTTGAGTATTACAACAATGCAAAGCAGCCACAGACTGCACACAGCACAGCCAGTGATTTTCATACAGAGGTGGCGTTACCAAAAAAAACCTAAACAGCCTACTTACATAGCCCCCATGCTCCCCACAAAAAATTTTACAAATGGTTTTGGGCAGTGGGCAATACATATTTGTTAAAATTTTTCATAATCGTAATTACAATAACAAAGAAATCAAATGCACACACTTATTGATACAATGTTGGTCAAAAGCTAAAATTTTCTCACAGTCCATAAAGACAGTCCTGATCATTCATCAAATTGCAGTGTTTTTCTCAAAGTCTGAGCAGTAAAAGAAAATGCACACGGAAGTAGTGGATTTCCATGCAGTCTTGAAGAAGTAGCGTTGTCCTTCCAACGGAAAGACAGTGCTGACTCTTGACATGCTAACAGGTAATGGGCCACAACAGAGCAAACCCACAGCGGAGTCAGTCGAAGTTTTGAAGAGTATTGGTGGGTAGGTCATCACAGAGCAGACCCACTGTAGTCCTGGTAGAGATTACGGTATTGGTGGGCCACCAGAGGTGCAGACCCACTGCAGTCCTTGTAGAAATAATGGTACTGGTGAGTCAGCAAAGATGCAGACCCACTGTAGTCCTTGTAGAGATAATGGTACTGGTGAGTCAGCAAAGACGCAGACCCACTGTAGTCCTTGTAGAGATAATGGTACTGGTGGGCCACCAGAGGTGCAGACCCACTGCAGTCCTTGTAGAGATGGCCAGCAGCCATCTGTTGTGACTGTGCAGGTGCACAATCACCATTGAAGAGTCTTGCGGATAATATAGCAAGTCCATAAACCACCACTTGTGCACTCACAAAGTTTTTTAATTGTCCTTAGAACCAGCAATGTTGTTATCCAGTCCCTTGCTGAATTATTAACACACATGCAAACACTAACAGTCCCTACTTCTCACATATTGTCCATATACTATGACCAACAGAAACGTGTGCAGTGAAATGTAACTTACAAGTTAATAATACGATCAACTGGTGACAATTACAATTTTATAACATAAGAATACAATTACAAAGGTACAAAATACATCATTAAAGAACATAACAATACAGATAACATTTGTAGCACAGGCTTTACAAAAGAATCGAAATAACATATACATCATTGTTACAGGAATTATGACATGAGTACATACATAAAAGATCAGAATAAATATTGAAACATCAACTTCACATATGAGCATTAAAACAAAACAGAATAAATAATGTCTAAGCTAATTTACAAGGTAAATAACATATTATCAATGCAAATTATATTTGAGGATAACAGTATTCCTCATCATAGTTCATGTAGCTGAGTATTAGAAGAGAAAAAAGGTCTATGAAACAGTACACAGAGACAGGAAGAAAACAAATACACAAGGGTGCACAAACACATAGGGGGATAACACAATGGAAAGGACAGGTTTTTTTTACTGCAGTATGTTGCAAACAAAACTTTCTTTACTTCTCGGAGATCTCCCGTCATTCATCATTATTCCCAAAAAGTCCTATCAATACCTCTTTTCCGTATTCTAACCATATTTCTTTCAAAATAATTATGGCTCATTGTAAAATACTCATTTTGGCCTAAATCGTTTTCATATAACTTTCAATGCATTCTTTCCCTATTCTCCATAGTTAGGTTCTTATATAGTCTACCCCTCTTAAGCTAACTTAAATCTACTGAGCTCAGATGCTAAACTAAGGAACGAGGCAATGCAGCAGCACAAAACAATTAACGCAAACAGCAATGACAAAAAAGTGCAGTTTTGCAAAGGAAGCAGCATTTTCGAAATTAGCGAAGCAATTGCAATATTACGACTAATATAAGGCAATGTGCAGCAAACAAGAAAAATAAATATGGCTTAGCAGAGTAACACAAATTAAAATTCAGTAGCACTATGCCTGGCAAACAGCATAACTTATACCTAAACATGGCAAAGTTCAAGGAGAAAAAGTATTACACTAAAAATGGCCAGGTGTAATACCTATGTCATATCTTAACACTAGAGTGATGCATCACGATAACTTACTCTACCAAAAAAATTACCAAGTAGTTGAAAAGAAAATTATGTATGCAGTTCCTGTTACTAGTCCCTTCTTATTGTTCTTTCCATTCCAAGAGCTCCTTTTTCGAAGAATGTGGATCATAAAGTAATTATTTAATAGATCTGTTGACAGAAAGTGTTCACATTAGCAAATGCATTTAATTTTATTTTATGAAACCAATGCTGCAAGACAGCTGGAAACCAGATATCAAATGAAATAAGCAATTACGCAAAACAAAGCATAAAAATATCATTCAATAGTCATGTGACATTTCATAAGTTAGTAGACATTCTCTCAACTCTCGTAGATATACACTTGTCCTAATCAGGTGTGCAGATGTAAGAATGTTTCCAAGTTATTATTAGCGTGTCGTATTTACGATGCTTTCTACAAAGGAACGTCAATAGCGAGGATAATGGCCTCCCTTTTTTTTCTACCTGTGCCGCTGAAAAGGGCTCGCAATAATGGCTTTTTCTCCAGGCGTCTGACACACCTGGCCGCTCAGCTGGGTGCACACGATGCATTACGTGCAGGTGGTCACTGAACTTTCTTACCGAAATATTTACGACACCAGTTTCCGCTACAGTGACAGTCTCATTTAAAAATATTTCACAGGTCAAGAATTTGGGTTACAAATCTGTAGAAACAAAATTCTATAAATATAACAGCGTCCAAAAAATTTTCGCCAGCATTGTGATACATTCACGCATATACACACATTTCATAACTCTTAAAGTACGATTCTTGGTTTCCAACATCCTTTTTCACAAGTCAGTGTCCCTAACCGCTACTCATTACTCCTTACCTTATTACACATATATATATTCGTCGACGCTTCTTTAATATTTCATTATATGAAATACGTAGCATAATCAAATTCCTCATATAGCATCAGCTTCTTGACCATAAACATACCTCAGCAGCATAATACACATTGTCGTCGTAAAAATAACATCATAACACCTCAGTCAACTCTCAAAATCGTCGTAGCTTCCTCCAATAATTTCAAAACCTAAAAAAAAATTCTCTGCTCATTTCAAAAGTGTTATCTACCTCAAACGTACTTCAAAAATCATGATCCCATACCAAATACATCATTCAAAGCTCTCATAGTACCACAATGGCTCTGAAAAAATATGAACAGTTCACAAAGTACTGACAACATACAATTTCGCAAGTGTGAAGTTATCCAACGGTGTAATTACGTAAACGTCTGTCACTGATGTAGTAAAATAAATGTTTGTCTCTCTCAGGTAAATAATCAGATAGCTGTGTAATTCTGTGTTAGAGAAATAAGGTACCGATGTGTAAAGTTGTATAAGCAAATACCATATTAGCTAGGGCTCCTTGTGCTCGCCAAACACATGGTACACAAAGTAAGCGTGTACCCCCCTGAGGATTAATGTAATTATACCCTCAGGTGTTACAGATTACAGGAATGGAATGAAATGTATCACGGAAAACCCTTGTATCATTGCACTTCAAATATCTTAAAAAAAATAAATGTTTTAAGTGCGAAATTAATCACTCAAATACGTGTACTGTAGCGCTAAACTGTGCGCCATGTTGTAAGATAATCTCTGTGGAAGTCTCGTAGTTATCGTCCTCCGAAAGCTAAGTTCTGCAGAGGTCAATGTACTTACCTCATGATAAACAAAAGTGAAATGCTTTGTGTATAGATATCGTAGTTGCTACGCTTATTGTTGTGATGAGGAAAGTACTGTGCTGTAACATATTGTTGTGCTACAGAAAAGCTGTCTCCTTGTAGCTATACCACAAAAGTTACTACTAGAATATGTTTTACTTTCCAGAAGAATTCAGGAAAACTGTGCAGATATAAAACAGATACACCGCAAAAGCAACAAGGTAAATTGTGTCACACATTAGTAGCGTCGTGATATAGTCGTGTAGCTGTCAAATAAACTAGCCACTGTGTCATCTGGTATCTCACAGAAAGTACTTTAAATCCAGAATGTATTTTCAAGTAAACCAAAATGTTGCATTAAAATCTCATTAGCAGTACTGGTAAATGTTCTAAGTATGTGAGCCTTATAGTCGTTACGTAATCGTGCAACAAACAAGCAAGAATGCACACACACAATAACACTGTGTCGTCTGTTCACAATAACAATGCATTCGTAATTTCTTTTTAATAAGTTCTCTTGTTTCTTGACTGGATATTTAACTTCAAACATTGTTGCATGTTAACAGTTTCTTAAGTCTTACAAAGCATACTAATAATGTAAAGTGAAAAGTTATATGGCAAAGACAAAGTTAAAAAGCAGATTATTTTTCAATAAACGGTTTTACATGTGAAATGTGGTGTAAACCTTTACTCTTCCTAGTACGCAGAGTTTCAACTTCAACGCAATTATCGTGTGGTATACGTCGGATTCTGTAAGGTTCATTGTAAACTAGAAAGAATTTGTGACTCAAGTGTTTCTTCTTATGTGACAATGAATGAGCTTTAATGAGAACTTTCTGACCAATATATAATTTCTTTGCATTTGCTTTACCGTATAATTTTCTCCTTTTGTCTGCTGCAGATTTTATATTTTTAATAGCCAAATCAATTATGTCTTTGTGCCGAAGTTTACGTGTATTCAGGAAAGGTACAAGCTCTCTGATTCTGTTCGGTGGTTTTTCATTCTTCAGTACAAGAGTAGGTTGTAAAGCAGTGGAGTCATGAGGCATTTCATTCAGCACGTTTTGAAATAAGTGTAAATATCTGTCCCAATGCTGATGCTTTCTGTGACAATAAAGTCTGCAAAGCTTATTGATTTCTTTCATAACCCGTTCGGAGGGGTTACAATGTGGTGAGTACAATGAAATAAAAACAGGTTTGATTTTATGGTTGCGAAGCATGCGTGACCAAACAGCAGATCTGAATTGCGGTCCGTTATCTGAAATGACTTTAGCAACGTGGCCAACTTCACGTAAGAAATTTTTAACAAAGGCGTTGGATACAGATCGTCCAGTGGCTTTACGTAACGGAGTGAAAGAAACAAATTTGGAAGTAAGTTCAACAGCGACTAGAACGTACGAAAATCCATTAGATGTTCTGACAAGCGGTCCCAAGAGATCAACAGCAGCAAATTCTTTTAATTTAGAAGGAATAATAGGAAACAACGGAGCACGATGTGAGACAGTAGATGGTTTCGCCTTTTGATAAAGTTTACAAATATACAAGACTCTTAGAATTCTCTTTTCCATATTGTTAAAATAACAAGTCGTTCGAAGAATATGATAACATTTTCGTGGACCAAAATGTGCGTAGCTGAAATGAATGTACCAAATGAGCTTATTAACAAAATCGTCAGGAATGCAAAGTACCCATAGCTTGTCATCAACAGTGCAGCGTTTGAACAGTATGTTGTTTCTAACCATATAATAATGCCGAATCTGTGTGTGTGTCTTTTCATGCCATTTGCTTTTGATGTCTTTCCAAATCGGATCTTTATCTTGGTCATGAGCAAGTCCTTTAAAGATGTGGTGATGAAGTTTACAAAGGCGACTTTCTGAATGTAAAGAATACTGACATTTTTCTCGAGGTTACCTTCTGTGTTACTTTTCTCAAGCCCAGCTGGTGCGCGTGACAGTGCGTCCGCAACAATGTTCTCCTTGCCGGGAATGTAGACTATTGTGAAGTGGAATTCTTGCAGAAACAATGCCCAACGTTTTAACCTGTCATGATTTAATTTTGAAGACATAAGAAATTGTACGATGATCACTGTATACTTTTACGTGCTTACCAGAAAGAAAGAAACGGAATTTGTTAAATGCCCAAACGATAGCTAAAGCTTCTAATTCAGTAACGGAATAATTTTTTTCAGATTTTGTTAGCACTCGGCTAGCAAAAGCAATGGTTTTCTGAACAGTAGTGTCATTTTCTATGGCTTCTTGAAATAAATGGGCACCAAGTCCGACTTTAGAAGAATCCGTGCTAAGGCAGAAATCTTGTGACAGATCTGGATGAGCTAGTATTGGCGCGTTAAGTAACGCTTCTTTCAAAGAATCGAATTCCAACTGTGCTTGTTCGTCCCAGTTCCAAATTGTATTTTTTCCAGTGAGAGAACAAAGTTTTGGTGTAACAAGAATTTGCATGTTCAGAAAACGACGGTAAAAATTTACGAGACCTAGAAAACTGCGGACTTGTCTTTTTGTGGATGGGACTGGAATGGCTCTGATTGCTTCTAACTTTTCAGGATCCGGCTGAATGCCTTCAGAAGAAATAATATGTCCCAAAAACCTCACCTTTGACCTACCGAATTCAGACTTTTCCAAGTTAACTGTAATTCCAGATTCTGCAAAAATACGTAACAAACTGTTGAGGATGCGATTATGTTGTTCCCATGAAGCTTCTGCTATTAGAATATCGTCCACATATAAGGTGATGTGACGTTTTAAGAACTCAGGTAATATGGAATTTAGCCCGCGATTGAATGCTGCTGAAGAAATGTTCAAACCAAAGGGAAGTTTCCGAAACTGATAACAAACGCCGAAACAAAGGAAAGCTGTGTATTTTCTACATTCTGGATGAAGTTCGATCTGATAAAAGCTGGATCTGAGATCAATGGAAGACAACACTTTCACACCATTAAAATTTTGAAGAAGTTCTTCCAACATTTGCGGCCTGTCTGTTTCAGGAATAATGATAGTATTGATTTGTCTCGATTCTAAGACAAGCCTGATCGATCCATTTTTCTTCTCAACAACATGTAATGGATTGTTGTATGAGCTTACTGCAGGCTCAATATGCCCTCGTCAAGCATAGATTGTATTTCTATTCTAACACGGTCCCTATAATGTGCTGGAATTACATATGGTCTAACACAAAATTTAGTATGCTCACGAACACGAAATTGGTATTGAAATCCCTTGATTGTTCCTGTTTTATGAGTAAAAACTGTGGAATGTGCTTGTAAAATCTCAAAAAGGTCCTGCCTATCAGCGTCATTACAATTCTCAATTGTTTGAATTTTATTCTGAATTAACTCATTAATTTCAAATATGCCGTCGATATCATCCATGTCAGTAGTTGCAGAGTGATTGTTAGTGTCTAGTTCCGTAGAAAATTCCAAACTGTTGTCTAACAGAAGGTAAAGCCGATTAATTTCCTCGTCATGGTTTGAGAGCCAATCTTCAAATTTCAAAGCTATTGACTTACCTTCTTTCTCTAAACTTATTTCAGCATCGCGAAAGTTTAAGATTGCTTTGTATTCATTCAAAAAATCTACTCCCAATATAATTTCCGTCGACAATAATGGAACAATGAGAAAGTTCATAGAGAAGCTGTGGCTTTGACAAAAGAATTCTAAATTGGTTTGTTGGCGTACATCTACACTTTTTCCAAAGATTGCACCTTGTAATTTAATCTTACGTAACGGAGGTGTGGGGCAATCGTTCGATTTGTTGCATTTGCTAAAAGCTGTTTCACTAATTACTGAAATGGGACTGCCAGAGTCAAGTACTGCCGTAAATTTTACGTCATTTACAGTAATGTGAATCACAGGATATGCAATGTTGTTATGTTTTACGTCGTGTTCCTGGAGTAAGATGTCCCTAATGTCTTCCATTTTTACGTAATTACTAGCTACGGCAGCTGCGTCGTCAGTTTCATAAGTACGTTTTGTGGTTGCCACCGGTGTGAGTCATTGCCTATTGTCTCTTTGTTCGCGCGCGTCGTTATTGGGATTTGGAGACCTAACTTCTACAAATTCACCGTGACGAGAGGGCCCTGCCATGTTTAAATCCCGCCAGTTCTGATGCAGTTCAGGTCTGTCGTTACGATCACATCGTCTGTCGTCATGTCGGTACTTCCTGTGGTTTCTTTCTTGTCGGTTAAGTGGTGGAGAATTTCTCCCTGAATCGTAACTGCGCGCTGGACCGTTGCGTCCAAAGTTATTCTGTCTCCCTTGATAATAATTATTTTGGTTCCCAAATTGTCTGTTTCTCTGATTGTCTCTGTGATAGTCACTACCGCGGAGAGGTGATCTTTCCCTGTAATTATTACTACTCTGCCAACGGTTGTCATACGGGTGGTGTCTGTTTTGGTCACGATATGTGTTGTGAGAATAGCCTTGTCGTGTCCAGTTATTATTTCTTTCATCGCGGAATTGTGACAGATGTGATCTGTAATTGTTGTGCTCCTGCGTTCCGCGATTGTCAGTGTCAATTTCCAGTTCTTGTAACAGTCCCTGAAAAGCTTCAATGTCGTCTTTGCAACGTCCTGCCAAAATAATATGTCGTAAATGTTCAGGTAATTTGATTAAGCAAATGCGGATGAGTTCTGAGGGGCTGTATGGGTTTGACAGGTACTGATTCTTGTGCAACATGTCTTCAAAATATTTCACAAGACTGGAGAATTCAGATTGTTCGAAATGTTTCATCATTATGATGCCATGTTTTAATCGGTCTTGTGTGGCTTGAGACCAATATGCTGAGAGGAAGGCATGGTAAAATTCTCCTTCACTGTGGCAATCGTGAATGACCGATCGCATTCTTACAGCTGGTTCATTCTCTAAGTAGCCACACATAAATTCTAATCTGTGTTCTAACGACCGGTTGGGAGGAAAACAATGAGAGAATTGATGGAGCCATGCTTGTGGATGACTGTCGTTGCCAGAATTCTTAAATGTTTTGAATTTCCGTGTAGTAATGAACAACTTATAGTCAAAATCATCATGTCGGCGAGCCGCATATCGGTCATTGTTAGGTCGTGTCGGCCGTTCCATCTCAAAATTCGGTGCACATTGCCAGTTTCTTTCATAACTTCCGAAATGCTCTGTGTTATTATTTTGCGTCTTTTCCGTATTTATATGTCCCTCTTCCCGTACTGGAGTGCGAGTGTCCTCTGAAATATGTAATTCTTGTATTACCTGCGTCAACTGATCTTGTACTACCCGGATTTCTCTTTTGTACTGTGTATTGATTTGATTTTGATTTTGTTTGAATTTTCTAATTTGTTCATACCCTTCTGTGTCAGTGAAGGCTACAGGTCTTGTGTCATTCAGATCATCATCTACCTTTGCAGATAAGTTAGTGACCTGATCCGAAAATTCAACTACTTTCTCTGATAATGTACTAATTTCCTCCATGTGTCTTTCTACTGTGTCCTTTACGTTTTCCTGAGTTTTTGCAAGTTGCGTAACCAAATCGGTAGATGCAACTGAGCCAATTTTAGCTTGCAAGGTCTCATGATTTTCATGAACAATAATTTGCAGTTCCTTTATGGCTGCTTCGTGATTCTGTAATGCATTTTCATGCCGCGAAAAAATAGGTTGAAAATGCTCACAAATTTGTGTTTTTACGTCATTACAGACTTTTTGACATTTCGATTCAATGTGATGTAACTCAGTAGTTAAATCTTCACGTGTTTGTTCAAGAGTTTGTTCCAATGAGTCTAACTTTTTAAGATTTTGTTCCACTGTGTCTAACTTTTGAAGATTTTGTTCCATTGTGTCTAACTTTTGAAGATTTTGTCCCATTTGTTTCTGATTTTGTTCAAGCGTTGTGTCTAACTTTTGTAGCCTTTGTCCCATTTGTTGCATTAATTGTAATAACAGTGCACTGGTGTCTGGAACATGTTCCTCAGTGCTTTTAGGCAGTGAAGTTGCACCGGCAACATTCACATTTTGACAAGCAGAAAATGTGTCTTGACTCATTTGAGAAAACGGTGAGGACCCAAAACGTGAATCTACAATATTTGCAAAATTGTGTCCTGTCATTCCTGATTCCTGAGGCGAGCTGTTGCCGACCGACCGATCGATAAAGCTTCCCTCTTCACTAATTGTTTCACTGTCCACGCCATTGTTTGCCGCCCGCTCCATTTCCCTATGCACAATTACCAAATTACTACTTTGAACATCAGTTAATTCATTACTCGGTGGCGCTAACACACTGCTTTCGTTTTCACTGTCATTTCTCAGTTTACTTTGGAGCCTAGTATTACGTTTTTCACACGCCATTATTGTCACAGTATTTCACACGACAACACAGAAAAGCACAATTTGAAGAGCAAAAATAAGAGAACACATTAACATAACACTGAAAATAATATCTAGTTAATTGCAGCTGCGAAATACTTGGTGCAAATTTACATGCGTGCCACACCTGTTTTACTGTACAACAATGAAAGACTGCAACTACAAAGGAGATTCTCTCTACAATTACGCGCTAGCAATAAACAAAATCTACACTAATTACACAAACTACAAGAAAAAATCAGAAGATTCCAGTGAGGTATCCTCGGCTAAGGGTCGACATATGAAACGTCCCCTTAGAACAATTTTACACGAGACTGTGCTTAACCTGACACACAATATTTTTTTAGCGCAACGCAATCTGACTTTCAATAATCCCTACAAAAGAATGGGCCCTGACTAACATTAAACTATACCTTTCACAAATCACTTACCTCACAAAAATCTTCGCTACTCAAGCTACTGCAATACAGCGAGCGCCACTACTGCCAGCTAAATAAAAGATTCAAAGTAGTGAAGGCACTAACTACTGATAGGCATAGTTAGCAAATGAAAGATTTTGATAGAGAACAAACAATGTATTTACCTCAATAGTCATAATATATATAGCAGTTCATGACAAATTTCAAAACTCCGCCATCTCTCTCACCACATCCACCACTGCTGGCGGCTCACCTCCAACTGCGCAACGCTACGCGCTGTTCACAGCCAGCTGCCTAAGACTACAATGGTTGAGTATTACAACAATGCAAAGCAGCCACAGACTGCACACAGCACAGCCAGTGATTTTCATACAGAGGTGGCGTTACCAGAAAAAACCTAAACAGCCTACTTACAAAGTGTTTAGGACAGGAAAGGTATTCATGGCGGGCCCATCAGTCCAGTTAGTTGACTGACAAAAGAAACAAAAACACCATATATTTTATCTTGGAAGCCGGTTGTAAGACCTCGAGTAAGTGGTGCGTGAATGTGGTAGAATTTAAATATGTCAGTCCATTCGCATTTTTGTTGAGCGTTGTGCAGAGCATTCACGACTTATCAAACAAACAGAACTTGAGAAGTTGTCCGTGGCTAAAAATTGCCTAAAAATAGGAATGAAATACAATTTGAAAACGAGAGTGTCAGCTCATACACCATTATACAGGGATTCTATTGTAATAAAAGCAGTCGAAACTAGAATGAACATCAGAATCCAGGGTAACAGATGGAGGGCCTTAGACGTTTGAGCGAAAGCAAAGACGTATGCTTGACGCTTGTAGGGACGCGGGAACGGGAGTTTCAGATGTGCTGCCGGCGGCTCGCTTCATGTGAAGTTTCTCGGTTCCTAGCCAAGGTGGAGCTGCTAGGAGCTTCCCAACTTGCCTTCCGCGCACGCGTCAGTCCTGTCCACTCTGCAAGGTTCCGGACGCTGCCATTGCACCTAAATAAACAGAAAACCTGTGTTACTTCCGGCAGTCAGTGACTGTAACTCATCATGACGAAGGCGGGAGAGAAAGTGGTTTATTCGATGGACGGTGTTTGTAAACTGTGAAGATTTTATTGAAATACACAACGAGAGACTGCAAGGACACAAATTTCCCTTTTGTACGTTCCTATGATATACCAGCCGATATAAGGACAATTTGTTAAGATCAAAAATTTGCTAACACCGGCGATGTGGATGTAAGTATTGTCTAGGTTACAGACATCAGCATTTCTGCATGATCGGTCTACTATGATTTTAAAGGCGTAATTTATTAAAACAATGAGTGAACTTTCATTCCCAATTAAAAATCTTGCAACATAGGCATTCAAGGAGGGTTTTAACGCAGTTGATACTTCTGAGCTAAGAGCCCATGCTCCATTTATACAAGTATTTACCGAAATTTCGCATCCGTTTACGGGAGTCATCGTCAGAGTTTAAACGGCAACTGTTGTTCCACCCCTCAGGATGTCTTCCGTTGTCCGAGATGAACCATCATCGACTACGTCGTGTAATCCCATAAGTCTTAAATGAAATGAGTAACTTCTGTTAAAAAAATTCTGTTCAGTGAACGAGAAGTAGCTGTTGAATGATAAATGATTATGTTAAAGATTCTGCAATTTTAATTGAGGTTAGAATTTGTTGTTAATAATTGTGGAAACGCGTTTCGTTACAGTTTTCATAATCAAGAAAAACACACTGGCATCATCAGAACAACAATATACTGTTTAATAAGGAAGTAAGAATTCTCAAATGCAGTTGAAATTTAAAACCAATGAAAGAAGAAAGTAATCTTATATTCGATATTTCTTTTCTAGCAGACAACTTCGATGTGGTATAGGACGAGGGGCAGGATATTTGAACTTGGTTGATTGTATTGCAATATTCGCTATTCTACCATACTGCAAAATAGATAAAAATGCTTTTATTAATGATTTTTCGTTCCTTGGGGCAGTGATGCTGTAGTGAAAATATCTTGGGTGATTAATCCTACAGTGAACAGCCAAACGCCATCTTATAGAAGCACTGGTAATTGTATTCCATCTCGGCTACTGTAGTAGGTTATATGTAGCCGAACCGTATACATACTCGCAACTATAAGGAATTTTTTTAGCTTTTTCCTTGTTTTGGTGAAAAGAATTCATGGGGTTTGTATAACGCAAAAACTCAGTCGCCAAGATTAGATTACGATTTACTTTTGTGGTGACATCCTCAGTTGCGAACAGTAAGAAATGTTGCATCTGTATCACAGTAAAAGGTACGTAATACGCATTCAATGTCGATTGTATCAATGGCTACATACCGGGTGATGAAAAAGTCAGTATAAATTTGAGAACTTAATAAACCACGGAATACTGTAGATAGAGAGGTAAAAATTTACACACATACTTGGAATGACATGGGGTTTTATTACAAAAAAAAAAAATGCTAGACGCTGAAAGATCTCTTGCACGCCTCGTTTGGTGATGATCGTATGCTCGGCCGTCACATTCGTCATGCTTGGCCTGCCATGTCCTCATACCTCAGTCCGTGCGATTATTGGCTTTGCGGTTACCTGAAGTCGCAAGTGTATCGTGATCGACCGACATCTGTTGGGATGCTGAAAGACAACATCCGACGCCAATGCCTCACCATATCTCCGGACATGCTTTACAGTGCTGTTCACAACATTTTTCCTCGACTACAGCTATTGTTGAGGAATGATGGTGGACATATTGAGCATTTCCTGTAAAGAACATCATCTTTGCTTTGTCTTACTTTGTTATGCTAATTATTGCTATTCTGATCAGATGAAACGCCATCTGTCGGACATTTTTTGAACTTTTGTATATTTTTGGTTCTAATAAAATCCCATGTCATTCCAAGCATGTGTGTCAATTTGTACCTCTCTATCTACATTATTCCGTGATTTATTCAGTTTTCAAATTTATACTGACTTTTTGATCACCCGGTACTTCCATAGTCTCATCCAATCATCCGTCATACTACTCAAGCTATTTCCGTTAATTTCGCAAGCCATTATGTGAACCTGAACGAGACATTAGTGATCTTGTTAGTAAATACTTCAGTAGGTACATCATGATGGAGGTGTGCAAACACACACGATCACGCAGCAGAATGGGTGGGTGAAGAAATGAATGGGAAGAGACTGAAAGGGAGAAGGAGAAAAAGGAAGGAAGAAAATCTGGGTTTAAACGATAACGAGGACATTAGATTTGGAGAGGATGCTTGGATAATTTCAAGGATGTGGGAGGAAATCGGCCGTGCCCTTTCATTGGAACCATTTGCCACGAGTGATTTACGAAAGTCAAGAAAAATTTAAACCAGATTAATCTGACAAGGATTTGAAATTTTGTCCTCCAGAATTCGAGTCCATTGTGGGAGAAGGAGAGGGACAAATAAATAAGCAATGGTGGGGTGAAAGGAGAGAGAGACAGAGAGAGCGACGAGATAGAGGTTGACGTAACTTTAACGCGCGGACGTGTGTTCAAAACACAACTAATATCAAACTTGCTGCTAGAATACTCAAAGCAAGCACTGAACAAATGAGCACTAATTTGTCACATCAACATGTAGGCTATTGAATGAACAGCAAATTATATATGGACATAGTCTCACTAAACATGTAATTTAAATCGCTTGACGGGAAGAAGAAGATATGCAACCGATTTTATCTTCGTGAGGTTAAATTTCATTTCATGCTATATTGCTTTCATTTTGCCTTCATTTTCATCACGCCGGACGTTTCATATTACGCATGGGGAGGCAGAAACGTTCTTCCGCGTTCAGAGCCAAAGAGCTTTCGTATTCAGCACAGACGGGGCGCAGTTTTGTGGGCGTCTCCTTTCACATATGTAGCCGCATATTACGTACCAATGTGCATAGGACGTCTGGAAAAGAGAACGATGAAAAGCAGCACTTTTGCATTCATAAAATACGATGCGCTGGTGGAATTCAGCATTCATGTCGTGTTCTCATTCACAATTTGTGTTAAGTGTCAGTCATGCAGGTGAGATAACAAAACTTTTATGAAAAGGTCATAAAAAGAATAAAGCAGTACGTTTCTGTTAATAGAACGTCGTATTTTACCTGCAGCTCTACAAGAGTGGTGTAACTGGCTGCAGATATTTACGAGTGCATTTTTCGATTAGGTTAACAAATGTTCTGTGTAATGAATGATAATCTTGTTACAATAGTAATAATAATAACAAGAACACTCTCCATGTAAACCAAAAACAAAAATAAAATTGAGTAAAGATTAATAAATTTCACATGATGCATTCGAAGGCCCTCATTTTTTGCGTATATGTTTTCGCGGCTTTCAGCTAATTCATTAGACACCTGCCGTGCTTCCACAGAAATTCCACTTCTTTAACTCATATTTCGACTGTATGCGTTTGGACCGTCCGATAAGGACTTCGTTCCTTAGAATCAACTAAAACACAATGACAACCCTCAAGCTACATCCTAGAACAGTGCACTTTGTCGACTTAACTTAAACCCGCCAACGTGTGTTCAACACACAACTAATATCAAGCTTCCTACTAGAATACTTAACGCAAGCTCTGAGCAATACAATGTGGCGACGTAACTAAGCATGCCTTCGTTCGTCCAACAACAGGACAGTCAACGAGATCATGACAAATTAATAAAATGCAACCGATTAAATTTGCTCAGTAGTACATCCAGTCTTAATTAAGTTGCACAGCATTCACAGCATACACACGAAACTTACTAACTGTTCCTCACGATTGACACGCAAGACATATTTCCTCGACAATAAACTCTCTACTCGTATCATATCAATGGGACACAGAATCAGAGTTCAAGCAGATGCCACAAGGATTTCAAGATACATCAGCTAGTATAAGACAAGACAGACCAGGCGTCGTCAGACTACCAAACCATACACGACACAAGTGTGTCTGATCAGCGTCATAGCGCAACCATTCAGAATGGAGCTATCACCGATTCTTGAACACATACGCCAGCCAAATTCGCTACAAACCCAATCTGCCGCAGGAAACTCTAAGCTGGTTCTGGTGGAACAGGACCGAGGCCAACCAGAACTTCGTCATTTCAAAGTAAGTTGTCAAACCATGTTGCAATAGAGATAATTCTAAAACATCTCCACTCCGAGGCGTATGCTACATAGGACTCAACACTGTGTCGATTTCGTTGCACATGAGCGAACTCTCTATACGAATTACATCTATGGAAATCGATTACAGGAATTCAGTCGGAATGAGCCACTCAGATCTCGAAGTACAGCTGACAGTATTAAGCACTGGGAATAAATTTTTGGCGCTCATCCTCCAAACGTTACGCAGTTTCGGCTAACATAAATATTGTGGTGTCACCGCCAGACACCACACTTGCTAGGTGGTAGCTTTAAATCGGCCGCGGTCCATTAGTACATGTCGGACCCGCGTGTCGCCACTGACAGTGATCGCAGACCGAGCGCCACCACACGGCAGGTCTCGAGAGACGGACTAGCACTCGCCCCAGTTGTACGGACGACGTAACTAGCGATGCACACTGACGAAGCCTCGCTCATTTGCAGGGCCGATAGTTAGAATAGCCTTTAGCTAAGTCAATGACTACGACCTAGCAAGGCGCCATTAGCATTACATAGCTTGTATCTAAAGAGTCTCACTTGTATCGTCAAGAGCGATGTACCACAAGGATGGATTAAAGTATTCCAGGAGCTACGTACTTTTCTTTATAGCATTCATTACGTATCCTGTTTCAGACCTATCTCTAGCCTGCGTGGGTTAGCGCGTGCCTTTCGGCTACTTCCGAGTGGCGTGGCTGTCTTGTTACGCCACAACAAATATCTCTTTAGGAGTCGCACGCTATTCCTGAAACCTCAATAAAACAATTTCCCTAGGCATGGTGCCTAAACCTACCTGTGCTAAATACACACACACACACACACACACACACACACACACACACACACACACACACACACTGGTGCCAAACATGAGACCGACACAAAATTACGAATTGCTTCAACACGTAGTTAGCACACCAAACACAGTTCGTACTCCTAGTCAGTAACAACGCATCGTTTGCTAAGCCATACCCAGCAGAGACAAAGCGTTTCGGAATACGCGATTGATACGAGATTATGGACACAAACACGCAATTCATCGTAAACTATGGAGACGTCTACACTATGTGATCAAAGGTACCCGGACACCTGGCTGAAAATGACTTATAAGGTCGTTACGCCCTTCATCGGTAATGGTAGAATTCAGTATGGTATTGGCCCAACCATAGCCTTGATGACAGCGTCTACTTCCGCAGCCATACGTTCAATCACTTGTTGGAAGGAATTTGGGGAATAGCAGCCCATTCTTTACGGAGTGCTGCACTGACGAGAGGTATCGATGTCGGTCGGTGTGGCCTGGCACGAAGTCGGCATTCCAGAACATCGCAAAAGTGTTCTATAGGATTCAGGTCAGGATTCTGTGCAGGCCAGTCCATTACAGGAATATTATTGTCGTGTAACCACTCCGCCACAGGACGTGCATTACGAACAGGTGCTGTATCGTGTTGAAAGATGCAATCGCCATCCCCGAATTTCTCTTCAACGATCAGAAGCAAGAAGGTGCTTAAAACATCAGTGTAGATCTGTGCTGTGATTGTGCCACTCTAAAGAATAAGTGGTGCAAGCCCTCTCCATGAAAAACACGACCACACCATAACACCAACGCCTTGGAATTTTACTGTTGCCACTACACACGCTGGCAGATGACTTTCACGGGGCATTCGCTATACCCACACACTGCCATCGATCGCCACGTTGTGTACCGCGATTCATCACTCCACATAATGTTTTTCCACTGTTCAATAGTCCAATGTTTACGCTCCTTACACCAAGCGAGGGGACGTTTGGCACTTACCGGCGTGATGTGTGGCTTATAAGCAGCCGCTCGTCCATGAAATGCAAATTATCTCACCTCCCGCCTAACAGTCATAGTACTTGCAGTGGATCCTCTTCAACTGTCGACGGTCTCTGTCAGTCAATAGACGAGATCGGCCTGTACGCTTTTGTGCTGTACGTGTCCCTTCACATTTCCACTTTACTATCACATCGGAAACAGTGGACCTGGGGATGTTTAGGAGTGTGGAAGTGTACAGACACTAGTGACACCTAATGGTCCGACCACGTTCGAAGTCCGTGGGTTCTGCGGAGCGCCGCATTCTGCTCTCTCACGATGTGTACTGACTACTGAGATCAGTGATAGGAGTACCTGCCAGTAGATGGCAGCACAATGCACCTGTATGATAAATGTATGTTTATGGGGGCGTCCGGATACTTTTGATCACATAGTGTAGGACGGCTGGGGCCAGCCGAACAGCCCACTCACGCTTGGAGGCACATCGCTACGTCACCCTACGCAGACACCATTTTTAGTATTTCATTCACCGAGACTCATCCTTGTTCCTGTTGTATTACCTGGACTGCATTTCTACTACATTGTTTGTAATGAGTCATTGTACGCTTGGAGGAATAGAAGTAAACCTTCAGTTTAGTGCGTCAACTTGTTCGTTAATCATTTCTAGTCTCTATAAATTGAGAAATCAGCCAACCAGTTGCAAATAAAGGTTTATTATCCCTTGACCCTCATTTCGATATATGTAAAAATATCTTCTTCAGAAGTTAGGCAGTTAGCTTTAGTCTCTGGCATAAGCTACATACAACTTACGCAAATGTTTAATCTTGTGTCGCTTGTTACATTTACATGTGGACAGAAGCCTCTACCTGTGGGCATTTACTAATTAGCAGTCTTTCTTAAGTACGATATACGTAATCTGGCGGTATTTAAAGCTATGACTTGCAACAACTCTCGTTTCATCAATTTCGTTTATGACAAGAGTCTCTCGGCTTCATCTAACATATTGTGGCGTCATGTGATGTAATAAGGTCAGTACCTCTGAAGAATATATTTGCACAAATATAGAACCCATGGTCAAAGAATAACAATCCTTCATTTGCTATATTTTCAGTCTGTTCAGAACTACACAGCTGCTGTTTCGCAGCCATGTTTACGATTTCTGCTCTTCTTCGGCTTTCGAACGATGACAGTTGCCCCCCGACACCATAACCCATCTCTTCTTATCGATCTGTAAGAAGTCATACATAACACGTACCGCTCTCGATACTCTGATACCAGATGGGTGAGACCTTGACATTTTCACACTCGTCAAACCATGAAATGTAGTCGATCAACAAAGGAGGTGGCTTACAAAACGCTCGTTCGGCCTATACTTGAGTATTGCTCATCAGTGTGGGATCCGTACCAGGTCGGGTTGACAGAGGAGATAGAGAAGATCCAAAGAAGAGCGGCGCGTTTCGTCACAGGGTTATTTGGTAAGCGTGATAGCGTTACGGAGATGTTTAGCAAACTCAAGTGGCAGACTCTTCAAGAGAGGCGCTCTGCATCGCGGTGTAGCTTGCTGTCCAGGTTTCGGGAGGGTGCGTTTCTGGATGAGGTATCGAATATATTGCTTCCCCCTTCTTATACCTCCCGGGGAGATCACGAATGTAAAACTAGAGAGATTCGAGCGTGCACGGAGGCTTTCCGGCAGTCGTTCTTCCAGCGAACCATTCGCGAGTGGAACAGGAAAAGGAGGTAATGACAGTGGCACGTAAAGTGCTCTGCGCTACACACCGTTGGGTGGCTTGCGGAGTATAAATGTAGATGTAGAAATTTAATTCGCCCTAAATGATTCCATGAAAATGTCTGCCTTGGAGTCCACTCATGAACAACATCCGCTTGCGGAAAGACCTTCTGTCCTAGCATTCAGGAAGGTAGACAGATTTACGTTGAACGCTCTGCTTTGTCAAATCATTTTTTGTCTTTAGAGATGAGAGGTGACGACCATATGTTCCATATCTCTGTGTGAAGAGTACTTAACGCTCGTCGATAGAAATAGGAGAGCTTGATTCCAAGTGTGGGTTTGATATGAGCACCACACAGAATCACATATTTTAATGAACTCAGTCCTTTTGACATTATTTATCCCGATACAATATTTATCTACCTGTGATTTGGTTTTGGAGGAGTCGAACCATCAGATCAGGACATGTAGCCATGACGGCACAGCGCAGTTGTTCGATACGGTTAAGTATTGCTCAGATCTGACCGCGACGCCGACTCCTTGCTCAGTTCTGGTCATGATTCAGTTGACAGACTTGAATGAGAGTTTTAAAACTGTAATGCACATTTATTGTTCATTAGGAAGTGCATATTCTTTCGTGAATGAACAGTCAGACCGTCCGGTTCCTTTCTCCTTGACTTAACAAACATTCGTCAACCTATTAATTAAGTTAATCTTGTTTTTTTTCAATAAGTATTAGTTACATTCACCACTTTGACGGCAGGGATGCTGAGAAATGTTCAATGGGCCTTTTTTGTGGTTTGTTCAAGTAATGAAATCCTTAAAACAATATTACTGTTCTTTCAAGTTAAGACTACCAGTTACCATTTCTATCTGTATATGATTCTGGAGGGTGAGAGAGCCACTGATTTAATTTCATAGAATAAGTAAATCTTTTACAAATTTTGTTGAAACAGTTTATTCATATGTCAGTATCCCCAACTTTGTATTGCGTCTCACGTGACTAATTTATTTCTTGCATTATCACATGTCCTTTGTATGGTTTCAGTAGCTTTTTACCTCAAGGGGAGTAATGTGGAATTTCACACACAAACACACCGTTCGAAACTTCCTAGCAGATTAAAACTGTGTGCCGGATCGAGACTCGAACTCGGGACCTTTGCCTTTCGCTGGCAAGTCCTCTGGTAGAGCGAAATGCAAAGGTCCTGAGTTCGAGTCTTGGTCCGACACACAGTTTTAATCTGCCAGGAAGTTTCATATCAGCGCACACTCCGCTGCAGAGTGAAAATCTTTTTCTGGAAACACAGTTCGAAGTTACTCAAATACACTGTACACGAAGAGAGTCTTGCAACGTTCCTCTTTTACAGACACTGTTCATATACTTGCCTCATCCACTGTAAGTGTTAATTCTTTTCAGCATGAATTATTGATGACTGATCTTAATCTTCACACTTCTTGTGCCTCCACCTCTTGCTGGAGTGTACAACACATAATAAACTTAGTGCAGAAGCTGTTATTCATTAATGTATCCAAAAAAACCTTTGGCTCCTCTCTGCTCGTTAACTAATCTTCTCAGATAATTGCTTTTGTATGTTTTTCAACTTCCCAATCAACTTTTCTGCTTCCTTTTTGTATCTACACAGTTCTTGGTTACGTTAAATATAGAGTAGCTCAGTATGAAATTTATAGAACAGAGCTAAGGCTTGACCATTACGTAACAACATATTTACGATATTCAACAGTATCAGACATTTCAGACTTAAATTACCATGACACAGTTAAGTACTTCTTTTGACACTCTTTTTGTAACTCAGAATCCAAATTATCACTCCTCTACGTTTCTTCTTCACCAAATTTTATAAACTGTGTACACCATGTATTCTTTTCCACCCAAATCTTTACTGTCAACTGTTCAAGAGCTTGTCTTAAAAGTACAGATTCCATTATTCCTAACCGAACATAGAACGTGAGTCACTGTACAATAATTTTAAGTCACTTAAATTTATATAAAGTAAATATATATTCATAAACAGTTTATATTTGTGTGTAACGAAATACGCGTCTAACATAAATGTATCAAACGTAACGAATAGGGAAGGGAGAATAGCATTTAACTAGAATATGCATAACAAAATCATCCGTTTTAGTTTCTAAGTGGAACTACACCAGTACAGAAATCATAGCTGCAGTATGCAACATCTTGAACAGCTTATTAAATTATTTACTGTATTAAGAGATTGGATACCGCATGCAATGTACGAAAGGATATAACAGGCTACAGGCTTATTGTCATGTAGGACCTCACGCACCCAAACACCGCTACTCATACTCTATTTTGTTTGCTTCATGTCACATTCTTTAATACTGTTTGTAGCAGTAGTTCGAAGAGGACAAAGCAAGTGAAGCTGGCAGTGCTTGACAATAAATGGTGCACAATCACTAACTTTACTTCTTTCACATGAATATATAATTTGTAACTGATAGATTTTTGTCATCTTACGTATTCAATAGTAGTGCGCTACACGCATTTTGACGAAGTACATTTTCGTGGCCGGCCGGAGTGGCTGAGCGGTTCTAGGCGCTTCAGTCTGGAACCACGCGACCGCTACGGCCGCAGGTTCCAATCCTGCCTCGGGCATGGATGAGTGTGATGTCCTTAGGTTAGTTATGTTTAAGTAGTCCTAAGTTCTAGGGGACTGATGACCTCAGAAGTTAAGTCCCATAGTGCTCAGAGACATTTGAACCATTAACATTTTTGTGACATTTTATTGTTCACTAATGCTCGCGATATTGAAATCATACTTCCAAGCTCTGGTTGTCTCGAACTGCCTCTTATTTCAGATCGTATCAATACTAAGGCTGTCGGACTTTTGTAGATACCGTATTTAGACACATTCAGTATTCTAACATCTGCCTGTAAAAGCAATTTTCCTGACAACAGAGCTAGGCGAGCCAGTTTTCCTATCTCCGCTTCATACGGTGTTGTAAATTTCGTAACAAAACCTCGACAACGGTGGAGGTCCCAGCATCGTTTACAATCGCTCTTAGCAACCTGCATCCCTCCTTTACGTATACTAGTTCATACCGGGCTTGACACAAGGTAACACTCGCCGTGTTAATACCACCACCCCATATTGACATAATCTCTCAGCTTTTTTTTTTTCCTTTATTGTAATTTTAATCACCTATGCAGGCGGGCTGGGAGCAGCACATTACGCTGCTCTTCAGCCTTAAGTGGAACAATAACATGACAGAGGTGATACAGACAATACAAAAAACGGCGGGCAAAAAAATGGAGATACAAAAAAAACAATAAACATGAAGCCGTTCACGTTGGACGATAAAAACACTAACACTTGTGGACATGGCGCACAAAACACGGAGAACGGCGATGGCACAGGTGAACAGTGGAGTCGTAACTGCACGAAACACAAAACGAAGCACACACACGAGATACTGATGTCGATGATCTCCGGCGCGCGAATGTTCACTATGCGTGTGTGAGTCCGGGGACCTGCCAAGAGAGGAGGAGGAGGAAGGGGAGTGGGAGAGCGAGAGGGGAGAGCAGAGATGCCATGGGTAGGGGAGAGAGGGGGGAGGGAGGGAGGGGAAGCCTGGGGGAAGAGTGGTGGAAGGAGGGGACGGGGGAAAAGGAAAGAGAAGGGAAGGGAAGAGAAGGGAGGGAGGGTGCCTAAAGGAAAGGACACCGGAAGTGGGGGGTGGGGCAGGGTCAAAGTTGATAGGAGGGGTTGATGGAGGGGAGGAGAGGACATCATCAGGGAGGGAGAGCTGGCGGAAGCCACCTTGGGAGAAGGGTAAGGAGGGTGGAGAGATGGAGACCGGGTGGTACGTGCGAATACAGGTGCGGCAGTGGGCGGGGGTGGGAGAGGATCGGGGAGACGAGCGGGTGAGGAGGATCGAGTTTGCGGGAGGTGTACAGGATCCGCATCCTTTCAAGGAAAAGGAGGAGGTGGGGGAAGGGGATGAGATTGTACAGGATCCGCGTGGGGGAGGGGAGACGGATGCGATAGGTGAGGCGGAGAGCATGACGTTCAAGGATTTGGAGGGATTTATAAAAGGTAGGGGGGGGCGGAGATCCAAGCCGGATGGGCATAACAAAGGATAGGGCGGATGAGGGACTTATAGGTGTGGAGGATGGTGATCTCTCAGCCCTATGCTCCCGCTAAAAATGATTCTAAACTTCATACTGGAAGTCGAGGTTACATATACACGTACGAAATGACAAACAAATTTTCTTATTCTTTTACTGCTGAAATACTTCTGAAAGTAACTGAGTCGTTTATCTGCTCGTGAAGGTACTCGGAACCGCTAAAGAAACTGGTATAGGTACGTATATTCAAATGCAGTTGTGGGGTTGAGAACCACTTAGAGCTACGGCGTGGCGCAGCCTCGTTTCTAGGTCTCTGGTTTAATGCGTAAACAGGCAGAGTACGGCGCTGCGGTCAGCAACGCCTATGTAAGACAATGGCGCAGTTGTTAGATCGGTTACTGCTAGTACAATGGCAGGTTATCAAGATTTAAGCAAGTCTGAACATAGCCCGCCAGGCTAGCCGTGCGGTCAAACGCGCTGCTTACCGCGCGGGAAAACGTGCCGGTCCCGGGCACAAATCCGCCCGACGGATTAGTGTAGAGGTCCAGTGTGCCAGACTGCCCTTGGATGGGTTTTAAGGCGGTTTTCCACCTAGCTCGTCGAATGCTGGCTGGTTCCCCTTATTACACCTCAGTTACACTATGTCGGCGACTGCTGCGCAAACGTTGTCTCCATGTACGCGTACACCATAATTTTGCTTATCGCCAAGCTTGGACGATCATCGTTTTCCTTTTAATTCTCGCCCTCAATGGGGCAGGCTGGCTGCTAGCTTGTTGATGTACAGAATATCTAATAATAAATCAGCCCTTAAATATACAGCTCTAAAACCGGTAGTATATTTACACTGTGTAGCCGATAATTTTATATCTCTTCTGTCGATGTATCGAAGCTTCTCTTCGATATTTGGAGAGCCGATAATGAAACTCTGTAAATATCACTATGAAGGATTGTAGATTTTTTAAAAATATCATCAGTCCTAAATAGAATCCGAGGTAGGAGCACCGGAATAGTCCTATATTTATGCGCGGTGTTTTGTAACACGCTGCCACATGCGTACCGATTTATGTTTATATTTTAGATCCTTGTGAGGTCGAGAATATTATTTTTACTTAGTATACATGCTTTTCCACGTTCAGGTGTTGGGGAGATCTACAGTAATGTAAAATATAGAAGTGAATGATTTGACAGGAAAGATCTTTAATTTTGATTTTATTTTTGATGATCGGATTCTACGAATCTAATTCGCCTTCATCAAAACTTATGGAAATAGATTTCGGTACATTCCGATAATACGTACAGTATACTGAGTGACGTCTTGAAACGTCACGCAAGGAGAATGTAGAAAGTGACGCGATCGGTGTGTCAATATTACAGCAAAATTTACATAAAATATCATGTGTACTTCACCGACAGAACAAGCTCACGTCCACAAAACAATCTGTGAATGTATCGTGGATCAAACATTTAATATTTTCGTTAAGCTCATGTTTTCGTTTTGTGTTTTAAATACAAGCCTGGACAAACGTGGGGCAGTGTTAGAGGCAAGATTCTTCATCTGTTGTGTGAACATGAGCTTGTGCAGTCGGTAAAGTATGCATCATAATTCACGTAACTCTTGTTGTATTATTGAAATGCCGAAGTGTCACTTTCTGCATGTTCAGGTAATGACGTGTCACGCTTTGACACAACGTATTGTACATATGATGAAAATATATTGAAATGTCTCTGCGTAATATCCGATGATGGCTACTTAGATTTTACGAAACCGGTCATAACAAAAAGAATTATAATAAACGATCTTGGCTGCTGAACCTATTATGTTTCACATACGCTTGGTGGCTATTTTCATTATATAAACTAAGTATTATTCTCTTATTTAGAAATATATGTAACCGTATAAGAGCTTATAGAATATATATTTTTTTAATTTACTTCTCTAGTTTTCAGCCGATGACACATTTCTTACCTGATTTCCGTGACGCTTTCTGTTCAATGTCTTTGCTGCATAAAAGGCTCATAGGTCTTCATCTACGAACCTTGAACAGCAATGTGCCACATTTGGTAACTTTCAGAAAAATATGTTGTATTAGTATGCAGCAGAACCGTTACAAATACTCCACATTTCTTTAAATTGTTATTCGAAGAGTAACGAGAGCAGGTGTATTTCAAAGAAATATTTCACCACAAAAATTAGTTAGCTTATCAAGTTTCTGCACTCACCCGTTTTAACCTTCCGTGTAATATTGTTAATTTCAAACTAACTGCTTAGCACTAACACTTACCAGTTTTCAATACAAAGAAAGACAATATGCATATAAGAAATTACTAAAGTGATGTGGCCTTATAGACCTAAAACCTTGCAAAACAATGCACTGGAATTAATCGATCTCAAATAATTGCTAATAAACAAAACTACACTCCCCTTAATTTGGTGGAACTTTAACTATGATAATTAGAGTTCTGTTTAATCTGAAGAAAAACAAGAAAAGAAATCACCCTTCTTAATTTGGAGAAAATGTGTAAAATGTGTGTTCATCAGTTTTTGTAACGTCCTATAGTCATTCATGGGATCAGTCACAGTTTCATTATCACCATATCACTTTGTAAGAGGTCCAAGACTAAGGACCTTATTGCTAGCGCACTCGAGCAGATGTAACTTCGATGGATTGCTCACGCGCTGCCTGCGATATGTAAACTACAATAGAATCGCAGACCAGAGAGCAGTGTCGGTAGCAGTAGTAGTAGTAGTAGTAGTAGCTCTCAGTCGGGTGCTTGGGTCGATCGCTCGTAGAGAGCAGTTGTCGACTTGTGTAGCTCACAGAGAGCACTTCTGTCGTGTACTTCGACCATAGATACTAGTAGACTGGCCTTGCTTTGCAGAAGCTATAGGGCTGGTGTGGCTCCAACATAAACCACGTGACTGTTGGCAAAACGTGGCGGCATTTGAAATCAGCTGTCTGCCATCCTATGTTTGTATCGTATTTTCCCCACATTTCTCAATTGACTGCCAAACGCTCCCAACAAAAATTACTTTTTTATTTGCGAAAAATTACGTCAGAACTACATTTGACCTTGATTTGTTCACAGTACCATTTATAAAATCTAACAAATACATTGAACGCCCCTCTGGTGGGCAGCGGGACGAAATTACTATAAACTATCAATTAAAGTAAAATGTCGTTAAAATTCTTTTAAACAGTAAGAGTGGGCTCGTGTCAAAACTTTAAATATTGGATTCGCTGCGTTTTGAGCTCTAGTCACTTATTAGAAAATGGGATATGGGAATTATGTCAACTATAGGTGCCAAAATTGTCGACTTTAGGAGCAGGTCCATTTTAGGGTATCAATTTTAGGTGCACTTCAAAGGTTCAGTTCCTACTATTTTTACAAAAGTTTAAACTAACAGTTTAAAAAAAATGATATTTTAGATGAAAGGTGAGACTTTGAAGTTTCAGAAAATAATTTTGGAGCCTACATTTATTTAATAGTATTAGCAGGTAGAAAAAAATTCTCTTCATGTGTCGACTATAGGTGCTCTTACCTTATTATAATCTCACTTGTATATACAAAAAGGCGCGTATGTGCAGAGGGCTTAAAGTTTTCCCGTTTCAGGTCCTGTATCCAAAGCTGCCTTCGGTATTCATCCTTAGTGAACCTATGCGTAGGAACGAGAAACAGTTATACTTACTTCTGTAACCGAATTATCACAGATACTTCCCAAAATGTAATATGAGTCTGACTTTACAGGCATCACTTTCAACACATTAATTTACGAGATACTCTATTTCAAGTGTATAAAACATATAAAAGTCACTTCAGCAGATTTCAATAAACGCATCTGCACTGTCGCATAAACACACGTGAAATGTAATGCCATTTCCCCCGACAAAACGCTGAGTACAGCCATAAGCGCAACACGAAATAACCATGTTTTGCCAACATTCACGTGACTTTAGCCCAGAGATGTTGGAGCCACGAAAATGACGTCAGGGCCAGTCTATTATATTTATGGTCGAAGGTCGTGTATAGAATTACTAAGGCCGTTCGTGGAGAACGATGGCGGTGCCTGAGCGACGTAGTATAAGGTAAAAGCAAAATAACTGTTATTTATTGCCGCGCGCATGTGTTAATTGCTACAATTGATTTTGTACTATTGTTATATCAAAGCGACATGTAAATATTTTTTAATAATTTTTCAATAATAATCTTTCTTATAAAGATAACGTTTGACAGTCATTCACCTGAATTTAAGTTTTTTACTAATTTCTCCTATCCATAGTAATGCCAATTATCGTAAATAAAATCAGTTGAGTTTTCATAAATAACAAAATCTAGTGGCCGACATTGCACTGGGCTATGCCAGAAAAATTTGTTATAGGAGCAGATATATACACGTTATCCGGCGATATCATTGTGGTAAGAATTTTCAGTTTATTCAGAATGACTTTTCAGGGCCATCATGCAGATTTACCACTTTAGATTCAGAAACAGTTAACTATTGAAAGGTTATCTATGAGTCACATTTTTACTGAGGGGTTAGTCACCATTTTTATTGGGAGGTTACGGAATTTGTTGATAATGGCATCCACAGCCACTATCATCTCTTAAAGGCCTAATATCACCACAGTGGGAGAGCAGGTTCAATATCTAACCGCAACGTATTATTCAATTTAATTTTAGTCTACCACTTGCAGGAACATTTACGGATATCTTTACTTTCAGTTGTACAAAATGATCCTTACCCCTTATATTAAACAAACAAATGATTAGACCTTTGGTATAATAGAAGAGTGCTTATAGAATCGTGTGAAGTAATCTGTACTAGAAACAGCCAAAAGCAGTTTCCGGGAATTTCGGCTGTTTCTGTTGTGAGACACGAGACCGTGTTCCGTGCAGCGTTGCTCAATATTACGAGTTGCACAGGTTTAAGTGCTGTGTTATTTAGTATAGCTACTTGGAAGTATTGGTTATTCTTCAGCTACAGAGAGTTTTACAGTGAGTAATATTTCCAGTATTTAACTAGTTACATAACGTGGGAGCAGTTGAGCCGTAATTCGTTGGTCGTGCACCATCCTGTACTACGAGACAAAAGAATGACTTCTATTGTGGAACTCATGGTATTTGCAAATGAACTGCCTTGCCTTGGTGTGCAGAATATTCATGGCTTTCTTGGTATTTTGAAAGCCTTTCGTTTATCGCGCCTTGTGACAGGGCTTTGGTAGAGCGCTCTCTCCAATCCACAACCACTGCTGACCGTTTTTGCGACCTGAGGCTAGCAGCGGCCGAAGACGCGGTATTTCCTCGCCCAACTGGAAAAAGCGAATTTCGCGAGCAGTATTGGCCGTCTTTAGTAGTTATCGTGATAGGTTTGCCTTCCTGTATCGCTCAGGCATGAATTTACGCTTTTACGCTCTTACATTTTATTGTGACAATTTTCCATCGCGCTGTCACGTGCAGCAGATTGTTATACTGTCGAATATTCTCCTAAGAATCGGAAATGCTTAGAGTGTTTGCTCAGCTGTCCGATAGAGTTTACCCAGTGGTGCAGTGCCTAAGTCTGGTGATTAGGGACAGACGTATTGTTTTTTGTAGGGAATATACTGTAAATATGGTTTTAAGTTCATATGGGACCAAACTTCTGACGTCATCGTTCCCTAGGCTAACACACTACTTAATGTAACTCAACCCGCGCGACCGCTACGGTCGCAGGTTCGAATCCTGCCTCGGGCATGGATGTGTGTGATTTCCTTAGGTTAGTTAGGTTTAAGTAGGTGTAGGGGACTGATGAACTTAGATGTTAAGTCCCACAGTGCTCAGAGCCATTTGAATCAATTGTAACTTAAAATAACTTACGCTAAGGACAAAACACACACACACATGCCGGAAGGAGAACTCTGACGGGGGAAGAAGCCTCGCGAACTGTGTCAAGGCACCTGAGACCGCGTGGCTACCCCGGGCAGCTCCTTGTAGGAAAGTTGTGTGAGGGATTTGTTGCTGATAGTTGCCGGTTTTGTACCTGAAAGACAGTGTTTTACCTGGCGGAGTTGAGCAGCAGGTGTAGGGAAATTGCTTTTGGCCCACTTTTCGAAGTTTCGACAATGACTTGCGGTTGCTAATGGGACATGTTCATTGTGTATGCGAAATGGTTCAAATGGCACTGAGCACTATGGGACTTAACTTCTGAGGTCATCAGTCCCATAGAACTTACAACTACATAAACCTAACTAACCTAAGGACAGCACAGACCCATGCTCGAGTCAGGATTCGAACCTGCGACCATATCGGTAGCGTGGTTCCAGACTGAAGCACCTAGAACCGCTCGGCCACATTCGCTGTCTATGCGAAATTTCTGGAGGGTCAATGACTAATAGTTTATTTGGCTGATGTCTTTGATATATATTGAGTCTACCTTAGGTTTTCTAGTTTAGCGATGCGGAATAAATTCTGCGGTCATTCGCGACGAAATGGTTAGTATCTATTTTTCTGCTGTCAAGAGGCTTAAGCAACAGTAGTTCAAAGTGGTGCTCGTAGTAAATACCGGCTGTACAACTGCAGGTGGAATTGTCAGTCGGCCAGTTGTCTCTCTGTTCACATTGGTCGAGGACGAGTGGTGTGCGAGAGCCATGACGGTGCGATAATTGAATTGGTTATGAATTTTTGTTAATTCCATTGGTCAGGTCTTAAATATTTTTTAAGTCGTATTATATGTGTTTATAAATCAGTTCTAATTGCACGCACGTGTGCTGGTGTAATTTAAGCTGTTGGCTTCTCCTTTATCAGTGTCAGCCTTCAGTATTATTGTTGTTCCTGTTGTAATACTTGTGCATTAAAACATACACGTGAGAATGTGTTTTAAGTGGTTGCTTCGCGTTAAGCAGTGTTTGAATTGACTTCATAGGTTACGTGTTTTGGGTGACTGTAAGGCACAAAACGTTTGTTGAATGCCACGCGGAGTAGCCGCGCGGTCTAGGGCGTCTTGTCACGGTCCGTGCAGCTCCCACCGTCAGAGGTTCGAGTCCTCCCTCGGGCATGGGTGTGTAAGTTGTCCATATCGTGAGTTAGTTTAAGTTACATTAACTAGTGTAAGCTTAGGGACCTATGACCTAAGCAGTTTGGTCCTATACGATCTTACCACAAATTTACTAAATTTAAGTTGTTGGCTGTGGTAAGTCAGCTTCTGTTAATTTTTTACGTTCGAATTAGCGGACGCACGTCCGCGTGTTTGAATCGTTCCGTTGTGGTACTTGTATAAGCACCGTACGTGCGTCCGTTATCGATGCGGTCCACTTTCCACAGTGGCAATCCTTAGCTTCCTATAGTGTCCCTAGTCTAAGTGAACATCACCGATACAGTGTGCATGGCAGCATGTGTTAACGTACGTAACCAACGTCACCATGAATATGGATTATATGTGTTATACGCGTGAAGCGCTTTGTAGCTTTAATAGTATTCTTGGTAGCCAGAGGTCTGAAGAGTTCATTTAAGAGTCATATGCCAATGTATCGTGGTTCAAATATTTAGTTTGTTCGTTTTTCTCATTTTCTTATTTGGTGTTTCCGGTATGAGCCTGAACAGCCGAGGATGTAGTTAGTTGGAGGCAGAAAGAACTGTAAATTTTCAGTAGATCATATGGATTATTGAGGCTACTACCTTCTTCATATTTTCTCCCATCAGCAATTCCGAGTGCCTCAATGTTGCTGGTACCGATGCCCCGCTGGACTATTTCACTGCCGGGTTCCTTCCTAGAACGTCGCAATGTTGAGAACAGGAAATCTGCATGTTTTGGAATTCGAATTTTTGAAATTAAAGATGAATAATAATGTAAAACTGGTCCAGCACAGCCTACTCTGTCACAAATATAACACAACGCTCCACTCTTCGATCACTTTTGTGTGTTATTCGCCAACAGCTCCTATTTCAAATAGTTTTTAACTATTAACGTGCTTTCGACAACCCTTTATCTTAAAATGATTTCACTTACTGATTATTTGTGTGCTGTAGAAAGATAATGTAACACATAGACTATTAAATACAACAATGACAATATTTTTTGTTTGCTACACTTTGATAAAAATATTAGTACCTAATTACATGGCAATATTCTACCTGTACGCAGTTCCCCATATTTAGAAAACACTTCCTCTTCCGCACTAGTTTTATAATTTCAGAAAAAGGCTACAGCACACTTAACCCTTTCAGACCCTCTGGCTACAATTGTGTACATTAAATTTTACTTTGTCCTGGCTGCAGGAGAAGTATATTTTACCAATGTTAACCTGAAGCATACATTTGTGAGTGTTCAATCTTTCCATCATGTGCAAGTGCTGACAACTGTTGGGCTTCACTGTGAAAGTATCAGCAAGACAGTGTAGCAAATGATGAACAACAGTATACACGGTTGTTGGTTCGATATATTACATCGTATAATCGAATATATTTATTGTTATTTTGCATGATAATTATTGAATTAATATTTTACTGATTACTACAATAGAGAAAATTTCGAAATTAGTTATTTTGGTCAATATAATGAAGTCAATTATACGAAATATGTTTTGAATACAGGCATAGAATTTTGTATAAAACTTGCATATAAATTCTTTAAAAAGTCATCTAAGAGCATTACCACATAAATAAAAATTTTCCTTCCTCCAGAAAAAAGTCGGGTCTGAAAGGGTTAAACCGAATGCTACCATTTAAAAATGGAATAAGAAACTATATTACACTTCTCTTATAGAGCTGTATAGAGGTGAATGCCTGGAAAGTGTTCCGAGGTAGAACACTCCCCTGTTCTTAGTCGTAGAGTATCATTCATAAATTGTAAAAGACTACTAAACCATTTCTGTCTCGCTGTGGAGCAAATGACCTCGAATCTGGAAATCATTATAGACTATGTCCATATTACTTATTTACCGTGCCCAAAGTCCACGCAATAGTTAAAGGCGTGCCTGTTCTTTCTGCGTTACCTGTATTTGACGTCATTACTGCTATGACTTCTCATCATACAGATTGGACTCCGGACACCTAACTCATCGCTCCCAGAGTTAGTTTTAATCTCCCTAGGCATAGGTGCCTTTTCTGTGCAGCATTTAAGATTTCATAAGACTCGAATTACTCTTTTAAAATCTAGATGCATTCTGTGATATGCCTTAGGTTTCGTTTTTCCATCTATTTGTTTAACGATATACTAAAAGCTTTCTTCTATTTATAACAGTGCGGTCCAACACGCGGGCCGCATGCGACCCGAAGCAAGTACAAGTACGCCCCAAGAAGTGAGCATCCATCATAGTCTTTCCCAGTTTATTTCCTACAGGCCAATTTTCCATATTAAATTCCTGTACGACACGTTTCTGTCTTGTTTCGGTGAAACTTAGTTACTTACATTCTATTATTGCTTCATTAGAATCTCCATTCGTCCTCATTCGTTCCCTTTCCATATTCCTTGTCTTCTTTATTGAAATCGTTTTGTGTAACATTGTCTTTATTCACTGAATGCTTTTTTTAAATCTCGGATTGCAATCTACCCTACAGTATTTTATGCACTTCTCCCACACATTTTCATATCTCAAGAGGTTCGCTATTTATCTATTGTTATTTCAAAACCTCTGACATACCTTTCCGACTCCATTTCTGTCTTCCGTGGCATACTTTTTATCTTTGGATGAAACGAATAATGTTACTATACTCTTCTTGAGATTCGACCAAAACCTTATCCCCAAACCGAATTGTAGATAATTTTCTCTTTATATTGTCCCATTTGTTCCAAAAATTAAGCTTCTTTTCCTCATCTTCTGTATCAATAGTTCTGTTACCATTACAACCGTTTTTCACTTATTTTCCTGAAGAACTCTTTGCTTAAAAACCATGTAACGAATACATTATTTTCCTTTTGTTTTCTTTTGATCCTCCTACCTCTTCGACATTCTTTCTAGATTAGCTTTCAAGGCGCTGAACGTATTCTTTAGTCGCGAAAAGTCTCCGTTTCGTCAACCACACGTACAGCTAGACAACTTCAATAAAACATTATGTTCTGTAATCGTTCAGCCGTTACTAAAAAATATAACGTTGTTAAGCGTATGAGCGTTACTTTACAGGAGATTTATCGGAAGTATCAGAAGATAGTTAAATCGTAATAGTGAATTTTATGCTGTAGGTGTAGTTAAATGAAGAAGTGATCAGACGTAATTAAAATGTTTTTTTTGGGAAAGTGTAAGCAGGATATCGAGGATGTAAAGGAATCGTGTTCGTTACAAAAACAGTTTACTGGTCCACACGAACTTGACATACATCGCTGCCAATTGCTGCAATGCCAAAATACACTCAAATTCTGTTCTGGCGTATTCTCTTAATGGGATTACTGCAACTGCTTCTGCTGTCGATTAATTTTTTTTTTTTTGTTTTTGTTTTACTCGACTGGGCCCTGCCTTTACTGCTTCTTCAAACTGTACATACTGTGATTCATGAGCTGTCCTCACGTGTTGTTTCCATTTGTTAAGGCTCGAAGTGTGAGAATTAATTGTTACTGGTTAGGCAAGCACAGTTGTCAATCGAAAAGTATTTGTTCTCCAGATCTGGCTACCAAATAACGAAATCACTTGAATGGGGCCATTTCTTTTCATTACTTGCAGGGCTAGGTTCCTATTCAAATGTTCAAGTGAGTGTGAATTCCTAAGGGACCAAACTGCTAAGGTCATCGGTCAATAGACTCACACACTACTTGAACTAACTGATGCTATGAAAAACACACACACCCATGCCCAAGGGAGGACTCGAACCTCCGGCTGGAAGGGCCGTGCAATCCGTGACATGACGCCTCAAACTACGCGGCCTCTCCGAGGGGCTGGATTGCTATTCCTTGAGTTAGCTTCCATAGTCAATCCACAAACAAAAACTAGTACTTAACGTGAACAAACAACAATAAAAAGCCAACTTGTTATTCTTTCTCGCACTCAAGTGTTTACATCAGTCGCGCGCTCCCAGATGTACATCTCGCGCATGATACGGTGACCGATGCGCAGTGTCGTTTTCGTTCAAAGCGCTGGGAGAGTTAATTCATTTGTTCGGAAGAGTGTTTTCCTCTTTCAGGCTACAAGCGTGGCAGAATCGAGGCGCACACCCTGCAATCTTTCTCAAACGATGTTTGCTTTACTTATGGCTTTATATGTCAGGTCCATGATGATGTGCTCATCATTTCGGTAATGGTCATAGTTATTGTGATATTTATGTGAAAATAATACAATGCACGAAATTAGGAAAACTGTACAATGAAAAATTGGTGTCCCTATGATTTTGCATTTGGTGCTTAATACATAATATGTTGTTATGTCTGAAATTTAGCTAATATGTAGAATTTTTGTTTGGACTTGGGTAGAGGTGTCTATCCGTCACCAGTCTCGAGAAAATTGACATGACGTAGCACACTCATTTGCGACCGCGCCGCGCCAGCCATACAGCCAGAGTGAATTATTCACAACGTTCCTTTTATTTCATAAACGGTTTCATATATCGAAATGAGATTTTGGTAAATGATATCATTCAAAGGGTAGAGCATTTTACCGTATCGTTACTATGTAAAACTTCATTATTTACCTTGTAATTCCGCTGGTGGCCGAGCGGTTCTGGCGCTACAGTCTGGAACCGCGCGACCGCTACGGTCGCAGGTTCGAATCCTGCCTCGGGCATGGATGTGTGTGTTGTCCTTAGGTTAGTTAGGTTTAAGTAGTTCTAAGTTCTAGGGGACTTATGACCTCAGCAGTTGAGTCCCATAGTGCTCAGAGCCATTTTGAACCTTGTAATTCCAATGACAACACACTTTTTTGGCGAAAGAATGTAGTTTTTAAGGGCCATCGATAAACGTCAAACGAGAAATGCAATGGGTTTTGGAACAACGTATGCGAAGAGATGACACGTTTTTTTGTACCGAAGATGAGCTTTTTCATAATGACTTTAATTTTCTCAGTTCTTCACTTAATTAACCGCTATTTCAGAATTCTCTCGCAGTTGTGTCTGCACCACATGTTAGTAAGTTGAGACAGTGTAAATTCCGCTGTGTTTTGGCAAAAGAAGTAAATTTTGACATGGTAACCAGAGAAATTTGTAACCAGAGAAATTTGTAGGTTTTAGTCAAAATTCGCCACTAATGACGCTTCTCTGAAAGTTATAAACGGTTAACAAGCCCGGCGAAAATAAATCGCAGCATTTTCGGCGGAATTGTCTTTAGATGCTAACGAAAGCAAAGGCGACAGTACAACTTTTTTAACGGTCACCGTGCAACTAGCACTGAACCAGGTTGGTTGCAGGCACTCAACCGGTCTCCTTCTAACCAACACACGGCCGTCATAGGCACCAAGTCAAAACAAGCTTATAAAACACCACTGAACACGCAGATGGCTGTGGTTTGGGGTCAGTTGAATGCAGGCTACTGGGTGTCTCCCCAGGAAATTTCCGTTGAGTAACTGATCTGTAACTCTTCGTTGAGTCACGATGGTGCCAACTACTTCTCAAATTGCTGATGCAAATGTGGTATGATCCTCCATAGCACAATGTCCTTCCTTCTCGGTAATACCAGATAGCCGTCAGGAGCACAGTCATCACGAAACAGTACATTCCCGTGACCATCGCTGCCAACAATCATGTACAATGCCTATATTCGTGCCAAGTCTTTGTGCAGTATCACATAAGGAACGTACAGCTTCTCGTAGCGCTGTTCCATTACCTCGTTAAAAATTGTATAATGGTATCTTCGTCGTATTAAAGGCTTTCCTCGCTTTAAAGACGACTAACATCAACTCACCATGACTAATCTCAAAGATAACCAACGTTCACGACAGTCACAGCGTGTATTTGCAGTATGACAAAAGGTCATTAGATAGCGATATACATATGTATAGATAGCGATACTATAGCATACACGAGGTATAAACTGGCAATGCAATGGTGGAGCTGTCATTTGTACTCATTTCATTCATGTTAAAATGCTTCTTAAATGATTACAGCAGCACGACGGGAAGTAATATACTTCATGAATGGAGATTTGCATTTTGGAAATCGTTAGGAAATTCAAGGGCGTGCCGAAAATTCCAAACTGCAGGCATCTCTTCTCACAACAGACAACACAGTGGCCAAAAGTCTTCACTTAACGACTGGAGGAGAGGCGTTTGTATTCAGTTGTCAGTGCTGACAAGACAAACAACACTGCATGAAAGATCCGCGGAAATCAAACTTGGAGTACCACGAACGTATCCGTTGGGACAGTGTAGCGGAATCTGGCATTAATGGGATGTGGCTCCAGACGATCGACGTGAGTGCCTTTATTAACAGCAGGACATCGGATGCAACGCCTCTTCTGGGCTCGTGACCATCGGCTGGACCCTAGACGACTGTAGAACCGGTCAGATTAGTCCATATTTAAATTGGTAACAGGTGATGGTAGGGTTCGAGTATGGCGGAACGCCACGAAGTCATGGGCCCAGTTGGTAACAAGGCATTGTGCAGCTGGCGGTGACGCCATAATGGTGTGGGCTGTGTGGAATGGACTCGGTTCTATGGTCAGACTGTTAACTTGGAGACCATTTGCAGCCATCCATGGACTTAATGTTTCCAGAGAACGATGGAATGTAATGGATGACAATGTGCCATGTCACCGGACCACAGTTGTTCGCGATTGGTTTGCATAACATTTTGGTCAATTGGAGTGAAAGATTTGGCCACCCAGATCATCGGAAATTTACGGAACATAAGCGATAGACCACTTGGTGCACGAAGTTCTGCACTGCAAAACATATGGGCGGCTGCAGAGACAGCATGGCTCAGTATTTCCGCAGGGAATTCCATCTACATTTGAGTTCTTGGAACGTCTAGCTGCTTTATTACGCCGGACTAAAGGAGATAGAACACGATATTAGGAATTTTTAGTAAAGAAATTCGCCAAATAGCCGTGCAATTGAGAAATTATTTTATTTTTGCTACCAGTGTAGGCAATTCATTAAGCCATCTTCAGGACCTATATGCACCTCTCAAAAATAATCGATATTGCCATACTGCGGCCATATGTTTCTGGATGTCGTGAATTCTTAAGTGCTTTTTGCGGAGACTTGACTACAACTGATTAGTATCTTCATAGATCAACTATTTGAAACTGAAACCATGACACAATAATTTGAAGGCATCGGACTTTGAAATCGCTGAACCAACCGTTCGAGAAGATGAGGTATTATGGCCGCGCAATTTGCACTAACTGCACCGACAATTTCTGCTGGAAAAATGCATCTCTTTGTTATCAGTATATGGCGAAAGTTCTACAGACAATATAAAGGTGTAATGAGAAACAAGGATAAATATTTCACATAGTAATGATTAATGTTAATCAAATTATCACAACAACTGACTGAAATAACTTAAATATATTTTAAGATATTTACGGAAATGTTACAAACTACGAAATAGTTACCTCACGTGTTGTGGGAAGGACGTCTTGTCGTAAGTAGACGTAAAAATAATTCTGGTTCCTTCATTCATTTATTTAAACAAAATACATTACAGACAGTAGTTAGAGGTTCTTTAACACAGCTCATCGTTGCTACATCGATATGGGGTGTTACACTTTGTTGCTGTGAATACGCTGTTCCACGTTTTCATTGTTCCGTTTGTGGTTACTAGTTATGCTATGGGCGTCATATTATCTGCGTTAGTTCGTTCAGTCGGGTACTTTTAGATAAATATGGAATCGGACAGGTCAATGGAAGAGAGTTCAGGAATGAGTGAGAAAACACGATAGTAGGAGATACACAAGTCCACTGAATTTCACCGCCATGAGGGAGCAGAATAAAACACCATTTGAAAGACTGGAGGCCGTGCCAAAAGTTTACATTCAGAAGACTGATCGGCAGGTCGCTGAAGTTAGTCGCAACTTGGGAACCGAGGCCAACAAGATACGAAAGGAGATCAGCATCGGACTGGAACAGGTAAGAAAAATGAGTGAAACGATAATTGAGAACGTCGAACTACGGGTCAATGAGAGAAGACACAGCTCCGCGCTCTTGACGGACGAAAGTAAGTAATCCAGGGCAATACAACAGCGATATACGACATGGTAATGGCCCTGTAAAGCAAGTTATGCAACGAATTTTTAGGACACATTTCCGCTGCATGGGGTGGACATATCATTACGTAAGTTTGGCCGAAAGCGTATTAGAGACACTACGGCGTACTTAAAGAATACAGATGCATATCTGAGTGCGAAATGAATGGTGGAATGCAATGCTATACTTATACAGCAGATGCACGGCCAGGAGGAGCCTGCCTGGTTTGACGGAACACTTTGCGTGAACAGTAGCTACAAGAATTTGTATACCGTGTTTCTGACAACGTACTGGAAGCTGGCTACATTGACAAGTGCCAAGACGAACTTATAGCGGGGACAGTATGTGCCACACTCACTCCAACTCATGGTTCTGACGGGATATTTTGACGACGAAACAACAGATGAATGGTGTAGTATAATGTGCTCACATTTGCCTGCTCACGTACAACGTGCAATCGTCGGGGCACTATCGACAGAACAGTTCTTCTATACAATGTAAGCTTCCTCTTCCATTTTCATAATATTGCCCTCACGTGCATCTCTATTGTATAGACCCTCTATATACTCCTTCCAGCTTTCTACTTTCCCTTTGTTTGCTTAGGACTCGATTTCCATATGAGCTCTTGATATTCATACAGGTGGTTCTCTTTTCTCCAAATGTCTCTTTAATTTTTCTGTAAGCAGTATCTATGTTACCGCTTGTGATATATGCTTCTACATCTTACTTAGCCTTCAAACGTTTCAAATCTCTCCGATTTTGATCCTTTAAACTAAGGTGAATCACCCGAGAGACCAATTCGAACTACTTGCACCTATTTCTACATAATCGTGTATCTGCTGCCAGAGTCCCGTGGCAAATTTCTGACCACATGTCATAGGTTGTCTCGTTCATTTTCGACATGTCCTCCTTCATCTTTATCATTGTTGTGTCTAGACCATACAGCCTAGACACAATGCTGTAGCCGATAGGGCACGCAATGCTAACGCAGACGGGCGTGAAGTCTGGAACATGAGACTTATAAATGAATAAGAAGAAAAGTACGTAGATGCTTGTTACTTAACTTTTAATTAGTCCTTGGAATACATCTCTCTTGAATATTAGTAAGCTATAGGCACTGATACAAATGGCGCCTTGCTAGGTGGTCGCCAGTTAACTTAGCAGAGGGCTATTCTACTGTCTATCTCTCGGCAAATGAGAGCAAGGCTTAGCACGTCCAATCGCTAGCTATGTTGTCCGTACAACTGGGGCTGAGGTCTCCTCAGTCTCTCGAGACCTGCCTTGTGGTGGCGCTAGGTTTGCGATCCCACAGTGGCGACACGCGGGTCCGACATGTACTACAGGACCGCGGCCGATTTAAGTTACCACCTAGCAAGTGTGGTGTCTAGCGGTGACACCACATTCCTCCCCCGCAAATCGGCGAACGGTCGTGAGATAAGGCTTCCGCCCGCCGTGGGGAGGACCGCATGTTGACGTATGCGATGAGGTGGGGAGCCTAACAACAGGCGAGGCTGTGCCACCCGCACCCGGCCATTCGGTCCGAGGGGAGCTAGGAAACGCCTGAAAACCTAGTCCAGGGTGCACGTCAACATGCGGTGGATGCGCACGTAATGAGACAGGAGGGGTCGAAGGGTCGACCTCCATTGCGTCGGGGAATCCGGCGCGCGATGACGACATCTGGTTCGGAGCGGGCAAGAGGTCCATGGCTGAGGACGGCTGGTCACGGGAAGCGAGCGGCGGCGCGTGACCCTGGGAGGCGCGTGGCGGCTGCAGCGAAGCGTCCACCGCGGGCGGCGCCGGCGGCGGCTGCGGCGGCTGCGCGACGCCATGAGGCAAAAGGGAAGGCAGCGTCGGTAACACCTGGGGATGAGACGAGCCAGTAGATGGGTCCCCAAGGCGCTGACCGGACGGCTCCGTCGCTGAAAGCAGACGGGGAGCGGCAGAACCCAGGCGACGACAGAGGCGCAGCTGATTGAGATGCCGTCGCACCTCACTAGAGGCCCCCAAAACCAAATACATCGCGCGGCCGAGGCAGCGAAGAATGCGCCCTGCGAGCCAACGCTGTGAACCGCGATAGGTGCGATAATAGACAACGTCGCCAGGAGCAAAAGCAGGAGTCTGCCGCTGCACAGGAACCTGATGTGGCGGATGCAGCAGAGACATCAAGGTGCGATGAGAACGACCATGGAGCAATTCAGCCGGCGAGCGACCATCGCGGGGCTGAGAGCGATACGAAGACAAAAAGAGCAACAATGCGTCCTCCCGAGAATGCGACTCTTTCAACTTCAACATCTGTGACTTGAAAGTCCGGACCAATCGTTCCGCAGCACCGTTGGACTGAGGCGAAAACGGCGTGGATGTCAGATGTTGAATACCATTGGCCTTGCAGAATGACTGAAATTCAGCGGACATGAATTGGGGGCCATTGTCGGAAACAATAGTCTGCGGAAGACCTTCAATGCAAAAGATAGCAGACAAGGCTTGGATTGTGGCAGAAGACGTCGTGGAAGACAGCCAGACAACAAAAGGAAAATTACTGAAAGCATCGACCACAACCAACCATCGAGCATTCCAAAATGGACCAGCAAAATATAAGTGCAAGCGTTGCCAAGGGGAAGTGGCTTTCGGCCAGGCAAAGAATTGCCGCGGCGGTGCGGATTGCTGTTCGGCACACGCCACGCAAGAGGAGCACATATTCGTAATCGCAGCATCGATTCCGAACCAAGTACAGTGCTGACGAGCAAGTTGTTTCGTACGCACTATACCCCAATGTCCTTGGTGAAGAAGCTTTAAGACAGAGGACTGCAACGAACGTGGGACCACGACTCGGGACTGATCATTATCGGAACGCAACAACAAAACACCACGTCGGACAAAAAGTCTCTCCTTGTGAGGAGAAAAACGACGAACCAAAGGATCCTCGATCCGTGACTTTGACAAGGGCCATTGCGTAGCAACAAAACGCAAAACAGTAGCAAGGACAGGGTCAGCAGCTGTGGCTGCAGCTACACGACGAAAATCAATCGGAAACGATTCGACCACGTCATCGGTTTCCGAATCAATGAACATGCAAGCAAGTTCGGAAGAATCGAATGCTTTATCCTCAGCAACAGGCAAACGGGACAACGCATCAGCGTTTCCGTGCTTAGCAGTGGACCGATACAAGATATCGTAGCGGTACTGCGAGAGAAAAAGTGACCAGCGAATGAATTTCTGCGCTGTACGTGGAGGTACAGGCTTGGTCGGATGAAAAAGCGATGTCAACGGTTTGTGGTCCGTGATGATGGTAAAGTGACGACCATACAAGAAATCGTGAAACTTTGTAACACCAAACACGAGAGCTAAAGCTTCTTTCTCTATCTGTGAATAATTTCTTTGCGCAGATGAGAGCAATTTGGACGCAAAGGCAATAGGGCGATCAGGCGAGCCATCCTTGTGCGCAAGCACAGCACCGATCCCGAAATCCGATGCATCTACCATCAACAAAAGGGGTTTCTGGGGATCGAATGGCGTAAGGCACGTATTTGAAAGTAACGCCGATTTCAACTGACGAAAGGCGCGTTCGCATTCCGTCGTCCAGACGAACGGAACACCTTTACGGCGTAAGCGATGAAGCGGAGCTGAAATGGAAGAAGCATTGCGCACAAACTTTGCATAATAATTAATTTTACCCAGCACACTCTGTAGTTGTTTAACATCCCGTGGCGAAGGCAACGCCTGTATGGCACGGAGGTGCTCTGGACTCGGATGTATACCTTGGGCATTTATGACATGCCCCAGGTGTGGTAAGTCCCGAGCAAAAAACACACATTTGTCCTTCCTCAAGCGATGACCATTCTGACGCAAGACCTGAAACAATGTTCGGAGATTTTGCAAATGTTCGGCTTCTGTCTTTCCTGAGATCACAATATCGTCCAGATAGTTCGCAGCAGTAGGGACCGACGCACAAACAGTTTGTAAATATTGCTGAAACAAAGCAGGGGCGGATGCACACCCGAATGGCAGTCTTTTGAAGCGATACACGCCAATATGCGTGTTTACCACCAAGACGCGCTGGGATTCTGCGTCCACAGGTATTTGCAAGTACGCATCTGCTAGGTCCAAGTTTGAAAAATATTTTCCCGGGCACAGTTTGTCAAAAATATCTTCCGGGCGGGGCAAAGGAAAAGTGGCAGTCACAAGTTGTGGATTCACTGTTGCCTTGAAGTCCACACAAAGTCTCAGTTTACCGGAAGGTTTTGGCAAAATTACTAAGGGTGAGGCCCAGAGAGAAGGCCTGCAAACGTTCAATTACACCTTGAGATTCTAAATCGGCTAATGTTCTGGCGACCTCATCACGCAATGCGTGGGGAACATTGGGCGCTCTGAAAAATTTCGGTTGCGCGTTTTCTTGCAGTTCCAAATGCGCGTCATAGTTCTTACCGCAACCAAGGCCCGGTGCAAAAATGTCTGCAAATTCTTCACAAAGACTAGAAACACTGGCGGAAGGCACAGTCTGATTCACTAATAGGACCTGATTTACTATAGACATATTAAACAATTGAAATAAATCTAAACCAAACAAGTTCACTGCAGAAGTAGAACGAAGAACGTAAAATGATACAAGTTTTGTCTGTCCCATGTATGTGGCAAGAAGGCTGCACTGTCCTAACACAGGTATATGCTGTCCAGAGTAACTATGTAACTTAACATTTGCGGCACGCAATGGCGGTTTGCCCAGTTGTTTGTACGTGTCGTGATTGAGCAATGAAACTGCAGCTCCGGTATCGAGCTGGAATGGTATCACTGTGCCGTCAAAGTCTAAGTCCACAAAAAGTTTATTGTCCTGCTGACGACAAGAGCGACTGTCACGTGCAATTTGAACTGATACAGGTACAGAAGCACTGGCGACTGTACGGGATTTCCGGCGACGTCGACGCACACTTTTGGTGGGACGAACATAGTCACTGTTAGCTAAAGTGTCACCGGACAGGTTGGAATGAACTACATGAATGGCCATGGGCGAAGGTCCACGAGCCTGATTGTCCTGGGTTCGATTCCGGCGCGAAGCAAAGGGCCTGGAATTATTGTGATTGTCTGATCTAAGCCTTTTCTGGCAAACACTTTGAACATGTCCTTTCTTTTGACAGTAAAAGCAAATAGCTTGGCGTGACGGGCAATTTTCACGCGAATGTCTAGTTGCACACCGCGGGCATGATTTCACTGCAGTTGCTTGCTTACGCGGCGCACGTGTTGGCAAGGTAGGCTGCCGCTGCTGTGACGGGCGCAAGGGCCGCGTAGCGTCCCGTGCAGCGGGCCCGGCGGGCCGGTTAATGTGACACACTGCTGGCGAAGTTTCAAATGAGTCCTGAGCAGAGTCAAGTGTGTCCTGCCTATCCAATATGTCTATCACTTGTTGAAGGGAGGGATTTACTAGTTTCAAAATCTGTTCCCGTATGCGAACATCAGAAACGTTCTGTGCAATTGCATCACGCACCATAGTATCTGAATAAGGGAGGCCACATTCACATTCAAACGCACACTCCCTAGTAAGTCCTTGCAATGCCGCAACCCACTCCCTATAAGTCTGACCGGCCCTACGTTTGGTACGAAAGAACGTATACCTTTTTGCAACTACATTAACTGTTTCCTTGAAATAGGCATCTAAAGCAGACAAAATTTCTTCGTAGGTCAGAGTTGCTACGTCGCGTCGGGGAAACAATTTCACTATCACACGGTAGGTAGACACACCGACACAAGAAAGCAAAAACGGCTGCCGCTCGTTACTTTGAATACTGTAGGCTGTTAGATGAAACTGGAACTGGCGGGACCATTCCTGCCATGTTTCTTCGGCCGCCACGTATGGCCTAAAGGGAGGTGCAACAGCGTTTTGTGGCAGCGGTAGCGAAGATGCGGCGGCTGCCGCATCGGGTTGCAGCGCACGTTGACCCTGGACGAGCTGTCCAAGTGCATCCAATAACGCCTGCGTCTGCTGATTCTGCAAGCGATAAAATTCGGACAGTACATCCGGAGAATGTGGCGAAGCCATGACACAAACGAATTAATACAAACTCTTTTTCTCGTCGCCAATAATGTTGTGTCTAGACCATACAGCCTAGACACAATGCTGTAGCCGATAGGGCACGCAATGCTAACGCAGACGGGCGTGAAGTCTGGAACATGAGACTTATAAATGAATAAGAAGAAAAGTACGTAGATGCTTGTTACTTAACTTTTAATTAGTCCTTGGAATACATCTCTCTTGAATATTAGTAAGCTATAGGCACTGATACAAATGGCGCCTTGCTAGGTGGTCGCCAGTTAACTTAGCAGAGGGCTATTCTACTGTCTATCTCTCGGCAAATGAGAGCAAGGCTTAGCACGTCCAATCGCTAGCTATGTTGTCCGTACAACTGGGGCTGAGGTCTCCTCAGTCTCTCGAGACCTGCCTTGTGGTGGCGCTAGGTTTGCGATCCCACAGTGGCGACACGCGGGTCCGACATGTACTACAGGACCGCGGCCGATTTAAGTTACCACCTAGCAAGTGTGGTGTCTAGCGGTGACACCACAATCATCATTTCAGCGGCTCGATTGATCGTTTTGACCATTCCCCTCTTCAGGTTTCACTGGATTTACTTGGAGTCGTGCTTCTGCCCCCTCTTCTAATTCAATGCTGGCTCTCTCCTTGTGTTTTTCATTTACAACGGTTTTCCCACAAGCGACACTTCGCATTTAATCGCTTATAACTTTCAGACTAGTGCTATATTTTTGTCCTCCTTGTCTGCCATGCTTGTATCTTCCTCGCTATCAAAAAGAGCAGTCTAGCCTTCTCCGTCGTCGCCTTCATTCTATCTACTACTGTCGTCACATGGCATGCACCCTGCTATTAATTGGATATTTATAGACACGTTAGTGCTGAAACCACTTTTGAATTTGGTATCTTAATTGTTCCAGATAAGGAACGAAGCACTTGGGACACTGAAGTGACGTACAAGCCTCTTAAATATTGTGTAATTCATTTTCCAATTTCTAGTATGAATCGAGCTGTTCATACAACTACCGATTTTTAAAACAAATGAAAAAATGCATTGTGTTCCAAAAGCTCTTAAAAATCGGTGCAGTTAAATAATTCTTGTTAATGTTAAACTTGAAGCATTTAGCAAAAATATCCGAGTATTGTGCTCAAAAAATGGTTCAAATGGCCCTGAGCACTATGGGACTCAACTGCTGTGGTCATTAGTCCCCTAGAACTTAGAACTACTTAAACCTAACTAACCTAAGGACATCACACACATCCATGCCCGAGGCAGGATACGAACCTGCGACCGTAGCAGTGGCACGGTTCGGGACTGCTCGCCTAGAACCGCGAGACCACCGCGGCCGGCTATTGTGCTCAAATTGAACTGCATTGCTTCGGGGATCCACTATTGCAGTGTAAATCTTTTCGAGGGGGAATGTGACTGTCTGTGTTACCAGTTTTCTTAAAACAATGTTGATTTCAGCACATTTAGACATACTCATCTGAAATAGGTTTCTCAAGCACTTCTAGACACACTAAGAGTAGGTACGTATTTCCTTGTAGAGATATCGTAGATAACCCGGTATCTTTCTCGTAAAACAGGACGCAGAAAATATGAGTTTGATCTTAGCAGCTTCGGCGTACCGTATTGCTGCGTAAAATATAATTCCTGGTACGAGAGCCCTACTTGGCGTTGATTACATAGCCGTTGTCGATTTCAGTCGTCTAGCTGTCGAATTGTAGGATGTTTCTGGAATACTTTTGTGAAAACTATCTATATAAACATTAACACGCCTTTTGTCATTGCACTCGAATTTTAAAGAGCTTTCGAATGGCGTTAATAACATAACACTGAACTTTGGTAATTTGTGCAACAATCGAACTACTCCATAAGCAAGCTGGTATTGGAGAGCTCCAGGGTCGTGGCCTGTGAAGCCCTAATCGTTTCGCCGATATCGCTGCTCGATTTAGTCGAGATCCGTTGACTTTTAGGCGAGAATGGAATCGATTGGTTTAGGACGTCCATTAGAACCTACTCAACAAGCAGCAACTAGCACCGCAGAGGACAGTCATATAGTTAGCTCGACGTAGCTTGACTGTACAGTCACCTGACGTTCATTGTATCTGGAATACGCATTGTTAGCAGCACGGCAATTAAATGCAGGGTTCCTTAATGTCGGTTCGTGCAAAATTTTACTTGGCTCCTACAATCGGGTGGTTTACAACCTTTTGACTAAATATAGTATTAATCATAACTATATTAAATACATTAATTTTAGCCGTCCGAAGTGGCCGTGCGGTTAAAGGCGCTGCAGTCTGGAACCGCAAGACCGCTACGGTCGCAGGTTCGAATCCTGCCTCGGGCATGGATGTTTGTGATGTCCTTAGGTTAGTTAGGTTTAACTAGTTCTAAGTTCTAGGGGACTAATGACCTCAGCAGTTGAGTCCCATAGTGCTCAGAGCCATTTGAACCATTTGAACATTAATTTTAAGTTAGTACAAACTTTTGACTTAAAATAGTAGTAATCGTAACTAAGTTAAATACGTTAATTTTACGCATAGAAATTGAGCTGATTAAATATATTTTAAGTTTTGTAATTAATAGTATCCCACCCATAAACCATGGACCTTGCCGTTGGTGGGGAGGCTTGCGTGCCTCAGCGATACAGATAACCGTACCGGAGGTGCAACCACAACGGAGGGGTATCTGTTGAGAGGTCAGACAAACATGTCGTTCCTGAAGAGGGGCAGCAGCCTTTTCAGTAGTTGCAGGAGCAACAGACTGGATGGTTCACTGATCTGGCCTTGTAACACGAACCAAAACGGCCTTGCTGTGCTGGTACTTCGAACGGCTGAGAGCAAGGGAAACTACAGTAGTAATTTTTCCCGAGGGCATGCAGCTTTACTGTATGGTTAAATGATGATGGCGTCCTCTTCGGGAAAATATTCTGGAGATAATCTAGTCCCCCATTCGGATGTCCGGACGGGGACTACTTGGGAGGATGTTGTTATCAGGAGAAAGAAAACTGGCGTTCTACGGGTCGGAGCGTGGAATGTCTCCCTTAATCGGGCAAGTAGGTTAGAAAATTTAAAAAGCGAAATGGGCAGGTTAAAGTTAGATATAGTGGAAATTAGTGAAGTTCGGATGCAGGAGCAACAAGGCTTCTGGTCATGTGAATACAGGTTTATAAATACAAAATCAAATAGGGATATTGCAGGAGTAGGTTTAATAATGAATAAAAGAATAGGAATGCAGTTAAGCTACTACAAACAGCACAGTGAACGCATTATTGTGGCAAAGATAGATATGAAGCCCATGCTTACCACAGTAGTACAAGTTTATATGCCAAGTAGCTCCGCAGATGACAAAGAGATTGATGAAATGGAAGATGTGATAAAAGAAATTATTCAGATAGTGAAGGGAGACGAAAATTTAATAGTCATGTGCGACTGGAATTCGACAGTAGGAAAAGGAAGAGAAGGAAACGTAGTAAGTGAATATGGAATGGGGGTAAGGAATGAAGCCGCCTGGTAGAATTCTGCATAGAGCATAACTTAATCATAGCAAACACTTGGTTCAAGAATCATGAAAGAAGGTTGTGTACATGGTAGAAGCCGCCTGGAGGTACTGGGAGGTTCCAGATACTTTATACAATGGTAAGACAGAGATTTAGGAACCAGGTTTTAAACTGTAAGACATTTACAGGGGCAGATGTGGACTCACACCACAATCTGTTGGTTATGAACTGTAGATTAAAACTGAAGAAACTGCAAAAAGGTGGAAATTGAAGGACACGGAACCTGCGTAAACTGACAGAACCAGAGGTTGTGGAGAGTTTCAGGAAGATCATTATGCAACGATTGACAAGAATGGAGGAAATAAATACAGTACAAGAAGAATGAGTCGCTTTGAGAGATGAAATAGTGAAGGCAGCAGAGGATCAAGTAGGTAAAAAGACGAGGGCTAATAAAAATCCTTGGGTAACAGAAGGGAAATTGAATTTAATTGATGAAAGAAGAAAATACAAAAAGGAATACAAACGTCTCAAAAATGAGATCGACAGGGAGTGCAAAATGGCCAAGCAGGGATGGCTAGAGGACAAATGTAAGGATGTAGAGGCGTATATCACTGGAAGTAAGATAGATACTGCCAAAGGAAAATTAAAGAGAACTTTGGAGAAAAGAGAACCACTTGCATGAATATCAAGAGCTCAGATGGAAACCCAGTTCTAAGCAAAGGCAGAAACGTGGAAGGAGTATATAGAGAGTCTATACAAGGACGATATTCTTAAGGACAATATTATGGAAATGGAATAGGATATAGATGAAGATGAAATGAGAGATATGATACGACGGGAAGAGTTTGACAGAGCACTGAAAGACCTGTGTCGAAACAAGGCCCCGGGAGGAGACAACATTCCATTAGAACTACTGACAGCCTTCGCAGAGCCAGCCCTGACAAAACTGTACCATCTGGTGAGCAAGATGTATGAGACAGATGAAATACGCTCGCAGTTCAAGAAGAATATGATAAGAAGTTTCCTTTAATTTACGTCTTAGGTCACAAACTTTTTGTTAACCGATTACCAGTTTCGGTCTTTAATGACCATCATCAGATCTGTTTCATAAGAACATAGTCCTAATGTACTGCAGCCATAGTGGCATAGTTCCAGTCCCAAAGAAATCAGGTGTTGACACGTGCGAAAATTACCAAACTATCAGGATAATAAGCCACGGCTGCAAAATACTAACTCGAATTCTTTACAGACGAATGGAAAAACTGGTAGAAGCTTACCTCGGGGAAGATCAGTTTGGATTCCGTAGAAATGTTGGAACACGTGAGGCAATATTGACCCTACGACTTATTTATGAACATACATTAAAGAAAGGCAAACCTACATTTCTAGCATTTGTAGACTCTCTTTCAAATTGTTAATGTGACAGGGGTATCATACAAGAAGCAAAAGGCTATTTACAATTTGTACAAAACCCAGATGGCAGTTATAAGAGTCGAGGGGCTTGAAAGAGAAGTAGTGGTTGAGAAAGGAGTGAGACAGAGTTGAAGCCTATCTCCGATGTTATTCAATCTGTATATTGAGCAAGCAGTAAAGGAAACAAAAGAAAAATTCGGAGTAGGAATTAAAATCTATGGAGAGGAAATAAAAACTTTGAGGTTTGCCGATGACATTGTAACTCTGTCAGAGACAGCAAAGGACCTGGAAGAGCAGTTCAAAGGAATGGACAGTGTCTTGAAATGAGGATATAAGATGAATATCAACAAAAGCAAAACGAGAATATTGGAATGTAGTCGAATTAAGTCAGGTGATGCTGAGGGAATTAGATTAGGAACTGTTTTTTGCTATTTGGGGAACAAAATAACTGATAATGGTCGAAGTGCAGAGGAAATAAAATGTAGACTGCCAATTCCAAGGAAAGCGTTTCTGAAGAAGAGGAATTTGTTAACATCGATTACAGATTTAAGTGTCAAGAAGTCGTTTCTGAAAGTATTTGTATGGAGTGTAGTTATGTGTGGAAGTGAAACGCGGACGATTAATAGTTTAGACAAGAAGAGAATAGAAGCTTTCGAAATGTGGCGCTGCAGAAGAATGCTGAAGATTAGATGGGTAGATCACATAACTAATGAGGAGGTACTGAATTGAATTGGGGAGAAGAGAATTTGTAGCACAACTTGACTAGAAGGAGTGATCGGTTGGTAGGACACATTCTGAGGCATCAAGGGATCACCAATTTACTTTTGAAGGCCAGCGTGGAGGCCACAACAACAACAATTAATAACATAAGATTGTGAGGAATAAAATAAAAGGAAATGACAGCAGCAGTAATAAACTCATGTCAACAAATTGTCAGTCTAGCGCTTCACCAGTAGGTTGCGGAACTTGCACGTGCACACTTGCTCAAATAACCCTCATAGTTTATGCTTACAGAACGTAAGCACAATCGGCGTGTTTATGCGCCCCATTTCGAAGATCCCCTCACTGCTGCAAGAGGAAACTACCATATCTCAGGGAATGAAAAAGTTTCGACTACTTATTTTGTGATAAGGTGCCTCTTTTTTGTTTGCTTCTACCTCGTTTCGATATCTTGAACAGTTTATGAAATACGATGATTGCTATGACCACATGATTCCCAATGCGTAGGGACGGAAACAGGCACATCGTGTGTTACCGTCTCATATACATCGAAAACAAATTGAAATATCGATTTGCCCTCAATTTTAAACTAAATTTTGAGACCTAATTTGCACTTCTTACACCGCAACAAGCAGTCGAACATCAACCAACAGAAGTTTAAAAAAGCGCTTTTATCTCTGAAAACTATTCAAAATTTTGTATAACGAATTACTTAATTTGATGCAGCACACTGACTCTGACGTATAACGAAAGAAATTCTCTTTCTCGAAGGAAGATATCAAATTGTAGGATGTACGAAAATCAAATTTTTTCACTGAATGGTTTTTTAAAATCACATAGGAATAAGCCGGAAAGACGACTCTAAGCACAGGCTGCAGAATTAGACAAGCAATACAGTCGCTCTCTACACGAAATGTAGAGAGCACGTCTGTAACAGTCAGAAGCCCCAATTTTATAATTAATTATATAACACAGAGAGGAATAAAATAAAATGAAAAGAAAATGTTGGTAGCATCAGGATGAGAAACCGAACCGACGAATTACCAATCTGTACACTAAACCAATCGATGACAGCGCCATTACGACCGGAGCTGTTCTTACACAATACTTTACATGCACTGTTCAAGGAAAAATACTGACCTGTTGATGTGAGCAACGTAGCATCATCAGTGCCAGAATGGCTGACGTCACATTGAGAATGCGTTATCGAAAGCACAGCTGCGACTCTTCTCTGAACTGGTCGTAGCACAGTTGACCGCCCTTTCACCGCATAATACTTGTTTCTAGTTATCGCTAAGAAAGCGCTACAAAATGTCTTTTTGTCCATTTATTCACATAATAGCACGCATTCTAAAAGAACTAATTTTAGTGCAATATGTACGGTGTACTGTAGCACATTAGCACATGTTCACAGGCTGCCGATGGAGCTACTATAAGTGATTCATTCCGTATTTCCCGAAGTATTATATGTTCACAGATGACTGGGACATGAAGAGAACCATAAACTCGCCATTACCAGTTCAGTGCCTTGACCAAACCGCAGCAAAGCAAGAGAAGTGTTTTTGTATGACGGTATATGCGACATGTTTATCAGTTTCAATACTGCAACATGCATTCAGAAGGAATTATGCAAAAGAGCCACCTTATAAAGATAGCACTGTGTTTCTATATCGATATTTAACGGCACTGGTGCCCTCTGCAAAATAGAAGTACCGGTTGACCAGTTGCGTCAGATGCATCCGTGGAGAGGATGAGGGCAAGTTTCTTACGCAGCCCAAAATAACAACGCCCGCGCAAACCACGAACTTGGAATACTGCGGCAAACTGAGTCGAAGACTTTGCGACGGCGTTTGCATTTAAAACCGCACCGTCTGCTGCTCGTGCAACGTTTAAAACCGGAAGCTGATGGCCGGCGCGTTCAATTCAGAGTGAACATTTCGCACCCATAGAGCATTTGCAGAGTGGAAAATGCTATCTTGCCGAGCTTGCCTCCCTGGTGTTGGCATATACTCTGCTCGCAATATGAATGCACTCCCAGAGCACCTGCATACTAACCGTGAATACATCCAGAAGTTTTAGTGTAGCCGACGATGTACACAGACTGAATAACCTGCTCTCGGATTCACAAGGTGGCCATAGTGTCTGCAGTCGCACTCCCATGAACATTCCATAAATGCGAGAGAATGTACTATACTATCTGCACCCCACTGTGATACCCGCCGTTAAACAGGTATTTATAAACAGATGTTAATTCCGAAACTTACTATCCGCGTGTATGAGCCATCACAAACGTTATCTCTTGGAGGTATTGAGGCGCGAACCACTTGTGGCCCAGAAAACTACTCAACATGAAAAAAAAAAAATTCCAAATTTTTAGATGATGGGAGAAGCTGACGTAATACATATCGCTTGCAACAAACTCGTTTAGTTAAGGAAAAGACAAGGTTTAGGGCAAAGTTAATGCATTTAACTAATAGTTAATTTTTATTGATGAATTTTTAGTCTCGTGGCTCTTCTCACTGGAATAGTAGTCACGTGGACCATCCCTCATGGAATAGTCAGTTTTTTCGGAGTAAAAGATAACTTATATGTTTTAATTCACGGTATAGGTTATGTCCATATCAAAGTTGATCCAAACCGGTTCAGCCGCTAACATAGTACCTCGACGATGAATATAATAAGCCACTTCGAGCTCGGTATAGCGCATACTTTATAATATTTGTACGTGCAACGTCATCTGCCTTCAGGTGACTGTCTGTTCAAAAGGTTCAAATGGCTCTAAGCACTATTGGACTTAACTGCTGAGGTCATCAATCCCGTAGAACTTAGAACTACTTAAACCTAACTAACCTAAGGACATCACACACATCCGTGCCCGAGGTAGGATTCGAACCTGCGACCGTAGCGGTCGCGCGGTTCCAGACTGTAGCGCCTAGAACCGCTCGGCCACTCCAGCCGGCGACTGTCTGTTACCAGCGGATATGTTCGCATGTCATTATCAGATCCAGCCCTACTAAAAACCTACCGCGTCATATGTAAGGGCACGTCGTATCTGTGTATTACAGCATTTAAATGACCCAATCGTTGTGAGTCTTCAACCGTCTCAGAAGCTGTAAAATACACCATATGCTCAGTGGCTGACATGTAACGGGCTCGTATGGACGTACAATTAAACGCCGTTGGGGTTGTATAAGCATTGATTTCATTAAATTGAATCATATTACGTAGGATATATCAAACAATAAATCAATTTTCACAAAATACGATTCAGTTCAAAAGTTCAAGAGTGCATAACGTTTCCTAACAGCAATTATTGTTCCACTCTTCGCGTTATATTCCTCAGATCAATGAATGTCTTGTACCATACATTTTTAATAGTAGCTTATGTGTTAATTCAGGGTATAAGCTAATTCCATCTCTTATATCTTCCAATTGTGTCGAGCTGTTTCGGCGTGAAGGAGTAACAAACGCACTCATACACAAACTTTCGGTTTTATAATACACTCCTGGAAATGGAAAAAAGAACACATTGACACCGGCGTGTCAGACCCACCATACTTGCTCCGGACACTGCGAGTGGGCTGTACAAGCAATGATCACACGCACGGCACCGCGGACACACCAGGAACCGCGGCGTTGGCCGTCGAATGGCGCTAGCTGCGCAGCATTTGTGCACCGCCGCCGTCAGTGTCAGCCAGTTTGCCGTGGCATACGGAGCTCCATCGCAGTCTTTAACACTGGTATCATGCCGTGACAGCGTGGACGTGAACCGTATGTGCAGTTGACGGACTTTGAGCGAGGGCGTATAGTGGGCATGCGGGAGGCCGGGTGGACGTACCGCCGAATTGCTCAACACGTGGGGCGTGAGGTCTCCACAGTACATCGATGTTGTCGCCAGTGGTCGGCGGAAGGTGCACGTGCCCGTCGACCTGGGACCGGACCGCAGCGACGCACGGATGCACGCCAAGACCGTAGGATCCTACGCAGTGCCGTAGGGGACCGCACCGCCACTTCCCAGCAAATTACGGACACTGTTGCTCCTGGGGTATCGGCGAGGACCATTCGCAACCGTCTCCATGAAGCTGGGCTACGGTCCCGCACACCGTTAGGCCGTCTTCCACTCACGCCCCAACATCGTGCAGCCCGCCTCCAGTGGTGTCGCGACAGGCGTGAATGGAGGGACGAATGGAGACGTGTCGTCTTCAGCGATGAGAGTCGCTTCTGCCTTGGTGCCAATGATGGTCGTATGCGTGTTTGGCGCCGTGCAGGTGAGCGCCACAATCAGGACTGCATACGAGCGAGGCACACAGCGCCAACACCCGGCATCATGGTGTGGGTAGCGATCTCCTACACTGGCCGTACACCACTGGTGATCGTCGAGGGGACACTGAATAGTGCACGGTACATCCAAACCGTCATCGAACCCATCGTTCTACCATTCCTAGACCGGCAAGGGAACTTGCTGTTCCAACAGGACAATGCACGTCCGCATGTATCCCGTGCCACCCAACGTGCTCTAGAAGGTGTAAGTCAACTACCCTGGCCAGCAAGATCTCCGGATCTGTCCCCCATTGAGCATGTTTGGGACTGGATGAAGCGTCGTCTCACGCGGTCTGCACGTCCAGCACGAACGCTGGTCCAACTGAGGCGCCAGGTGGAAATGGCATGGCAAGCCGTTCCACAGGACTACATCCAGCATCTCTACGATCGTCTCCATGGGAGAATAGCAGCCTGCATTGCTGCGGAAGGTGGATATACACTGTACTAGTGCCGACATTGTGCATGCTCTGTTGCCTGTGTCTATGTGCCTGTGGTTCTGTCAGTGTGATCATGTGATGTATCTGACCCCAGGAATGTGTCAATAAAGTTTCCCCTTCCTGAGACAATGAATTCACGGTGTTCTTATTTCAATTTCCAGGAGAGTATATACGGGATGAGCGGAGGGAAGAAATTGCCACAGCGTCCCTTCGGGCAGAAACTCGCCGACATATTATCTGCCGCATTTGGGTCACAGTGGTTCCACGTCTATACGTAAAGGGGACTTGCAGATTTTGTCTTCGACATCTCGATTTATTGGCCATAGGAGATTACTTTCATATGTAGAATAGAGCTTCGGACCGACTGCGGTTGCGCTATTGACTTCACAGATTTAGAACGAAGGGGTTATTCGTGTATCTCGAATCTCTGTCCTGATTTCCTTTAATTTCTGTGAGAGACGCTTCAAGTTGATCGCGTAGTACATGTCACTGTCGCGTTGATTCGAACAACTCTGATCAGGACGGCGATGGAGATGTAAACGTCGACAGGTGCGTGGTACTTCTTTGCAGAGAGACACAGTTTCCACGGCAGAAACACCAATGTTGCAGAAAAATTTATTGTACACTCCTCCCCCTGGGAACTTCTCCCTAAATATCAGTGACTTCTGGATCAGAACCTCATACTGTGTAACCTCGCTGGAAACACAGCGCATGCGCGTCTGAATTGACTCAGTGCACAACAGGAAAAGCACACCCAACAGGGGGAGGGCTGCCTGCATGTAATTCACATTCATTAGCCCACTGGTCATGCCAATATACAGTACTAGCCTGGCGACAGGCGGCTACAACACCTCTGCCGCCTTCAGGTCGTGCAGAACAAAGTGCTGCGTCAACGCTCGTTGCCACAGAAAGTTGTGAGGACCGGTAGGCTGTTACACAACGGGGCTACGGAGTCGCAGCTACAGAATGGACACAGCGGTTCTCTCATGTAGCGCGAGCGTTATTGTTCTCCCGGCGCAGCTGACGAGCACTGTGTTACACCCCAGAAATCCGCAACGCGGAAGGACAGTGCCACACGAACCAGCAAACAGATGCCTGATTACTTGCCTGCACCACGCGCCTCTCAATTATTACGCGCATCATTATTCCACTCAAGCTCTGAGCATACAGCTCCAAATATAACCAAAACCGGACCATACAAGACGCTGGTAGTTTATGATTCCTGTTATCCTCCGTTTCACTGCACTGCACTCTCACTGTTACGATCTAGATATGGGAATAAGTTACACGTTAAAATGGATACCGCTATTTTAGTTCTAAATAACCGGTATTTTTGGTGTTTGTTTGGTCTCCGCTATAATGAGTGTATTTTCCTTACTAATAACAGGCTAAAGAAAGACGGAATCAATTACCAATAACAGCAGAGCAGTGCTAATTTATTTAGTTAGAAAAAAACGTTTTAAGAAAGGACTAATTTTTATTCATAAAATTTGCATTGCTTTTAAGTATTACGCTTTTATAGAAAATACAGAAAGTAATTAATGTCATTTTAATAACACTGCCGACATAAACGAGCAACAAACAAATGGCACAAAAATTGTTAAAGCATTTCTGAGACAATAAGTAGCTGTTACCGTGTGGCGCGGCCTGTCAGATAGTACTGTGTACATGAAGTGTGCAAGAGTTTCCCCGTCTGGTCTGTGCTTTATTTTCTCACCGTCGTCGCCGGACATCCATCGTGTATCAGAATGGCACCATAACTAGTCTGGGAGCATTTTATGAAGTGACGTAGCAAGGAAGTACAAAGCTTCGTACGACTTATAAAATTAAATTCTTGTCTACCACATAACAAGAGGATGGGAATTACGGTAACAGTCTGACACTAACACTAAACACGTCATTTGTAGTTTACGATGAAAATGGAAAGTAGAACCGCGCGGGATTAGCCGAGCGGTCTAAGGCACTGCAGTCATGGACTGTGCGGCTGGTCCCGGCGGAGGTTCGACTCCTCCTTCGGGCATGGGTGTGTGTGTTCGTCCTTAGGATAATTTAGGTTAAGTAGTGTGTAAGCTTAGAGACAGATGACCTTAGGAGTTAAGTCCCACAAAATGTCACACACTCATTTAAAGTAGCCGGTCAGTTGTCTGTGTACACAAAATATGCTTTTATCTGCTTGTAGCCATTCAGACAGAACAAATTGACATGAATAATACAGTATTCAACCTCGGCTTTCACCATTTAGCACTGGCCATTTGTAATGCCCAAATAGTGGTTTGATCCCAAATTACAACATGATTTTTCAGCAATCTACTACTTGTCACTTTTCGACAAAAACAGCTAACAATGGAAAGACTATATTTCCAATTCTTTGCTTATTTAATTAAATGTTTAGATTCTATGTACACTATGTGATTAAAAATATCCGGTCATTCCCAAAAACATACGTTTTTCGTATTAGGTGCATTGCGCTGCCACCTACTGTCAGGTACTCCATATCAGCGACCTCAGTAGTCATTAGACATCGTGAGAGAGCAGAATGGCGCGTTCCGTGGAACTCGCGGACTTACAACGTGGTCAGATGATTGGGTGTCACTTGTGTCATATGTGCGTACCCGAGATTTCCACACTCCTACGTGCACTGTTTCCGTAGTGATGGTGAAGTGGAAACGTGAAGGCACGGACAGCACAAAAGCGTACAGGCCGACCTCGTTTGTTGACTGACAGAGACCGCCAACAGGTGAAGAGGGTCCTAATGTGTAATAGTAAGTCATCTATCCAGACCATCACACACGAATTCCAAACTATGTCAGGATCGACTATAAGTACTATGACAGTTAGGAGCAGGTGAGAAACCTTGGATATCATGGTCGAGCGGCTGCTCATAAGCCACACATGACGCCCGTAAATGCCAAACGACGCCTCGCTTGGTGTAAGGGGCGTAAACACTGGATGACTGCACAGTGGAGAAACGTTGTATGGAGTGACGAATCATGGTACACAATGTGGCGATCCGATGGTACCGTGTGGGTATGGCGAATACCCAGCGAATGTCACCTGCTAGCGTGTGTAGTGCCAACAGTAAAATTCGGAGGCGGTGGTGTTATGGTGTGGTCGTGTTTCTCATGTAGGAGGCTTGCACCCCTGCTGTTTTGCGTGGCACTATCACTTGCTTCCCACCGTTGAAGAGAAATTCGGGGATGGTGATTGCATCTTTCAGCACGATCGAGCACCTGTTCATAATGAACGGCTTGTGGCGTCGTGGTTACACGACAAAAACATCCCTATAATGGACTGGCTGGCACAGAGTAGTTACCTGAATCCTACAGAACACCTTTAAGATGTTTCGGAATGCCGACTTCGTGCCAGGCCTCACCGACCGACATCGATACCTCTCCTCAGTGCAGCACTCGGTGAAGAATGGGCGTGCGGTAGCGTTCTCGCTTCCCACGCCCGGGTTCCCGGGTTCGATTCCCGGCGGGGTCAGGGATTTTCTCTGCCTCGTGATGACTGGGTGTTGTGTGATGTCCTTAGGTTAGGTTTAAGTAGTTCTACGTTCTAGGGGACTGATGACCATAGATGTTAAGTCCCATAGTGCTCAGAGCCATTTGAACAATTTGAAGAATGGGCTGCCATTCCCTAAGAAACTTTCCAGCACCTCATTGGACGTATGCCTGCGAGAGTGGAAGTTGTCATCAAGGTTAAGGGTGGATCAACACCATATTGAGTTCCAGCATTACCAATGGAGGGCGCCACGAACTTGTAAGTCATTTTCCGTCACGTTTTCGGATACTTTTGATCACATAGTGTATCTTGAAACTAATGGAGTCAAGATTTTTCAACCTTTATTCGATTTCCAGTTTCCTTACTGTAAATAAAAGGAATAAGAAATCGAAAATCTGTTTTTTTTTCACGAACCGGTGATTTCGAGCGGTTTAGACAGGTTAAACTGCCGCGAAAAATTTAAGAAATGTGTACAACCGAAAACCAGCTGTTTCAGCGACTGCCGCCATCCCTATTAAGATCGTAACGAACAACAAGCATAAACAACATTATACTCGCATTCTTCGTATTAAAATCCAATACGGTGGTTAACTAACCGTTGTTACAGTAACAAAACTGACTGATGTCTGAGTAATTCCGGGACTACCGCAATAGTATGTTAATGGGTCGCTTTGTTTCCATTTTATAACAATAAAGTAGTGGATAACGTTGCAAACTGCTTGATGCTATTCGCGAACGATGCCAAATTCTATGAACTCTGGAGCACCAGACGACTGCAGCGAAATGCAGAACGCCTTGTAGAGACCCGGAGATCGCTGGCAAGTATGACAGTTGGCCTCGAACGTAAATAAAAATAACTTTTTGCATATAAATAGGCGAAGAAATCACCTGCTGTCGAAGTAGGCTCTTGGTGATAGATTACTGAAAGTAGTAACTTTCATGAACTACCTGTGCAGAGCGATTTAAAGTCCAATGACCTCACAAAACAAATAAAAAACCAAATGGCAGTCTGATATTCATTGGAAGAATCTTATGTAAATGTAATTCCCGAAGAAAGTGGCTTAAAAACAAGTGTTCGACAAATATTTTAGCGCTTGTCAACAATCTGGGATCATTACTATAATGGAATAATATGGGAGATAAAGAGATCCATTGAAGAATAGCGTATTTCGTGACGGAACCGTTTGTACGGCTCGAGAGCGTTGCGTAGATGCCCTACAAACTGTAGTGGCAGACGCTGTAATGGAGGCGACGTGTATCACGAGCAGGTTTGCTGCTGATATTCCGGGAACATATGTTCCAAGATGAGTCGTGCGACATACTCTTCCCTCCTTCGCATATCTCGTGAAATGATCAATGAGAAAAAAAAATATTCCTGTGCAGGTTTATCGGCATTAGTTTCTACAACGTATATCGTTCGTGAATGCAAGTAGGAGAGTGGTGGTGGAAAATAGTGCCACCAGAAGCACCGTTTGCCACACACCGTATGGTGTAGAAGCTTCAGAACAGATACGTGGCCTACCAAAGTATTGAAGGCGGTTGTGTGCACAGTTTTAACAAGCTGGAAGAGCTAAGAATTAAATGCTACTTACAACTGCGAATTTCAGTTCGTTTGAGTACGAAAGCAACAAGTCTTATTGCTCCACTTACTTATGTTAGTAGGTCGATCAGGTTAGTAGCTACTACGTGTTTCAGTGTGAAAGGTAGCCTTTTTCAATCATTTCTTTCAACTACAGTACAGTATCGCTGCTGAAAAGAATCAGGAAAGAACAAAATGAGATATTTAATTTTATCAATATTTCGCAGCTTCAAGCGTGACTGTATTCAGTGCACTGGAGGTATGAATTAAAAACGCCTTCAGTCAAAACTTTTCGTGTTTTGATAAGTACACGACGCATTCCTGACTCTGTGGGTCCACCATCAGGTGTCATTTGTCTTAATACATGAAGCAGTTGTGAAAAGTTGTGACTGAAGGCGTTTTTAATTCATACCTCGAAAGTGAGAAAATTTGAAAATTAGTGGTAAGGTCTTATGGGACCAAACTGCTGAGTTCGTCGGTCCCTAAGCTTACGCACTACTTAATCTAACTAGAACTAACTTACGGTAAGGGCAAAACACACACCCATGCCCGGGGGAGGACTCGAACCACTGACGTGGGAAGCCGTGCGGAACGTGAGAAGACGCCCTAGACCGCGCGGCTCCAAAGTGAGATATTATTGCAACGTTGTGTTATTGGAGACGCCATGGAAGTTTTTAAGGTCTCTCTCTGACTTTTGTATCTTCAAAATCAGAACAGTTATCAAGAAGCTCTTAGCACTCTTGGTCTAGCAGAGTTCAGTTCCGCCTCTAGCGCCGAGCGGGGATTTTGATAGTTGATCGCCTCACCGTACCATCGCGCTAGCCTAGACAGCTTTCGCCAGACTAATTTGTGTCTTCGTGCGTGCCGCATCGGTGTTTGGTACGTAGCATTAGTTGATGTGTGTCTGTTACCAGCGGCGTCGTTCAGTCATAATGTACGCCATAGAATCCAAGTGGGTTGCAAGATGAGGTACAGTTGGCTTTAGTTTCGATAAATCCACGCGTTAAGTGCAGCCCTGTTCTTTGGATATTCTTCACTGACTCGTTGATACAATTAATGTAACATCTGATCTGGTTCATACTGCCTATTTTGATTCAGATAGGTTTGTATTTTTCGTAAAGTTTTTGGATCCCCTAGAATTCAATACGTGGCTTTCACGTTATGGTTCTGAAACGTCGGCCGCTGTGGCCGAGCGGTTCTAGGCGCTTCAGTCCGGAACCGCGTGACTACTCCGGTCGCAGGTGTGGCATGGATGTGTGTGATGTCCTTATTTTAGTTAGGTTTAAGTAGTTCTAAGTTTAGGGGACTGATGACCTCAGTTGTTAAGTCCCATAGCGCTAAGAACCATTTGAGCCATTTGGTTCTGAAGCTCCCTTGAACCATCGTGATGGTTCCATAACTATGGTGCTTCATTCTATAGCGGAACTGGATTATACCACTGTCCGAGTGTCCAGTCTCTCGCCGGAGGAACAGGACAGTTTATTTAAGGAGGTGTTACTCCACTGTGGTGATACGAGGGGTATACGATGCGAACGCTGGTCCACTCAACCCCGGTTGCAATGTTTCAGCGGAATTCGTTCAGGGTAGATGGTAGTCCTTCCCATCGACAGGTCTGTGGTTACCGCATTCACATCACGTGTAGTGGACATGTGGTAACATCCTTTCTCTGCAAAGAAAGTGGCCGCGTTAGTTCTAACTCGTTTAAACAGAGTAGGAAATTGATTTAGCTGATCTCGTTTCTATTGCTCACGAGGTTGGTGAGACGGCTCCTTCCGATGTTCAAATGTGTATGAAATCTTATGGTACTTAACTGCTAAGGTCATCAGTCGCTAAACTTACACACTACTAAACCTAAATTATCCTAAGGACAAAGACACACAACCATGCCCGAGGGAGGACTCGAACCTCCGCCGGGACAAGCCGCACAGTCCATGGCTGCAGAGCCCAGACCGCTCGGCTAATCCCGCGCGGCTTCTCCCGATGCAGTGGAAGAAAAGAGTGATGTGCAATTTACTGCTACCGACTTTCTGCCTTTGGCCTCGCAGCGTGGTCCTGAAAGTATTGTGGCCAAGGCAGCAGTATCCACAGTGTAACAAGGAATGTCGTACGCAGGACGGTGAGGGTACATTTACTCCTCACCCACCCTTCCCTAAACTAACTGCCCGCATCTCGTGGTCGTGCGGTAGCGTTCTCGCTTCCCACGCCCGGGTTCCCGGGTTCGATTCCCGGCGGGGTCAGGGATTTTCTCTGCCTCGTGATGGCTGGGTGTTGTGTGCTGTCCTTAGGTTGGTTAGGTTTAAGTAGTTCTAAGTTCTAGGGGACTTATGACCATAGATGTTAAGTCCCATAGTGCTCAGAGCCATTTGAACCATTTGAACCTAAACTAACTTTGTCGGTTGCACCTCGTAGTGCTAGGTGATAAGCTCTCTGGTGTTTCTCCTAGTAATCCTCCCGCATTTGAGGTAACTCCTCCGGAATCACCGAAGGTTGGGTAAACTTTGAGCCTTCTGATATTCCTGTGGTTCCACAACAGAAAACTGCGGTGTCCTTAAAATTACCTTTTACCTCGATGTCACCCACTCAGGTGACGTCAGAACGACGAACTGTAGTTACTCCAGTGGAGGTGATTGGTGGTCACCATATCCTGCCTGTCGATAAAGATGTTGTGGTGCTCGAATCCTGTCTTCTGTGTAGATCGGAATTTCACGATCCTATTATACAGAATAGGCGTCTGCGGCTCCTTGTTTGTCACCTACTCTGGTTGATGTTCAAGAACCGTCTACGTCCCCGACTGCTGACGCTGTATTGCCTCGTAGACATAACCAACGTGTCCAAACTGACAGGGCGCTGATTCGTAAAAAGAATACTCACTGGACTCGACAAAAATTCTTCACACTCCTTGATGACGTAATGCAGCTGGTCGGCAGCCCGAATTTCGTTTCTTGTTATTAAAGTATGCCGACATTTACATTTCGTTCTTTCAAGGTTAATAGGGTGAATTCGGATCTGCGGCTCGCTTTGTTGCGTCACTTTGTCTATGATTCCCGTGTGGAAGTTGTATTCCTACAAGAAGCAAATTTGCTAGATACGGTTGATGCTGCGTCAATTGGACGGGTTCAGGATGCGATTGAAACAACGTAGCAGATGAATTGATTTGGCTGTATCATCTCATACGACATCAGAATCGTCGTTGAAGTGCGTGCATCCGTCTCTCAAGACAAAATTGTGACAGCACAGGAGGAGATATTGCACGCTCTACATCGATTCTGTTGAGCTCATGATATACCCGTTCCTATCGACGTCATCCGATTTATTCGTTCAAGCTCTGGATTGCAAGTTGACACCTGCTCGTAATGCTGCGTTTTTCGAACATTTTCAGTGTCACGATGTCGATGACCTATTTGTCTTCTCGCGAGTCGCTGGGGTTGGATCGTTTGCCTAAGGAGTTTTATGTGCGTCTTTGGCCTTCATTGGGTACAAGGTTTGCATTGCCTTTGAACGAAGTGTTGAGAGAAGGGTTTGTGCTAAACTAGTTTAATGCTGGCAAAATTGTGCTAGTTCCTAATAGTTGTGGTCAGGCAGCAACTGAAAAATTTCTTCCGATTACCTTAGAAAATTTTGGTTGTAAGATTGAGGCGATAGGGTAGAGGTGAATAGTCAGCTGTCTACATTGCTGTGAGGTTTTTGCTGATCATCAAGATGTAATTCCTGGTGATACTATTCTGGCCTTTATAGCAGGATGTCGAGATATCATATTGGTGGCTACTGCTGCTTCTGTTCCTGGTGATCTGGTACTTTTGGATTTTGGCAGTTGTACGTTCGGATCAGGCACGGCTTCCTGTAGCAGCTAGATGGAAGCCGTTGGGTTCACAGCTGACGCGCACCGACTATTGTATAATTCGATTATGCGTACCCAAGTTTCAGTGGCCAACTGACACCCACTATTACTATCGGTAAGGGTTGTCCTCGGGGATCTCTGTGTTCGTTGTCTTTGTTTGTTGCATCACTTGAGTTCCTTCTTCGAAGAATCGACGCTCAGATAAAAGGATGGACACTCTTCGGCGAGACGATTTCTGTGCCTGCATACACGGGTAGTGTGATGGTGTTAATTCGCTCTCCTGCTCAGATTTTGTCTTGAATATTGTGCCCAGATCAACAAAGGCAAATGTCGACTGATGACATTATGCGGTTTTCATAATTCTCTCATTTCGTTGGTGTATGTGGTCGATAAATATAAATCTAAGTGATAATTGTCCGTTCACCACTCCAAACGGCAACACTCAAGTGGAAGTGGTGAAAAACCGGAATTCCCTTAACGTGCTTCGGGAAGTTTGACTTCTGGATACCTACGTCTGCTGCGATGCATATTAGGTCTCTCAGACCTTTCCCCTTCCTGCGATGAAGGCTAGGGAGTTAAATCAGATGATAAGTCGTTTATTATGGAAGTATCACATTCTTCGATTGCGATACGAGGTAGTTGTTCTTGCGCTTTGCTCGGGGATTTGGGACTTTCAGATATGTAAAGGAAAGCGTTTCTTTTACATGTTCGACGCACTATGGTGACTATCTCTGATGCTAACCATACGTCCGCCTCTTGTTATTTTGCTGTCTGCGGACAGACAGTCTTAATCCGCCTGTCGATTTTTGTCGAGTGAATTTCCAGTTAAAACTTGTGATTTTTATACTGCTGAAACATGAAGAATGACAATTAATGGATGTCCCATATCTAAGAAACATGATGGAGAAATTTGTCAATGTAAGACGCAGCGTATTACTGTTCCCTTTGTCGACGCACTCCTTGATGTGCCCATGACTACCATTAGTGCCAGTGTCGCCGCGCGGGATTAGCCGAGCGGTCTGAGGCGCTGCAGTCATGGACTGTGCGGCTGGTCCCAGCGGAGGTTCGAGTCCTCCCTCGGGCACAGGTGTGTGTGTTTGTCCTTAGGATAATTCAGGTTCAGTAGTGTGTAAGGGACTGATGACCTTAGCAGTTAAGTCCCATAAGATTTCACACACACACAGTGCCACTGTTCTGAAGTGTTTATTGACTATGCCCTTTTATTTTTTTATACGTTTTTACGCCACAACCACATGATGTCACACAGCCATGGATCATGCAGTTATGTTCTTCGGATAAAACGGAAATGCTGCACGTGGTAACGTACCATTCCTGTTTCGTGGTCAGCAACAGAGTTTGTTGATAATTCGACGGGTACTTGATGTCAAAGCTTCCTGTGCTTCCATTTAATCTCAAGAAGATCACTGGCTAACTGAGAGTGGGTATGGTATTGCGATATGTGATCCTGCAGTAGAAAATTTTAAAAAAAGTGAGGAACAAAAGCAATCAATCACGTACTCTTCATGTATGGTACTTCATTTCTTCCAAGGCATGTGTTGGCTTCAACGGATACGATAGTGAAGATCATTTTCTCATCTGTAACATCACTTATCCTCGTGGAATGGCCGCGCTGTTGGAGGCGCCATGTCACGGACTGCGCGGCCACTCCCGCCGGAGGTTCGAGTCCTCCCTCGGGCATAGATGTTTGTGTTGTTCTTAGCACAAGGTAGTTTAAGTAATGTGTAAGTCTAGGGACCGATGTCCGCAGCAGTTTGGGCCTTTAGGAATTCACATACATTTGAACATTTGACATCACTTTTTTATAAAAGTGATGTGAACTGTAAAATAAAGAAAACATTATCAATGTTTTTCATCGTAATTAGCTTTTCTTCGGTTATTTTTGTAATTAAATTGAAGTTCGGTTGCCCAGAACATTTGTATGTCATTAAGGAAAAGCTATGGATACTACCTTTAAGCTGAATATCAAAATCAATCTGTATGTAATAATAAATTAAACTTACGACAGTAATCGTGAAAACACTACACACAATCGTGTTAAAAGAGAGTGAACTCTGAGCGTTTGGTTGTCGGAACGGCAATGTTATCAGCCAATCACAACACCAACCCATCGTTTATACTCGGGAGTGGTGAGATACATATTGTCTCACAAGCTACAGTGCCGTCATATAATGCAATTAATCACACTTTATCTCGTAAGCAATATATCCTACGATGTACTGCGAAGGAATTCTTTTATTTTAAATGACAATGACGCACTACACAGGTTGGACACGGACTTCTCCGCTTAATCTGTGCAAATGATTTGACTAATACACATCGACTCACAGTCATGACTTACTTCAGCGGCACAGTTACTCCAACATCTACGCTCGACGATACGTTTGATCTGTAAGGGCAGTGAGCAGCTTTCCGGCTCCACGTTATATGACAATCAGCACGTGCTTCTTTCATGCATTATTTCTTTTACGTAGGTTTCAGCGTCTTCTCGACGAGCACAGTTAATGCAGAATAATTTACAATTTTCAAATACCTTGAACTATTTAGCACGTATTGATGTTATTAGAAACAACAAGGCAAAATTTTTTGCAATAGGTTTTCGGAAATGCTTCCTGAAATTAAGGTACCACGTAACCTCGGAGCAGGTTGTTGACCACATCGGCAGTCAGTAAGCCTCAGGGAGCGAGAAAGACCAGAGGTACATGCCACGCAGGCTTAGCTGTCCATGTAGCGTACGGGTGCTCAATGGTCCAAGCTGCCGATGGTCGACACGGTGGAGTTGGTCAGCAATGCTTGGCCCCAGTGTCGACAGAGCCAGTTTACCCCGGATTAACTGACCATAGTTGCTGATGTTGGTGCCGGAACACCGCCAAATTTTTGTCACATATGTATGACAGGATGGCTGACCTACAAGTCCTATTTGTTCCGCACAGTATGTTTGTAACTAGAAAAAATACATACGTTGCGTATGTAGTACATTTGGAAAACCAGAGAAATTCTCCTAGTTCAAAATGCTCATTCTCTGTCTTGAAGCTTAATCTGCTATGACCCTTAGGTGTAATAAGTAGATATAGGCAATTACAAGTTAGAGAAAAAATGTTTGGCATGTTTATATACTTAAGGTAATATATGTATCAAAACCCTAAAAATTTCTGCTTGCGAAAAACTGCAAAAGAAGATCTGGATCATATTAAATAGTACAGTCGTGAATAATAGTCTTCAACCTTCTGCATTTCTTCATCTTTACACTTCCTCTTGCACTCATTTTACCACTTCTTCTTCTTCCATGTATGTACACTCCTGGAAATGGAAAAAAGAACACATTGACACCGGTGTGTCAGACCCACCATACTTGCTCCGGACACTGCAACAGGGCTGTACAAGCAATGATCACACGCACGGCACAGCGGACACACCAGGAACCGCGGTGTTGGCCGTCGTATGGCGCTAGCTGCGCAGCATTTGTGCACCGCCGCCGTCAGTGTCAGCCAGTTTGCCGTGGCATACGGAGCTCCATCGCAGTCTTTAACACTGGTAGCATGCCGCGACAGCGTGGACGTGAACCGTATGTGCAGTTGACGGACTCTGAGCGAGGGCGTATAGTGGGCATGCGGGAGGCCGGGTGGACGTACCGCCGAATTGCTCAACACGTGGGGCGTGAGGTCTCCACAGTACATCGATGTTGTCGCCAGTGGTCGGCGGAAGGTGCACGTGCCCGTCGACCTGGGACCGGACCGCAGCGACGCACGGATGCACGCCAAGACCGTAGGATCCTACGCAGTGCCGTAGGGGACCGCACCGCCACTTCCCAGCAAATTAGGGACACTGTTGCTCCTGGGGTATCGGCGAGGACCATTCGCAACCGTCTCCATGAAGCTGGGCTATGGTCCCGCACACCGTTAGGCCGTCTTCCGCTCACGCCCCAACATCGTGCAGCCCGCCTCCAGTGGTGTCGCGACAGGCGTGAATGGAGGGACGAATGGAAACGTGTCGTCTTCAGCGATGAGAGTCGCTTTCCTGCCTTGGTGCCAATGATGGTCGAATGCGTGTTTGGCACCGTGCAGGTGAGCGCCACAATCAGGACTGCATACGACCGAGGCACACAGGGCCAACACCCGGCATCATGGTGTGGGGAGCGATCTCCTACACTGGCCGTACACCACTGGTGATCGTCGAGGGGACACTGAATAGTGCACGGTACATCCAGACCGTCATCGAACCCATCGTTCTACCATTCCTAGACCGGCAAGGGAACTTGCTGTTCCAACAGGACAATGCACGTCCGCATGTATCCCGTGCCACCCAACGTGCTCTAGAAGGTGTAAGTCAACTACCCTGGCCAGCAAGATCTCCGGATCTGTCCCCCATTGAGCATGTTTGGGACTGGATGAAGCGTCGTCTCACGCGGTCTGCACGTCCAGCACGAACGCTGGTCCAACTGAGGCGCCAGGTGGAAATGGCATGGCAAGCCGTTCCACAGGACTACATCCAGCATCGCTACGATCGTCTCCATGGGAGAATAGCAGCCTGCATTGCTGCGAAAGGTGGATATACACTGTACTAGTGCCGACATTGTGCATGCTCTGTTGCCTGTGTCTATGTGCCTGTGGTTCTGTCAGTGTGATCATGTGATGTATCCGACCCCAGGAATGTGTCAATAAAGTTTCCCCTTCCTGGGACAATGAATTCACGGTGTTCTTATTTCAATTTCGAGGAGTGTATATTAATGACATTTATATCCACACAGTTAAAAAGATAACTATTAAATTTTTCTACCTGGAGATCACTAGAGAACTAATTAAATTTTACGTCAATAAATACAAACTTTCTTATAAGAAACATCATCTGCCTGGCAGTAGAATTTGTTGTGTACATAGTTCCACGTAGTCAGCACATACACAACTTTCCCAATAGGGCGCGTCCCGCTAAGCACAACAGCGCAGGCGCAGCACTCGTCCGTCTCCGCACTACGAGATGGAGCTGTCTTAGAGACGGACCAAATTCTGCTTCCGCCGATCCACGTATTAATATGTCGCGCAGCCAATGAGATTGCTGCTAACGTAGAACCTTTTCTTCTCGCGGATCACACTCGCGCAGTGATATATGAACGCACAAGGTATTATAGCGAGTGTACAGACCTCCGATTAGTCAGTCTGCATCAGTCTGCATTAGTCTGCATTTGTCTGTACCAGTCTGTAGTCAAGTTTCAGTCCGCACCAAATAAGATTATCATATTCCTGTAGATAGCCATGAAGAGAAATGTATAGACACTTTGTCAATATCAGAGATATGTGAGAATAAGATTAACGTACCAAGACCTAAGGAACTTCAGATTGTCAATTGTAAATAGCATCCAGAATCAAGTTAAGTTAGGTTTATGATGGTTATTATTTTAATAAACGTGTGTGAAAATTAATCAAGTTCTGTTTAAAGTTGGTCACCGTCAATCTGCTACTCAAAGCATGCAAGTTTCATTTATGTCGTCTCACTTAACGGCAGAGGATAAACACGCCACGATAAGACCACGAGACATATTGCTGACACTCGCCTACTTCGCTAGAGCGACAAGTCAAATAATCTGATGGTGTGTGTACCGAAGGTCTAACAGTACGCACACCACAGAATTACATTCTTAATTCATCATTATGTTATATTCTGGAGGATATTGCGATATAATTTCATAATTATTGAAGCATCGACATCGATAAAATTAGTGGCGAAATGTAAACAAATTGCTGGCAGGGTTTGCAAGAAACTAAAAAAAAGTACTAGGAAGACATAAACATCCATTACAAACAATATCACGGTTAACATAAAAATTTTAACTGTTAGGAAGCAATTCATGTTGAAGATTATTCCCTGAAGAATTGATACATATATTCCTCTCAACATAACTACTGGTTTCTTTGTAAATTGATACACTGTATATACTTTTAAGGAATTTCTTGACGTTCGGCGTAGTTAGTAGTTTTTGCTCACCAAAGAATACAGTATCTACACCCACAAAAGCAGACAGGCAACAGACTTTTAGTAGGACATAAACAAAAAGCTTCATCGAAGTAAAATTAGACGAAAGAAAATATGATCACTTATATAAGTTAGAACCCAACGGTGTCACCAAAATCAAATTCGTATGCAAAATGCTGATGATTTTCTATATTTGAAATAAAGGACAATGGGTAACTCTAAATTTAAAATTGTCATTTTTCATTCTGAACCGATGTAAGTACATATCAATGTAAACACTACATATAATAGAGTCATTCGGAAGTATACAGTGTTAATGAACTTATCTCGTTTGTTGAGTATATGAGCAGCCACTACAACCTTTAAAGAATTACTCGAAACCTTAGCCACCGAGAAAGTTCCACACATACTCGTCTCAGGTAACAGTTAAATATTCACCTGTATCCACAGGCTACTCTGCAAATCACTCTTAAGTGCCTGCCGGAGGGTTCATCGGACCACCATCACAATAATTCTCTGTTATTCCACTCTGGAACACTTAAATTTTTCCGTACGAGGTCTTATTTCCCTTATTTTATCATGATTATCCACCTTACCTTGTTTTGTTATAATGATAATTTCTCCATATGTAGGTCTGCCTGAACCAAATATTTTTGCTTTCGGAGGAGAAAGTTAGTGATTGAAATTTCATGAGAAGATCCCGCAACAACTAAGAATGCCTCTGTTTTAATAATGTCCGCCCTAAATCTGTTTGATGTCAATCACACTCTCTCCCCTATTTCTCGATAATATAAAACGTGCCGTCCATTTCTGAACTTTCTCGATACACTCCGATAATCTTATTTGGAAAGAATCCCACTCCGCACAACAGTACACAAGGGGACGTACAGGCGTAGTGCAGGCAATGTCTTTATTAGATCTGTTACATTTTCTAAGTGTTCCATCAATAAAACGCAGTTTTTTTTCGCCTTCCTCTTAACATGTTATTTCCAAATTAAGTTATTCGTAACTGTAATTCTTAGGTATTTAGCTGAATACGGCGTTTAGATTTGATTCCTTAATCGAGTAATCGAAGTTTAAGGGATTGCGTTTAGTGCCCACATGGGTGGCCTCACACTTTTCATTATTTAGTGTCAATTGCCAATTTCCGCACCTCACAGATATTTAAATAGATTTGCATTTGGTTTTAATCATCTGGTGACTTCATAAGATGATAAACGGTAGCATCTTCTGCAAAAAAGTCCTAAGCCGGCTGCTCAGATTGTCTCGATTATATAGATAAGGAACAACAAACGGCCTATAACACTACCTTGGGGAAATCCAGAAATCTGTTTTACTCGATGACTTTTCGTCAGGTACTACGAAGTGTGACCTCTCTGACAAGAATAACGAATCCAGTCGCATATTTGAGACGAAATTCCATAAGCACGCAGTTTGGTTACAAGTTGCTTGTGAGGTACGGCGTCAAAAGCCTTCTGGAAATCTAAAAATAGGGAATTAATTTGAATTCCTTTACCGATAGCACTCAACACTTCGTGTGAGTAGAGAGCCGGCTGTGTTTCGCAAGAACGATGTTTTCTGAATCCGTGTACACTATGAGTCAATAGACCTTTGTCTTCGAGGTAATTCATAATGTTCGAAGCAATATATGTACCAAAATCCTATTCACTTGCACCTTCAATCTGAGGTTCATTACATCGAAAAGCAATATATTTTATGACTGTACATTACCTAGGGGAGATGACAAAGCACAGCCTAGTTAGTGGAACGCAAAACCCCAATGGCGCAAGTCGAGGAATCTGCAGCCTACAAAGTCGCAGAACCATCTGAGCCTCTGATTCTGACCCTCCACTTGCCTCTGTACCAGATCCGCAATCGATCCTGTTGACTGAGCTGCAAATAGTGAGCTCTGTTTTCAGACAGTAAGATATTCAGCCTTCAGTTGCGATGTTGCTTTTTTTTTAGTTTACCTGGATTTCGATGCCAATAATGGTATCTTCTTCAGAACAAAAATTAAATTATTTCGAGCGCCAAACGTTGGCCATGTCACAGAATAATATTAATACAGAATGAAGACGCGTAATCATAAGATTATGTCTGTCAATACTAACTGAAAGCTGAATTTTTTTATTGTCTGAACAGTTTACGGTTGCTGAAGCGCAGCATTATGTTAAAGCTCTGTTATCATCTCGCAGATATGACTGGCAGCCCTTACCTCTTCTAATTTCCGCTCGAAACAGGAGGAAGTCTCTTCTGATCCAAAGCAGTAACCGGGTAGCCCTCCAGTGCAGACTGATCGGCAGACTCGTGGATCGTGCTGGACATCTGTTGAGTACCCACAGCCAGGAGACACTGATTCTCGCCCATTCACTGCTGACTCAAGCTGTGTAACAGAAGCTAGCACAGCCTGAAGCTGAGAGCAAAGGGTCACCAACTCAGATGACGTCTGCAAACAGCAATCACAGTTCTGTCTGATCCATCCCATAATTTTTGTCAATGAAATGACAAAATGCTTATCACCGTTTGAGCATTACATAGAGCTTCAAACATCATGGCAGAACGTTTCTTGCAGGAAAAGTAAAAGTCACCGTCAGGTCTCCTTCATGAGCACAGCCTCTACAGCAAACCCGATTTCAGTCTGACAGGTCTGGACCACAATGGGTCAACCAATTGCCTCCATAACACAGAGCACGAGAATTTTTACGCATCTTCACGAGTATTCCTGGGAAGATCTTATAAACCATCACATCCTTTCGAGGAGACATTACGTTGGGGTTGATGGCAATGGTAGACAACGACTATCTACACCCTCGCATGCGCTAGCTCGAGCAAGCACATATGCAAGCACATAACAGATACCCACACTTCATATCACTGTGCCACATCGCCTCCTGCCATTTTGGAGCCTCGCGTCTCACCAGAAGTCGAGATTCGACCACCCTAGCCAATGGATATTTCGAGATATGACAACCCTCGCTCTAGTCCGTGGATAGCTCGAGACACGACTACCATCCCCTGTGAATGTGATTAATGTGTCGAGATACGACCAACTTCGCCTGAAGGAGGATCGAGATGCGACCATTCTCGCCTGTCTGGGAGATACGGTCACTCTCGTCATGGGCCGTGGATGTTGGCTTTCAGCAAGTGAGATCTTAATCAGCAGGCAAAGTGCAGGGTTATAAAAGTATGTCTTGAGATTGAGACGATGTTTATGTGGAAACATAATTTTAGCTGATCTCCCACATTCCATTACGTGACTGCTGGGATGGTATCTTGGTCATCCCTAATTTACAAGATTCGCAAATATCGAGCAATCCTCTACCACTAAATTTGCCACATCCAGATTGACAAGTCGACCCCCTGAAGATATGTTGTAAGGCCTTTAATGGAAGAATTTGCTAAAACCGTAATCCTTGCAAGGTACTGAGAACAGACACATACCAATGGAGAGAAAACATAGTTGTTCACCTACATTTCAGGTGCCCAATAAGGCACTATTTCTAATTCTACAAACGTCAATAAATGTCTGCAATTCAATGAGGTTTGCGGTGCTGCTGCTGAGGAATTTGTAAGGACTGTTCACTTTGGAAATATGTTCACTGGTTTTCCTAGTTACAAACCCGAATTACGATTGCGTAATGTCTTCGAAATTTTTATGTGAAACCTCCTGCGTGGAGTACAAAAGGCGGTGTGGGTACAGATGTCGATATTTATATATTTTTGTGGAAATTTTTTCCTTTCAATTTTCACTTTATTTTGATGTATGTTTCTTTGTTTTTGCATGACTGTATTTTTAACTGATTCTGAAATAAATTATTGAACAATTAATCTCTGCATCAGAAAACAGAGCTCACCGTTTGTAGTATAGTCGACAGGAGCGATTGCTGACCTCTGGTACAGAGGCAAGTGGTTGGTCTGGGTCAGAGTCCCAGATTGTCTTGCGAACTTGTAGGCTGCAGATTCCTCGACTTGGGGGTGGGGTTTTGTGATTACACGAGATAGGTTGTGCTTTGTCGTCATCGTACGTACTGTACAGTCATTAAATAAACGAGCACTTGTTCAGTTACGACAAGATATCTCGCAAAATATTTGTACTAGAAGGGAATGGCCGATGTTGATTTATAGTAGACATCCTGCAGCATAGACTAGCTACATTGTTTTCTAAGATATGACCTCCTTTTTCTGGTATAGTGTATGGTACCATCCACGTTTTGTAAGATACATTACACCTTTCGTTGTATTTGTTTGGACTTGAAGCTAAATGAGCTGTTTTTCTCTCTTTTTATTATGAGTTCACCAATGATAACGCTTAAGAAGGGAAGAAACAAGGGACACAGATCGTACAGAACAGATTGTGTTGTAAGTTTGCTTATGGAGAATAAGGTTATTGAAAGCAGCACTCATCAAATTCCTTCACCACCAAGTGCTTCCAAGTGAAAGCTTGTGAACGGTAATGAAGTGTACTGTGCTACCAGTGCCGGTGATTCCGAGTAATATTAGGTGTAAGTAACTATAAACAATGTTTAATCAAACTACAAGCAGTAATTTGATTGGCAGAGAGCTAATAATTTCTGAAAATGGCTTAAAAATGATTTATTTCTTATTTTTCAAGTCTCTTGTTCGACATGTAAGAGAAAGAAAGTATTTTGGACAAATAAAAAATTTAAAAAACAATAACCTCCCCGAGACGAACGTAAGTTAGTGCTATGAACTGAGATTCATCGCTAAAGGTGCTAGTGCTGGAAAAACTTTTGTGTTCTTGTGAATCTGTTATGCCCCATACTACTGTTTCAAGATGCTTTAATGGAAATAGTAAACGTAATTGCAGAAAACCGAATGAAATCTACAACACCGGACGAATTGGAAGAATGTCATAGTAACAATGACATTAGCATAGCATTTGCCGGATCATGGCAAAAAAGGGGCCATCAATGTAAAATTGTTTTCCAGCTGCCTTAAGTATTGTTCCAGAAAGGTGCCTAACGTTGAAATGTTACCATGCATGCACAAAAGAGGATAGCAATAGCAAAAAGATACAATTGCATGAACACAACTCTGAGTAAACATATGGATGTTCCAGTGAATATCCGTCGGCTCTCTCAAGAACAAGCGCTGTGATAAATTCATTGTGATGTGAGGGATGGTGATTCCATTTCATTCAGATCGATAGCAGACAGCAAGCTCTATGACGACCTGGCACCGAAATTAAGCATGTGTCTGTCATTTGCAGAGACCAATGTGTACCCGTCCACGTAAAATGAGGCAGAAATTGGTTAGCAAAAAGCTTGAAGATGGCAAGACTGTGTGAGGATCTTTGACTGACAAAACCGTCACTCAGCTAAGTGAATACTGTGGCCAGGCCACTACAAAGAATACAAACAGTTATGAGGTAAGCAGTACGGGCAAAGTTTTTCTACAAGATGTCAAGTGATGAGAAGCCACTCCACAACGTCTGTTCAGTTGACAGGTGTAAATAAAGCTATGCTGAGGAAGCAGGAACCGATTATACCTGTAGGAACACGTTACTTCATGCTATTCAACCAGTAATAAAGCCTAGCACATCCAGATCTTCTGAAGAAATGTCTTACAGGAAAAATTCAAAACGTAAAAGAGTCTTTCGGGAATGGTGTATGGACCAGAATGCGACAAAAAGTATTTGTATGTTTCAAAACATTGTATTTTGGAGTCAATGGTGTGGCGGAAATGCAGGGAGATTAACAGAAGAAATACTACAAAAACTGGATATACACCTAGTCTTCAAGGCAGAAAGTATGGTCAAAAATACAACAGTAGCAGCGAGGATTCATCAGATGGAGAAAGAGACTACATATGGTTGATCCTCAAGAAGATAGAGAGTGTGATATCTGACAATCTACTTTTTTGCGTATTTTTCCCATTACCTTATATACTACTTAAGCAAAAGCTCTGAAACTTTTACTGATTTTGACAACGGTATTATGTTTATGCAGATGTACAGTGGTAGAGATACGACTCATAATTTGATCCTAAAATATTTTTAAAAAAATTACATACATTTCTTAAAGACAGTCAAAATATTCATACTTTTGAACCGTGTGGCTCACATCGATTCGCTCGTTCGTGTTATCTGCCACTGGAGGTTAGTTAGGTTGGTATTACACTATCAAATTTCTTTGTCTAATATATTTGGCAAATATTTTTGTCAAAGTAATTTGATGGTTTAATAGATAAAGTTGTCAAATGTCGTCAAACATTTGATCAAACCCAGGGCGTCACTGTAGATTTGGTCAAAGAAGTCGCTTGTCTGCTGTTCACTGCAATGTGACATGTTGCGACGTGAAGCTCTAGCATCGCTGCAGCGTTCTGTCAGCTGTAGTGTTTTTATAAACATTGCCGGTAGATACAATTGTTGTCTACCGACAACTACAAAGGTAATACAGATTTATGAAGCTGTTGAGGCGCTTTACGACGTGTGGCACCCTGAATACAAAAGTAGATTAAGAATCTTGGAGACCTAACCTAACACAACATAACCTAACCCTCTCCTGTAGCAAGGAATCGGAGTGTTACAGTCAGTCTTCTGCAGATATAGCAGTTCTTAAGTGAATATTGTGCTTTGTTATATGAGGATACACTTCACTGAGTACATACAGAAATGTATGCTCATCCATTCTTAAGTAATTGATGTACGACTTGACGTGCTCCACTGTAAGCTCACCTAACAAGTTTTATTGAATGCTTTTATCGTGTCGTCGTAAAACCCGCGGCTTCACCCAGGTACGTTTCCTTTTTCCCCCCGTTTCTCTTCCGCAAGTGCACACAGTACAATTGTGGTACGTGCAACTGCTATTGACATGGAGGTATAAGGAGGGGAGATGGCACTATGGCCGTCTGCTGTACGTCTGTTTGAAGCCGGTGGGCCGCCATGTTTGATTGGTCAAAACAGTGACAGAGCTCTTGTTAGAATTCCGTGTTCTTCATATTTAACATTATGTCTGCGAAATAATTTCAGATGATGAGTGTTACAATGTTTACATGCATAACACAACGTCAGAATAGCTTTTTCAGGTGTTTTCGTTTTGTTTTTAATGCGTTTTTGCCCCGGCAATACAACTGATTTGGTCCCGTTAACTTAAGTGTTTCTTTTGGATACGAACTTCGAATGATGATAAATAACAGTGTACAAAGCTCTTTTCAAACTCGAATCACCTTTTACTGTATTTATGTCGATGTAAACTGAAAGCAGAACCCGAAAGCAATGATAGTTTACATACCGGATATTTCTTACTCGTTTACACACTTATACAAAATTTCATTTGTAAATACAAACATCGTTTGTGCTTTGTCAAGAAAAATAAGCATATGAACCCACAGAGCCCTACGAGCTTCATTGATCGGAAATCTGAAATAAAATAAGAAGAAAACAGTTTCACAAAACGTAAACAAGGCCGCACATCTCACGAATATAAACGACAATATTTTACGAACGGGGCCACTTACGCATGGAACGTGATTCCTTTTAACTTGGTAGCACTATTCCAACGGTTAGTACACCCGTAAACAACGCAAACCGGCATTTTAAAATGAAAAAACCTTCAGCAGCTCTAGACAGTAGCACAATCGGAAACGAGTCTTCTGACCAAACTGCAATGGCGGAGCTCGGTTTCTGTCGGCTTCAAGTTTGTGACGTCATGGCATCTCCCCTCCTTATACCTCCATGGCTATTGACAACAAGTTGTTTTTGTCAGCCATCTTGAATTTTCACGAAAAATATGATGACAGTGTAATACCCCTTTTTAGCGCCACGTCAAATACCTTTGTCAAATATGTTTGACGAATATTTGATCACATCTTTGATCAAATCCTTGACAAAGAAATTTGATAGTGTAATACCGGCCTTAGATATGGGCGGCAGCGCCACCTGCTGTCCGTCTTCTGCGCGGCTGGGAGGTGTGGCTCCGAGCCGAGGGCGGTTAAGAAAGGACACCGGTTAACAGCGGACGTGCAGGAGCCGGATATGTGTTCCCGTATAGCCGTATCGCCGCTACTGTGTTGACGAGCAGCGGGGCCTGCGCGCGTCTTTCCTGGGAAGTGGTTAGTGCGTTCCGCTAGACGGTATTTCCTTACCTTGACAGTTGTTAATCGCTAGTTCTTTTCTCTAGTGACAATGGTGAGAGCGTTAAGTAGTATGTGCAACGTATTTCTGATAGGTTCTCACCTTGCAAGCCTTTCGTGCTTGGAATCACTGATGTGACCACTTGCCGCTGGTGGATGTCTTGTTCATAATTAAACTGAACTCGATGTGCTAAACTAGGGTGGTGAGTTTCCTGTTGTTTTTGTGTTATTTTGTTGAAGTAATGCCCGCTGCTGATCGGCCTCGTTATTGTATGACTATCCTGTGAATGAATTAAAGTTTGTAGCAGTTATAAAAGGATCAGGATAGGCAACGCGAGTAAGGGTACTTTTTGCAGTTAAGGATTGTTCAATAAATTAAAGAGTGATTACTACGTATGCAGATTTAAAGCTGTGCCATGCTTGGTCAAATATTACAAGAGTTTTGTTTGTTTTGTCTTACAGTGTTGTTTTCTTAAATAGCAAGCGTGAATTTGAGTGTTTAACGTAATGTTTGCCATACATTTTCGAATTCGGGCATTGGGCTGGACACATGCCTTGGCTTGCAGGTGGCTCTGAGTTCTTTCTTCTGTTTTCTACGGTGGTCCCCCTGGTTTATTTATTCGAGCTGTTCAGCCATTGTACTGCGGTTGTGTACCAGTGTCGTTAGTGACTGTCAGTCGTTTGCGTGAGTGGTTGCCGTGTAACTACGCTCGCCAACTGTTGTCCACTCCCGCCCTGGATTTTCTTTGGTCCCCTAAAAGCTTGATAAATCTGTTACCTAATGTACCTCTGTAGCTGAACATGATCTAGTTTGCTGCCGCTTGCTTGTGGCCGGTCACAGTCTGCTACAGAAGTGGCTTCTTGGATTTCTGCCGCCAGTAATCTGCTGCGTGGCGCCGCCACGGTATCTCGCCTGTAAATGAGACTGATTAGGCCACCTTACTAGTGGGGCCGATGCCTAAATTTCTGTATCTTGCGACATTTTGCTGTATTTTTTAATGTGATAGTAGGAACTGAAGCCTGAAAGGGCAAACTAAGCCATTAACATACTCTGTGTTCCGGCTTACGGCAAGTCTTGTCATGGGGGAAGCCTCGTAAGAGAGGTCCATCGCATTAGTCTACGGAAGTGATTCCAGTGCTGGTTTCCCGTCGCCTCACACTGATGATGATGAAATGATAATGAGGACAATACCCAGTCCCTGACCGGAGAAAATCTCCGACCCAGCCGGGAATCGAACCCGGGCCACTTGACGTGACAGACCGCCGCGCTGACCACTCAATTGTCGGGGCGGACAGACTAAGCCATTGTGAGTAGCTTATTCACCCTCACATTGAATGTTTAAATAATTTGGTTATTCATTGCCCGGGCCAGGAAAATCGTAAAGTGTTAGGTTTTAGGTGAGCTAGTGTTTGGATTAATTAAGACACGATAGTAGTTTGCCTTTGAGATTGGCTGCTTCTAGTGTTCACGTTTGTTAATCGTTTTCTTATACCTTTATTTCCACTTTAGGTACATTTTGAAGAAGGAGCGAACTATCTTTAAATTGATCCTATATAACTTGGTCGTAAGGGTGCGGAATGTGGCAACTATTTGGCCCCACTGTTTACGTGCATTTAATTATTTTGTTGTTGTGTCATATACTTCTTTTTAAATTTTTAGAGGACTTTCCATTATATGAGCCCCTGTGATTAAGTACAGTCAGTATGACTATGGTTTGCCTGTAAATTTTCTTTGCAACTTGAATTTAATATTGTCTATGAGATGCGATGTTTCAGTAATTTAGGCTTGTAGTACCTGTGTTTACTTTCTCTGAAAGGTGGCAACAGTTGTAGATACTCACTGACTGCAATATGAAATTCGTTATTTATAGTAATGATTATAACCAGTTAAAGTGAGTGACGGTTATTGGAGTTATGAACTTAAATAGAGAGTGTATAACTATGGATGTTGCTGTGCCTGTATGTTTTTTAGTTCCCCCTTCCACTCTACAGCCACTTTCGTTGTATATTGACCGTCTTAGCTCATAAGGACGCGTCATCTTGATTCCTAACAACGTTAGATACTTGATAGTAGATCAGTGAAGGTATAAGATGTGACTATGTCATGGTGAAGTATTGTTTTAGAACCTGTTATAGTGGCTGGGGAAAAGATATATAAATGAGATAAATATTACATTGTCAGCATACGGAATTGATACTCTTGTTAAATTTTTATAAATGTAACAGACGTTTTTAACATTCTACATCCTTATTTTCATGTCTACATATTTACTTCTCAACATGGTCAATCTGGATGTTTGCGCCTACGACAGATCATTTTGCTCATACTGTTACTGTAGAATACTTGAATTTGATGACGAAGTCATAGCTTCGCCGATGCTTACATCGCTACTTCCCAGTCAATGTCATGTCCTCAAAGCTATACTTTAAATTTTCTAAGCAAGTGAAAATCGAATAGGGTAAAGTCAGTAGTGTATGGAGGATGATTAATGACATTGAACCCAGGGTGTCAGATTGTTACAGATGTTACAGTGCTCTTGAGTGGTCTGATATTGTTATGTTGAAGGGAAGGTTGCTCCCTGTGTGGACGAACACTTGGTATTTGTGTTTTCAGTTTTCAGAGGGATTGCAGTAGGGTGTTTCTCACGCACCCATATAGGTATATTACGCTACGGTTCGGAGCCCTCTAGGGGCAGATGTTTGGAATTTTCATGGAAGCGGAAGTCGACTGAGTTATGTGCTTGAACGTAATAACTCTACCGATTTTGAGAGCATATAATGGATGCATTAATTTTCCGCACACGCTCGTAATGTGGAGCGATACTACTGACTGAATGATTTGTCTACACTTTGAAACGTGTCTGCCTCGTAGTGGTAGAACGACGTCACAGCGCATATCAGAAATGGAAGCTTTTGAGAGTTACTCTGTCCGGAGATGCGTATTATTTTCCTGTATGTCTTGTAGCTTTGGAGCAGTCGTCTTCTGAAACCACAGAAACAGTTACGAAAAAAACACCGTATTCCGTGCGCCAGATTACACAAAAACTATTGTCAAGCCAATTAAAGGGAATTCCTCAAGGAATATTATAAATTATGTTTTTGTTAAAGTTGTTAACTGGCTTTGTGCCAAATTTTTAGAAAATCAATTCACATAATTTTGTATTGTCTGTAATACCCGAGTGTTGTTGACATAATTTATCAACGAAACATAATAAACAAGGTAGAAGGTTCAAAGTTCTCTAATGTGTACGCCGATTAAAATTTAAAGTAGGAGAAAAACAGTGTTGTGTCTAGACAAGGCAGCCTAGACACAATGAGAGGAAACCGAAAGGCACGCGCTTAAACTCACGCAGGCTGGCGTGAGGTCTGAAACAGGATACGTAATGAATGCTATAAAGAAAAGTACGTAGCTTCTGGACTACTTAACTTTAATCCACATTTGTAGAACATCGCTCTTGATGATACATTATTAGAATCTCAATATCAATTGAATACGGCGCCTTGCTAGGTCGTAGCAATGACTTAGCTGAAGGCTATGCTAACTATCGTTTCGGCAAATGAGAGCGTATTTGTCAGTGTGGCTTCGCTAGCAAAGTCTGCTGTACAACTGGGGCGAGTGCTAGTACGTCTCTCTAGACCTGCCGTGTGGTGGCGCTCGGTCTGCAATTACTGACAGTGGCGACACGTGGGTCCGACGTATAATAGAGGACCGCGGCCGATTTAAATGCTACCACCTAGCAAGTGTGCTGTCTGGCGGTGAAACCACAAACAGTAGATTAGAATTTAAACTAACTCTGGAGGACCTAAAATCAAATAAAGCAGAAGTGATAAGTAACATTACAAACAATTTTCTATAATCATTGCGAGGAATGGCAATCAAACAGCTATGTTCTGTAGTAGTTGTGAGACTGGTGACGTGCCATCAGATATTCTGAAAAATATCATCAACACAATTATGAAGACATAAATGACAGATAAGTGCGGAAACTGTCGCATAATCAGATTAATATTTCACGTAGCCAAAGTGCTTAACAGAATAACATACAGGAGAACGGGAAAGAGAATATCCGTTAGATGACGATCAGTCTTGCTTCAGGAAAGATAAAGGCACCAGAGACGCAGAGCTGACTTGTCAGTTGATAATGGAAGCGACACTGAAGAAAAGTCAAAATATGGTCCTAGAATTTGTCTATCCAGAAAAAACGTTTAACAATAAGAAATGCGGCGATTTGTTAGAAATGCTGAGAAAACCGGAGTAATCCACAGGGAAACACGGGTGGTATAAAAATATGTACCAGAAGCAATAAGGTTTAAATTGTAAGACCAGGAACGAAGTCCTAGGATTAAAAATAGTGTAAGGCAGAGATGACGGCTTTCTCTCCTGCTGCTCAATCCATTAATTGAAGAAGCACCGGGATTCTAATTCAGGATTAAAGGACATATACGATAAGATTCACTGGGGACATAGCTATCCTCAGTGAAAGCGAAGAATTACAGGAACCCTTGATTGAAATGAACTCTCTAACAATTACACAATTTGGACTGAGAGAAAACCAGGAAATGACGAAGGCAATAAGGATTAGCGAAATGAGAATATGGAGAAATTTAAGATCAAACTTGACAGTCGCGAAGTAGAGTAAGTTAAGAAATTCTGCTACCTTGCAAGCAAAATGACTCAATTCCGGACGAAGGAAGGTGGACATGAGAAGCGAACTAATACTGGCAAGGAAGATAATCCTGGCGAAGGTAAGTCTACTGGTATTAAAAATAAATCTTAGTTTTTGGAGCACAGCATTGTGTGGTAGCGAAACGTGGACCGTAGGGAAACCACAGCAGAAGAGAATCGAAACTTTTGAGATGCGGTGTTGCCGAATAGTGTTGAAAATCAGGCGAATCGATAATGTGAGAAGTGAGGGCGTCGTCTGCACAATAGACGAAGAAAGGAACGCACGGAAACGCTGAGAGGAGGAAAGGAGAATGCACAGAACAATTGGAAGAATTTGTATTTAACTTCATACTCTTCGATCCATCGGACCACAGGGCTGAAGAGGTGCTTCCTTCAGGTGTTCAGTACTTTACTAAAACTCACGGAATGCCACAGAAGCTGTCGATGTTTGATTCGCTGAGTAACGAAACATCGCAGACAATTATTTACAAATTTTAAGGCAACTGCCTGTTCCATTAGATAAATTAATCGCTTTTTTGTGGAAACAGTACCAATACCAACTTCGGAGGGCTTCATCGACCCCGTCAGCGGAATGTGCTCCACCAAAATAAAGAAGAACTAGGAAAAGATGTATAAGGAATTGGCTGTTGTAATATCCACGCATATATTTTATTCAGAAAAATATTCACATCATTGTGTGTGGAATCTGAATGAACATTCTCGTGGTATTAATAAAAAAGGAATTAATCGTTACTCAAATAATAAATAATTATTAATTAATTACCTATGAAAAAGATAATGAAAATATCCATATTTTGTTATGTATGAGTCTTCTAGAATAAAATTCTTCTTGTTCGAACTGTTGTACTTATCGGATGTGCTTGATGTCTTATATGTTTGCGAGCTATGGGGTGATGTGAGTGAGAAAGCATTACTGTGTCTGCAGTTGTATTATCCTACAAATATTGGAATAATGTGTCTGTGTACTGATGTCAGTGGTGAGATCTAAGAAGTTTAAGGATTTATGGCCAATCTCCATTGCGAACTGAATATTTTTATGTTGGCTGTTTTGATTTTTCAAAAATGTGTTGAGTTGTCTTGTAGTAGCAGTCATCATACACAGAAATCATCCACATAGCTAAACCAGTATTTGATATTTGAACTCAAGGGTTCTTTTTTCAAAAAATGTTGTTCAAAATGTTCCTCAAATATTTCAACCAACAGTGGACTAAGAGGGGAACCCATAGTTAAATCGTCTAATTGTTTATATAGAGTCCCTAGGAACTGGAAATAGTTCCGTGCCAAGCATGTCAGAGTGGCCAATTCGATGACATTCGTGCATGTAGTTGTAACCTGAAAATAAGATTACCGTATTTTCGGAATAATAAAAAAAGTCCAGCTAGCATTGATGTCTAATAAACGCCAATTCATGTCACGCTCAATGTTACGGTGGTGCTTGTTTGGACTCTATGGTGGTTATAATTCAGCTTCCACTAACTGAGGCAGTATAGAGGGAAATCTATTTAGGTATGGGTAACAAAATTTATAAGAACGATGTTCACACAGAGCGGTGCAGAATTTGCATTGTTTGTAGCGTGAGCGTCATGACTTGCCGTCAGGCGCCGGCAGTCGTACAGCGCAGAGGGTTGAAACACGGATGCAGTCAACGTGGATGTGGACAAGGCGATGAGAACTTTACTCGTAGAGCTGTTTTATCGAAATAACAACGACACTGCTGCTACTCTTCGCCAGTATCGACTCATTAAAGAAATATCGTGAGATCCACTGTACGCACTGGGTTCCAAGGACACCATTTGGAAGTTCGTGCCGCGCGGGATTAAACGAGCGGTCTCAGGCGCTGCAGTCATGGTCTGTGCGGCTCGTCCCGGGGAAGTTTCGAGTCCTCCCTCGGGAATGGGTGTGTGTTTGCCCTTAGGATAATTTAGGTTAAGTAGTGTGTAAGCTTAGGGACTGATGACATTAGCAGTTAAAGCCCATAAGATTTCACACACCGTTCAACATTTTGGAAGTTCGTACTAGGAGGCTATTTTTGAGTATTTGCTCCTGGAAGACGCTGACAACATTTTGTGTTACAAATTGTTGAAGAAGTTACTGTTTCCAAAACTGAGAATACTGAACACCGAGTGCGATCCTCACGAAGTGCACGAGCTGTGTTACAACTTAACATTCCACGGTCCACGGCTTGAAAAGTGCTGGGAACTATCGTGAAATGATATCTCTAGTGTGTTTCCAGGCTGTCGTGGATCGTGATGGTCGTCACATTTAGCAATGTTCGTAACCTGTAACGTAAACATGGCACGCAATCAACAAGTCTTAGCCGTGCATATGGGTATTGAAAAGTTTTCCTTTCAATGTTTTAGTCGTGATTTCTCTTCCGCGCGACACATTGACCTATGATCACTCGTTTTTCATGGGGGAGTTGAGGGTGGGGGGGCTCTCAAGCAGTGGAAGTTTATTTATAATCACCCTTCTCCCCTTTTGTATTCTGCATGTTATTCGTTAAATTAATTCGTAATTTAGTGAATTGAAAGGAATTTTATGACGGTATATCATATTTTTTTCTTTGCCTTGCATTTTATTTGTTAAACTATTTCATAATTTAATAAGGAGCATCTTGGAAACTAGCTATTTAGAACTATTCTTTTGTCTTCTCATATATTCTGTCTCCATTTCATCATATTCAATTGGTGAACTCTTTAACCACTGTAAATTAATCTGCCAACATTATTTTGTATATTTTTTAATTTCGTCTGATTGACAAACTTTCATTATATGGTGCCTTCCAGCTAATTCACGCCTCTTTGTGTCTTAAACAGCAGCATCACGAAAAGCAAAAGTTTTTATTCTTCAGTTCTTGACCGTGCGGCACGTGGCGTGTTCCTACATAAGCGGAATTTTACGGGAGCGATAATCATCAGGCGTATTTTCTCTGGTGTTTCGGTAGATGTTTGCAAATTCTTTTCTAGTGTCTTACTGGAGGAAGCCCAGAAAAATCCTCCTCATCACGTCTTTAATACGACGTTCATTGTGGACCAAAAGCATCAGTTTGTTACCTGTTACAAGCAAAATGATTTTTAAACTGAAATTTTGCGTGCGCATTCAGCAGAGCGGTTCAAAACTGGTATAGTATAGTATTCATTTTATCGATGTGTAACGCCACAGATAGTGAGACACGGAGATTAATGAGTTAGCACACTGGACTCGCATTCAGCAGGACGACGGTTCAACCCGCGTCCGGCCGTCCTGTTTTAGGTTTTCCGTGATTTTTCTAAGTCGCTTCAAGCGAATGCCGCGAAGGTTTATTTGAAACGGCTCGGTTGCCTCCCTTCCCCATCCTTCCCTGATGCGGTGGGGCCGATGATCTCTAAGTCTCGTCCCTTTCCCCAAATCAACCAACCAACCAATAATGGGTAAGTACCCCAGTAGCGGCGGCAACACTCTGACCCGCGATGATGGTTCAAATGCCTCTGAGCACTACGGGACTTAACATCCGAGGTCATCAGTCGTCCCCTAGAAATTAGAACTTCTTAAACCTAACTAACCTAAGGACGTCATACACATCCATGCCCGAGGCAGGATTCGAACCTGTGACCGTAGCGGTCTCGCGGTTCCAGACTGAAGCGCCTAGAACCGCTCCGTCACAACGGCCGGCTGCCTGCGATGAGTGCTACCGGCTTGAAGAAGTGTAGCTCAGCCTATGCTGGAGTATGTCTTATTCATTGTGTTCTACTGTTCCTGTTAATACACAGGGATAAAACGAACAACTCACTAGACCAAATTGGACCTCTCTACCGGATGGTAGAATTCCACATTAGTTTGTAAAGAAAAATTCACGCTTTCATTCGATGCTGGGCGGCGTATGAAAGATGTGATGTGCAAGATATCTTTGGATTAACTTCCGCTACATACTATAAAAATCACATGGCAAATATCTGCCTAAAGACCAGACAAAATGCACCTGAAGACGCTTAGGGAGACGCCTGGTATTTACAGGACTGGTGAACGCTGTGTGAATAATTATGCTTTTTTTTACCTGTAGGTAAATAAAGGACGAACAAGACATGTTAATGCACATCCTTGCACCTTTGTTTCTACGGTGTGTATTTCAGTGATTTATTAGGCTGTGTTACGCGTAGTATGATTTCCGTTATTTTACTGTGGGGTTACATATAACGTGTCGACTGCCAAACTGTGTTCCTGATTCTGTTTGATAATACTTGGTCAAAATAAGCTATCGTCATTGATACAAATGCAAGCAGCTGTTGTAATCAGATTTCTGCTGTTTCACTTAGATACACGACTGCGTATATGAGAAATGAGGCTGAATACTAACACGACCCTCAGAGCAGGTAGCTTATCAAGCTAGAATGTCGGTACTTATAGCAACATGCATTACGTATTTGGTTTGTTGCGGTTTTCAAACAGAAATTCTACCAGATGTTATTTACTGATTAGCCATAACGTTACGTCCACTGCCCACCCCAATCTTGGATGCCGCCAGGTCGCATCTGGGCACATGACACAGTGAGAAAAGTGTGTAAACGCAGTAGATACGGACGAGGGATTACCCTATCGAGGATATGGGCAGAAAATGGGGAAATTCATTGAGACAGACGACATTGACAAAGGGCAGATTATTATTACTGTAAAGTCAGTACCGCCGTTAGACTGTTGTTTATTCGCAGTGTTACATTTACACTTACACGTTCATGATTTCGGCGTAAAAGTGCCATTATCACGTGTTTTAAGTGTTATACAGCGCCTAAGATTGCATACTCTCGTATTGGAGATACACTATTAGATACATTGTCTAAGGGTCGATATTTCTGGTAAAGCCTACTGCTTTGTTTCATCACTGAGCATACCATCTAATAGTGTATTATAAATACGAGAGTATGCCATCTTAGGCATTGTATAACACTTAAAACACGTGATAATGGCAAACTGACACCGAATCATGAATGTGTAAGTGTAAATGTAACACTGCAAATAAACAACAGTCTAATGACGGTATTGACTTTAAAGAAATGTATTATGACTGTGGCCCCGCATTACGAAAAAAAATTCTTAAATTATTATTAGTCACAGCCTGTGAACGAATATCTCAAACGTTGTGGGCTGGTAGAATGTTCACGTGTTACGGTTATGAACAACTACAAAAAACGATAGAAGGACATGATTCGGCGTCCATGACTCTTCACAGAAATTGGGGTTCGGGGGCTTATCTGCACTGTAATGTAGGATAGATGGTGATCTGTGATGTCTCTGACGAAAGAGCACAATGATGGTGCATGCAGAAGTGTTTCGTTGCACACCGTTCATGGTACATTGTTGAACATGGAGCTCAGCAGGTGACCCCAATATTTGTTCATCGAACGACATCGTCAGTCACGACTGCAATGGGGACGGGACCATCGGGAAAGGACTGTCGATCAAGGGAAATGTGTCGTCTCTTTGAAAGAAACATATTTTAACTAAAATAGGTCGACGTAAACAGTGGATCGAACCGTGCAGCGTGTCAGGGTCGTGGAGTGGTGTGAGCAGTATTATCCTATGAGAGACAAGTGTTTTGGAGCACCCCGTTCATGGTACATTGTTCAACATGGAGCTCAGCAGACTCAAAATTTGTTCATCCAACGACATCGTCAGTAACGACTGCAATGGGGACGGGACCATCGGCCAAGGACTATCGATCAAGGGAAATGAGTCGTCTCTTTGGAAGAAACACATTTTAATTAAAGTTGGTCGACGTAAACGGTGGATCGAAACCTGCAGCGTGCCAGGGTCGTGGAGTGGTGTGAGCAGTATTATCCTATGGGACACAAGTGTTTTGGAGCACCCCGTTCATGGGTCATTGTTGAACATGGAGCTCAGCAGGTGACCCCAATATTTGTTCATCCAACGATATCGTCAGTCACGACTGCAGTGGGGACGGGGCCATCGGGAAAGGACTGTCGATCAAGGGAAATGAGTCGTCTCTTTGGAAGAAACACATTTCAACTAAAGTAGGTCGACGTAAACGGTGGATCGAAACGTGCAGCGTGCCAGGGTCGGGGAGTGGTGTGAGCAGTATTATCCTATGGGACACAAGTGTTTGGAACACACCGTACTTGGTACATTGTTGAACATGGAGGTCAACAGGTGACCCCAATATTTGTTCATCCAACGACATCGTCAGTCACGACTGCAATGGGGATGGGACCATCGGGAAAGGACTGTCGATCAAGGGCAACTGTCGTCTATTTGGAAGAAACACATTTTAACTAAAATAGGTCGACGTAAATGGTGGATCGAAACGTGCAAGGTGCCAGGGTCGTGCAGTGGTGTGAGCAATGTTATCCTATGGGAGACAAGTGTTTTGGAGCACCCCGTTCATGGTACATTGTTGAACATGGACCTCAGCAGCCCCAATATTTGTTCATCAAAATGGTTCAAATGGCTCTAAGCACTATGGGACTCAAATGCTGTGGTCATAAGTCCCCTAGAACTTAGAACTACTTAAACCTATCTAACCTAAGGACAGCACACAACACCCAGCCATCACGAGGCAGAGAAAATCCCTGACCCCGACGGGAATCGAATTCGGGAACCCGGGCTTGGGATGCGAGAACGCTACCGCACGACCACGAGATTCGGGCATTTGTACATCCAACGACAACGTCAGTCACGACTGCAGTGGGGACGGGACCATCGGGAAAGGACTGTCGATCAAGGGAAATGTGTCGTCTCTTTGGAAGAAACACATTTTAACTAAACTAGGTCGACGTAAACGGTGGATCGAAACGTGCGCCTGTCAGGGTCGTGGAGTGGTGAGAGCAGTATTATCCTATGGGACACAAGTGTTTTGGAGCACCCCGTTCATGGTACATTGTTGAACATGGAGCTCAGCAGGTGACCGCAATATTTGCTCATCCAACGACATCGTCAGTCACGACTGCAGTGGGGCCGGGACCATCGGGAAAGGACTCTCAATCAAGGGAAATGTGTCGTCTGTTTGGAAGTAATACATTTTAAGTAAAGTAGGTCGACGTAAACGGTGGATCGAAACGTGCAGCGTGCCAGGATCGTGGAATGGTGTGAGCAGTATTATCCTATGGGAGACAAGTGTTTTGGAGCACCCCGTTCATGGCACATTGTTCAACATGGAGTTCAGCAGCCTCAATATTTGTTCATCCAACGACATCTTCAGTCACGACTGTAATGGGGACGGGACCATCGGGAAAGGACTGTCGATCAAGGGAAATGTGTCGTCTCTTTGGAAGAAACACATTTTAACTAAAGTAGGTCGACGTAAACGGTGGATCGAAACGTGCAGCGTGTCAGGGTTGTGGAGTGGTGTGAGTAGTATTATCCTATGGGACAGAAGTGTTTGGAGCACACCGTTCATGGTACATTGTTAAACATGGAGCTCAACAGGTGACCAATATAATTGTTCATCCAACGACATCGTCAATCACGTCTGCAATGGGGACGGGACCATCGGGAAAGGACTGTCGATCAAGAGAAATTGTCGTCTCTTTGGAAGAAACACATTTTAACTAAAATAGATCGACGTAAACGGTGACTCGAAACGTGCAGCGTGCCAGGGTCATGGAGTGTTGTGAGCAGTGTTATCCTATGGGAGACAAGTGTTTTGGAGCACCCCGTTCATGGTACATTGTTGAACATGGAGCTCAGCAGCCCCAATATTTGTTCATCTAACGACATCGTCAGTCACGACTGCAGTGGGGACGGGACCATCGGGAAAGGACTGTCGATCAAGGGAAATGTGTCATCTCTTTGGAAGAAACACATTTTAACTAAACTAGGTCGACGTAAACAGTGGATCGAAACGTGCAGCGCGCCAGGGACGTGGAGTGGTGTGAGCAGTATTATCCTATGGGAGACAAGTGTTTTGGAGCACCCCGTTCATGGTACATTGTTGAACATGGAGCTCAGCAGGTGACCGCAATATTTGCTCATCCAACGACATCGTCAGTCACGACTGCAGTGGGGACAGGACCATCGGGAAAGGACTGTCAATCAAGGGAAATGTGTCGTCTCTTTGGAAGAAACACATTTTAACTAAAGTAGGTCGACATAAACGGTAGATCGAAACGTGCAGCGTGCCAGGGTCGTGGAGTGGTGTGAGCAGTATTATCCTATGGGAGACAAGTGTTTGGGAGCACCCCGTTCATTGTAACTTGTTCAACATGGAGCTCAGCAGACTCAATATTTGTTCACCCAACGACATCGTCAGTCACGCCTGCAATGGGGAAGGGACCATCGGCCAACGACTGTCGATCAATGGAAATGTGTCGTCTCTTTGGAAGAAACACAAACTAAAGTTGGGCGACGTAAACGGTGGATCGAAACGTGCAGCGTGCCAGGGTCGTGGAGTGGTGTGAGCAGTATTATCCTATGGGACACAAGTGTTTTGGAGCGCCCTTTCATGGGTCATTGTTGAACATAGAGCTCAGTAGGTGACCCCAATATTTCTTCATCCAATGACATCGTCAGTCACGACTGCAGTGGGGACGGGACCATCGGGAAAGGACTGTCGATCAAGGGAAATGTGTCGTCTCTTTGGAAGAAACACATTTTAACTAAAGTTGGTCGACGTAAACGGTGGATCGAAACGTGCAGCGTGCCAGGATCGTGGAGTGGTGTGAGCAGTATTATCCTATGCTTCACAAGTGTTTGGAACACACCGTTCATGGTACGTTGTTGAACATGGAGCTCAACAGGTGACGCCAATATTTGTTCATCCAACGACATCGTCAGTCACGACTGCAATGGGGATGGGACCATCGGAAAAGGACTGTCGATCAAAGGCAATTGTCGTCTATTTGGAAGAAACACCTTTTAACTAAAATAGGTCAGCGTAAATGGTGGATCGAAACGTGCAACGAGCCAGGGTTCGATGAGTGGTGTGAGCAGTGTTATCCTATGGGAGACAAGTGTTTTGGAGCACCCCGTTCATGGTACATTGTTGAACATGGAGCTCAGCAGGTGACCGTAATATTTGCTCATCCAACGACATCGTCATTCACGACTGCAGTGGGGACGGGACCATCGGGAAAGGACTGTCAATCAAGGGAAATGTTTCGTCTCTTTGGAAGAAACACATTTTAACTAAAGTAGGTCGACGTAAACGGTGGATCGAAACGTGCAGCGTGCCAGGGTCGTGGAATGGTGTGAGCAGTATTATCCTATGGGAGACAAGTGTTTTGGAGCACCCCGTTCATGGTACATTGTTCAACATGGAGTTCAGCAGCCTCAATATTTGTTCATCCAACGACATCTTCAGTCACGACTGCAATGGGGACGGGACCATCGGGAAAGGACTGTCGATCAAGGGAAATGTGTCGTCTCTTTGGAAGAAACACATTTTAACAAAAGTAGGTCGACGTAAACGGTGGATCGAAACGTGCAGCGTGTCAGGGTTGTGGAGTGGTGTGAGCAGTATTATCCTATGGGACAGAAGTGTTTGGAGCACACCGTTCATGGTACATTGTTAAACATAGAGCTCAACAGGTGACCCCAATAATTGTTCATCCAACGACATCGTCAATCACGTCTGCAATGGGGACGGGACCATCGGGAAAGGACTGTCGATCAAGAGAAATTGTCGTCTCTTTGGAAGAAACACATTTTAACTAAAATAGATCGACGTAAACGGTGAATCGAAACGTGCAGCGTGCCAGGGTCATGGAGTGGTGTCAGCAGTGTTATCTTTTGGGAGACAAGTGTTTTCGAGCACCCCGTTCATGGTACATTGTTGAACATGGAGCTCAGCAGCCCCAATATTTGTTCATCTAACGACATCGTCAGTCACGACTGCAGTGGGGACGGGACCATCGGGAAAGGACTGTCGATCAAGGGAAATGTGTCATCTCTTTGGAAGAAACACATTTTAACTAAACTAGATCGACGTAAGCGGTGGATCGAAACGTGCAGTGTGCCAGGGTCGTGGAGTGGTGTGAGCAGTATTATCCTATGGGACACAAGTGTTTTGGAGCACCCTTTCATGGGTCATTGTTGAACATAGAGCTCAGTAGGTGACCCCATTATTTGTTCATCCAACGACATCGTCAGTCATGACTGCAGTGGGGACGGGACCATCGGGAAAGGACTGTCGATCAAGGGAAATGTGTCGTCTCTTTGGAAGAAACACATTTTAACTAAACTAGATCGACGTAAGCGGTGGATCGGAACGTGCAGCGTGCCAGGGTCGTGGAGTGGTGTGAGCAGTATTATCCTATGGGACACAAGTGTTTTGGAGCACCCTTTCATGGGTCATTGTTGAACATAGAGCTCAGTAGGTGACCCCATTATTTGTTCATCCAACGACATCGTCAGTCATGACTGCAGTGGGGACGGGACCATCGGGAAAGGACTGTCGATCAAGGGAAATGTGTCATCTCTTTGGAAGAAACACATTTTAACTAAACTAGGTCGACGTAAACAGTGGATCGAAACGTGCAGCGTGCCAGGGACGTGGAGTGGTGTGAGCAGTATTATCCTATGGGAGACAAGTGTTTTGGAGCACCCCGTTCATGGTACATTGTTGAACATAGAGCTCAGCAGGTGACCGCAATATTTGCTCATCCAACGACATCGTCAGTCACGACCGTAGTGGGGACGGGACCGTCGGGAAAGGACTGTCAATCAAGTAAAATGTGTCGTCTCTTTGGAAGAAACACATTGTAACTAAACTAGGTCGACATAAACGGTGGATCGAAACATGCAGCGTGCCAGGGTCGTGAAATGGCGTGAGCAGTATTATCCTATGGGAGACAAGTGTTTTGGAGCACCCCGTTCATGGTACATTGTTCAACATGGAGCTCAGCAGACTCAATATTTGTTCACCCAACGACATCGTCAGTCACGCCTGCAATGGGGACGGGACCATCGGCCAAGGACTGTCGATCAATGGAAATGTGTCGTCTCTTTGGAAGAAACACATTTTAACTAAAGTTGGGCGACGTAAACGGTGGATCGAAACGTGCAGCGTGCCAGGGTCGTGGAGTGGTGTGAGCAGTATTATCCTATGGGAGACAAGTGTTTTGGAGCACCCTTTCATGGGTCATTGTTGAACATAGAGCTCAGTAGATGACCCCAATATTTGTTCATCCAATGACATCGTCAGGCACGACTGCAGTGGGGACGGGACCATCGTGAAAGAACTGTCGATCAAGGGAAATGTGTCGTATCTTTGGAAGAAACACATTTTAACTAAAGTTGGTCGACGTAAACGGTGGATCGAAACGTGCAGCGTGCCAGGTTCGTGGAGTGGTGTGAGCAGTATTATCCTATTGGAGACAAGTGTTTTGGAGCACACCGATCATGGTACATTGTTGAACATGGAGCTCAGCAGGTGACCCCACTATTTGTTCATCCAACGACATCGTCAGTCATGATTGCAGTGGGGCCGGGACCATCGGGAAAGGACTGTCGATCAAGGGAAATGTGTCGTCTCTTTGGAAGAAACACATTTTAACTAAACTAGGTCGACATAAACAGTGGATCGAAACGTGCAGCGTGCCAGGGACGTGGAGTGGTGTGAGCAGTATTATCCCATGGGAGACAAGTGTTTGGGAGCACCCCGTTCATGGTACATTGTTGAACATGGAGCTCAGCAGGTGACCGCAATATTTGCTCATCCAACGACATCGTCAGTCACGACTGCAGTGGGGACGGGACCATCGGGAAAGGACTGTCAATCAAGGGAAATGTGTCGTTTCTTTGGAAGAAACACATTTTAACTAAAGTAGGTCGACATAAACGGTGGATCGAAACGTGCAGCGTGCCAGGGTCATGGAGTGGTGTGAGCAGTGTTATCCTATGGGAGACAAGTGTTTTGGAGCACCCCGTTCATGGTACATTGTTCAACATGGAGCTCAGCAGCCTCAATATTTGTTCATCCAACGACATCTTCAGTCACGACTGCAATGGGGACGGGACCATCGGGAAAGGACTGTCGATCAAGGGAAATGTGTCGTCTCTTTGGAAGAAACACATTTTAACTAAAGTAGGTCGACGTAAACGTTGGATCGAAAAGTGCAGCGTGTCAGGGTTGTGGAGTGGTGTGAGCAGTATTATCCTATGGGACAGAAGTGTTTGGAGCGCACCGTTCATGGTACATTGTTAAACATGGAGCTCAACAGGTGACCCCAATAATTGTTCATCCAACGACATCGTCAATCACGTCTGCAATGGGGACGGGACCATCGGGAAAGGACTGTCGATCAAGAGAAATTGTCGTCTCTTTGGAAGAAACACATTTTAACTAAAATAGATCGACGTAAACGATGAATCGAAACGTGCAGCGTGCCAGGGTCATGGAGTGGTGTGAGCAGTGTTATCCTATGGGAGACAAGTGTTTTGGAAAACCCCGTTCATGGTACATTGTTGAACATGGAGCTCAGCAGCCCCAATATTTGTTCATCTAACGACATCGACAGTCACGACTGCAGTGGGGACGGGACCATCGGGAAAGGACTGTCAATCAAGGGAAATGTGTCGTCTCTTTGGAAGAAACACATTTTAACTAAAGTAGGTCGACATAAACGGTGGATCGAAACGTGCAGCGTGCCAGGGTCGTGGAGTGTTGTGAGCAGTATTATCCTATGGGAGACAAGTGTTTTGGAGCACCCCGTTCATGGTACATTGTTCAACATGGAGCTCAGCAGACTCAATATTTGTTCGCCCAACGACATCGTCAGTCACGCCTGCAATGGGGACGGGACCATCGGCCAAGGACTGTCGATCAATGGAAATGTGTCGTCTCTTTGGAAGAAACACATTTTAACTAAAGTTGGGCGACGTAAACGGTGGATCGAAACGTGCAGCGTGCCAGGGTCGTGGAGTGGTGTGAGCAGTATTATCCTATGGGACACAAGTGTTTTGGAGCACCCTTTCACGGGTCATTGTTGAACATGGAGCTCAACAGGTGACGCCAATATTTGTTCATCCAACGACATCGTCAGTCACGACTGCAATGGGGATGGGACCATCGGAAAAGGACTGTCGATCAAAGGCAATTGTCGTCTATTTGGAAGAAACACCTTTTAACTAAAATAGGTCGGCGTAAATGGTGGATCGAAACGTGCAACGAGCCAGGGTTCGATGAGTGGTGTGAGCAGTGTTATCCTATGTGAGACAAGTGTTTTGGAGCACCCCGTTCATGGTACATTGTTGAACATGGAGCTCAGCAGGTGACCGCAATATTTGCTCATCCAACGACATCGTCAGTCACGACTGCAGTGGGGACGGGACCATCGGGAAAGGACTGTCAATCAAGTAAAATGTGTCGTTTCTTTGGAAGAAACACATTTTAACTAAAGTAGGTCGACATAAACGGTGGATCGAAACGTGCAGCGTGCCAGGTTCGTGGAGTGGTGTGAGCAGTATTATCCTATGGGAGACAAGTGTTTTGGAGCACCCTGTTCATGGTACATTGTAGAACATGGAGTTCAGCAGCCTCAATATTTGTTCATCCAACGACATCTTCAGTCACGACTGCAATGGGGACGGGACCATCGGGAAAGGACTGTCGATCAAGGGAAATGTGTCGTCTCTTTGGAAGAAACACATTGTAACTAAACTAGGTCGACGTAAACGGTGGATCGAAACGTGCAGCGTGCCAGGGTCGTGGAATGGTGTGAGCAGTATTATCCTATGGGAGACAAGTGTTTTGGAGCACCCCATTCATGGTACATTGTTCAACATGGAGCTCAACAGGTGACCCCAATAATTGTTCATCCAACGACATCGTCAATCACGTCTGCAATGGGGACGGGACCATCGGGAAAGGACTGTCGATCAAGAGAAATTGTCGTCTCTTTGGAAGAAACACATTTTAACTAAAATAGATCGACGTAAACGGTGAATCGAAACGTGCAGCGTGCCAGGGTCATGGAGTGGTGTGAGCAGTGTTATCCTATGGGAGACAAGTGTTTTGGAGCACCCCGTTCATGGTACATTATTGAACATGGAGCTCAGCAGGTGACCGCAATATTTGCTCATCCAATGACATCGTCAGTCACGACTGCAGTGGGGACGGCACCATCGGGAAAGGACTGTCAATCAAGGGAAATATGTCGTCTCTTTGGAAGAAACACATTTTAACTAAAGTAGGTCGACATAAACGGTGGATCGATACGTGCAGCGTGCCAGGGTCAAGGAGTGGTGTGAGCAGTATTATCCTATGGGAGACAAGTGTTTTGGAGCACCCCGTTCATGGTACATTGTTCAACATGGAGCTCAGCAGACTCAATATTTGTTCACCCAACGACATCGCCAGTCACGCCTGCAGTGGGGACGGGACCATCGGCCAAGGACTGTCGATCAATGGAAATGTGTCGTCTCTTTGGAAGAAACACATTTTAACTAAAGTTGGGCGACGTAAACGGTAGATCGAAACGTGCAGCGTGCCAGGGTCGTGGAGTGGTGTGAGCAGTTATCCTATGGGACACAAGTGTTTTGGAGCACCCTTTCATGGGTCATTGTTGAACATAGAGCTCAGTAGATGACCCCAATATTTGTTCATCCAATGACATCGTCAGTCACGACTGCAGTGGGGACGGGACCATCGTGAAAGAACTGTCGATCAAGGGAAATGTGTCGTCTCTTTGGAAGAAACACATTTTAACTAAAGTTGGTCGATGTAAACGGTGGATCGAAACGTGCAGCGTGCCAGGATCGTGGAGTGGTGTGAGCAGTATTATCCTATGCTTCACAAGTATTTGGAACACACCGTTCATGGTACATTGTTGAACATGGAGCTCAACAGGTGACGCCAATATTTGTTCATCCAACGACATCGTCGGTCACGACTGCAATGGGGATGGGACCATCGGAAAAGGACTGTCGATCAAAGGCAATTGTCGTCTATTTGGAAGAAACACCTTTTAACTAAAATAGGTCGGCGTAAATGGTGGATCGAAACGTGCAACGAGCCGGGGTTCGATGAGTGGTGTGAGCAGTGTTATCCTATGGGAGACAAGTGTTTTGGAGCACCCCGTTCATGGTACATTGTTGAACATGGAGCTCAGCAGGTGACCGCAATATTTGCTCATGCAACGACATCGTCAGTCACGACTGCAGTGGGAACGGGACCATCGCGAAAGAACTGTCGATCAAGGGAAATGTGTCGTCTCTTTGGAAGAAACACATTTTAACTAAAGTTGGGCGACGTAAACGGTGGATCGAAACGTGCAGCGTGCCAGGGTCGTGGAGTGGTGTGAGCAGTATTATCCTATGGGAGACAAGTGTTTTGGAGCACCCTTTCATGGGTCATTGTTGAACATAGAGCTCAGTAGATGACCCCAATATTTGTTCATCCAATGACATCGTCAGTCACGACTGCAGTGGGGACGGGACCATCGTGAAAGAACTGTCGATCAAGGGAAATGTGTCGTATCTTTGGAAGAAACACATTTTAACTAAAGTTGGTCGACGTAAACGGTGGATCGAAACGTGCAGCGTGCCAGGATCGTGGAGTGGTGTGAGCAGTATTATCCTATGCTTCACAAGTGTTTGGAACACACCGTTCATGGTACATTGTTGAACATGGAGCTCAACAGGTGACGCCAATATTTGTTCATCCAACAACATCGTCAGTCACGACTGCAATGGGGATGGGACCATCGGAAAAGGACTGTCGATCAAAGGCAATTGTCGTCTATTTGGAAGAAACACCTTTTAACTAAAATAGGTCGGCGTAAATGGTGGATCGAAACGTGCAACGAGCCAGGGTACGATGAGTGGTGTGAGCAGTGTTATCCTATGGGAGACAAGTGTTTTGGAGCACCCCGTTCATGGTACATTGTTGAACATGGAGCTCAGCAGGTGACCGCAATATTTGCTCATCCAACGACATCGTCAGTCACGACTGCAGTGGGGACGGGACCATCGGGTAGGGACTGTCAATCAAGGGAAATGTATCGTCTCTTCGGAAGAAACACATTTTAACTAAAGTAGGTCGACATAAACGGTGGATCGAAACGTGCAGCGTGCCAGGTTCGTGGAGTGGTGTGAGCAGTATTATCCTATTGGAGACAAGTGTTTTGGAGCACACCGATCATGGTACATTGTTGAACATGGAGCTCAGCAAGTGACCCCACTATTTGTTCATCCAACGACATCGTCAGTCATGATTGCAGTGGGGCCGGGACCATCGGGAAAGGACTGTCGATCAAGGGAAATGTGTCGTCTCTTTGGAAGAAACACATTTTAACTAAACTAGGTCGACATAAACAGTGGATCGAAACGTGCAGCGTGCCAGGGACATGGAGTGGTGTGAGCAGTATTATCCCATGGGAGACAAGTGTTTGGGAGCACCCCGTTCATGGCACATTGTTGAACATGGAGCTCAGCAGGTGACCGCAATATTTGCTCATCCAACGACATCGTCAGTCACGACTGCAGTGGGGACGGGACCATCGGGAAAGGACTGTCAATCAAGGGAAATGTGTCGTTTCTTTGGAAGAAACACATTTTAACTAAAGTAGGTCGACATAAACGGTGGATCGAAACGTGCAGCGTGCCAGGGTCATGGAGTGGTGTGAGCAGTGTTATCCTATGGGAGACAAGTGTTTTGGAGCACCCCGTTCATGGTACATTGTTCAACATGGAGCTCAGCAGCCTCAATATTTGTTCATCCAACGACATCTTCAGTCACGACTGCAATGGGGACGGGACCATCGGGAAAGGACTGTCGATCAAGGGAAATGTGTCGTCTCTTTGGAAGAAACACATTTTAACTAAAGTAGGTCGACGTAAACGTTGGATCGAAAAGTGCAGCGTGTCAGGGTTGTGGAGTGGTGTGAGCAGTATTATCCTATGGGACAGAAGTGTTTGGAGCACACCGTTCATGGTACATTGTTAAACATGGAGCTCAACAGGTGACCCCAATAATTGTTCATCCAACGACATCGTCAATCACGTCTGCAATGGGGACGGGACCATCGGGAAAGGACTGTCGATCAAGAGAAATTGTCGTCTCTTTGGAAGAAACACATTTTAACTAAAATAGATCGACGTAAACGATGAATCGAAACGTGCAGCGTGCCAGGGTCATGGAGTGGTGTGAGCAGTGTTATCCTATGGGAGACAAGTGTTTTGGAAAACCCCGTTCATGGTACATTGTTGAACATGGAGCTCAGCAGCCCCAATATTTGTTCATCTAACGACATCGACAGTCACGACTGCAGTGGGGACGGGACCATCGGGAAAGGACTGTCAATCAAGGGAAATGTGTCGTCTCTTTGGAAGAAACACATTTTAACTAAAGTAGGTCGACATAAACGGTGGATCGAAACGTGCAGCGTGCCAGGGTCGTGGAGTGTTGTGAGCAGTATTATCCTATGGGAGACAAGTGTTTTGGAGCACCCCGTTCATGGTACATTGTTCAACATGGAGCTCAGCAGACTCAATATTTGTTCGCCCAACGACATCGTCAGTCACGCCTGCAATGGGGACGGGACCATCGGCCAAGGACTGTCGATCAATGGAAATGTGTCGTCTCTTTGGAAGAAACACATTTTAACTAAAGTTGGGCGACGTAAACGGTGGATCGAAACGTGCAGCGTGCCAGGGTCGTGGAGTGGTGTGAGCAGTATTATCCTATGGGACACAAGTGTTTTGGAGCACCCTTTCACGGGTCATTGTTGAACATGGAGCTCAACAGGTGACGCCAATATTTGTTCATCCAACGACATCGTCAGTCACGACTGCAATGGGGATGGGACCATCGGAAAAGGACTGTCGATCAAAGGCAATTGTCGTCTATTTGGAAGAAACACTTTTAACTAAAATAGGTCGGCGTAAATGGTGGATCGAAACGTGCAACGAGCCAGGGTTCGATGAGTGGTGTGAGCAGTGTTATCCTATGTGAGACAAGTGTTTTGGAGCACCCCGTTCATGGTACATTGTTGAACATGGAGCTCAGCAGGTGACCGCAATATTTGCTCATCCAACGACATCGTCAGTCACGACTGCAGTGGGGACGGGACCATCGGGAAAGGACTGTCAATCAAGGGAAATGTGTCGTCTCTTAGGAAGAAACACATTTTAACTAAAGTAGGTCGACATAAACGGTGGATCGAAACGTGCAGCGTGCCAGGTTCGTGGAGTGGTGTGAGCAGTATTATCCTATGGGAGACAAGTGTTTTGGAGCACCCCGTTCATGGTACATTGTAGAACATGGAGTTCAGCAGCCTCAATATTTGTTCATCCAACGACATCTTCAGTCACGACTGCAATGGGGACGGGACCATCGGGAAAGGACTGTCGATCAAGGGAAATGTGTCGTCTCTTTGGAAGAAACACATTGTAACTAAACTAGGTCGACGTAAACGGTGGATCGAAACGTGCAGCGTGCCAGGGTCGTGGAATGGTGTGATCAGTATTATCCTATGGGAGACAAGTGTTTTGGAGCACCCCATTCATGGTACATTGTTCAACATGGAGCTCAACAGGTGACCCCAATAATTGTTCATCCAACGACATCGTCAATCACGTCTGCAATGGGGACGGGACCATCGGGAAAGGACTGTCGATCAAGAGAAATTGTCGTCTCTTTGGAAGAAACACATTTTAACTAAAATAGATCGACGTAAACGGTGAATCGAAACGTGCAGCGTGCCAGGGTCATGGAGTGGTGTGAGCAGTGTTATCCTATGGGAGACAAGTGTTTTGGAGCACCCCGTTCATGGTACATTGTTGAACATGGAGCTCAGCAGGTGACCGCAATATTTGCTCATCCAACGACATCGTCAGTCACGACTGCAGTGGGGACGGCACCATCGGGAAAGGACTGTCAATCAAGGGAAATGTGTCGTCTCTTTGGAAGAAACACATTTTAACTAAAGTAGGTCGACGTAAACGGTGGATCGATACGTGCAGCGTGCCAGGGTCAAGGAGTGGTGTGAGCAGTATTATCCTATGGGAGACAAGTGTTTTGGAGCACCCCGTTCATGGTACATTGTTCAACATGGAGCTCAGCAGACTCAATATTTGTTCACCCAACGACATTGTCAGTCACGCCTGCAATGGGGACGGGACCATCGGCCAAGGACTGTCGATCAATGGAAATGTGTCGTCTCTTTGGAAGAAACACATTTTAACTAAAGTTGGGCGACGTAAACGGTAGATCGAAACGTGCAGCGTGCCAGGGTCGTGGAGTGGTGTGAGCAGTTATCCTATGGGGCACAAGTGTTTTGGAGCACCCTTTCATGGGTCATTGTTGAACATAGAGCTCAGTAGGTGACCCCAATATTTGTTCATCCAATGACATCGTCAGTCACGACTGCAGTGGGGACGGGACCATCGTGAAAGAACTGTCGATCAAGGGAAATGTGTCGTCTCTTTGGAAGAAACACATTTTAAATAAAGTTGGTCGACGTAAACGGTGGATCGAAACGTGCAGCGTGCCAGGATCGTGGAGTGGTGTGAGCAGTATTATCCTATGCTTCACAAGTGTTTGGAACACACCGTTCATGGTACATTGTTGAACATGGAGCTCAACAGGTGACGCCAATATTTGTTCATCCAACGACATCGTCGGTCACGACTGCAATGGGGATGGGACCATCGGAAAAGGACTGTCGATCAAAGGCAATTGTCGTCTATTTGGAAGAAACACCTTTTAACTAAAATAGGTCGGCGTAAATGGTGGATCGAAACGTGCAACGAGCCGGGGTTCGATGAGTGGTGTGAGCAGTGTTATCCTATGGGAGACAAGTGTTTTGGAGCACCCCGTTCATGGTACATTGTTGAACATGGAGCTCAGCAGGTGACCGCAATATTTGCTCATCCAACGACATCGTCAGTCACGACTGCAGTGGGGACGGGACCATCGGGAAAGGACTGTCGATCAAGGGAAATGTGTCGTCTCTTTGGAAGAAACATATTTTAACTAAACTAGGTCGACGTAAACAGTGGATCGAAACGTGCAGCGTGCCAGGGACGTGGAGTGGTGTGAGCAGTATTATCCCATGGGAGACAAGTGTTTTCGAGGACACCGTTCATGGTACATTGTTGAACATGGAGCTCAGCAGGTGACCCCATTATTTGTTCATCCAACGACATCGTCAGTCACGACTGCAGTGGGGACGGGACCATCGGGAAAGGACTGTCAATCAAGGGAATTGTGTCGTCTCTTTGGAAGAAATACATTTTAACTAAAGTAGGTCGACATAAACGGTGGATCGAAACGTGCAGCGTGCCAGGGTCGTGGAGTGGTGTGAGCAGTATTATCCTATGGGGGACAAGTGTTTTGGAGCACACCGTTCATGGTACATTGTTGAACATGGAGCTCAGCAGGTGACCCCATTATTTGTTCATCCAACGACATCGTCAGTTATGACTGCAGTGGGGAAGGGACCATCGGGAAAGTACTGTCGATCAAGGGAAATGTGTCGTCTCTTTGGAAGAAACACATTTTAACTAAACTAGGTCGACGTAAACAGTGGATCGAAACGTGCAGCGTGCCAGGGACGTGGAGTGGTGTGAGCAGTATTATCCTATGGGAGACAAGTGTTTTGGAGCACCCCGTTCATGGTACATTGTTGAACATGGAGCTCAGCAGCCTCAATATTTGTTCATCCAACGACATCGTCAGTCACGCCTGCAATGGGGACGGGACCATCGGGAAAGGACTGTCGATCAAGGGAAATGTGTCGTCTCTTTGGAAGAAATACATTTTAACTAAAGTTGGTCGACGTAAACGGTGGATCGAAACGTCCAGCGTGCCAGGGTCGTGGAGTGGTGTGAGCAGTATTATCCTATGGGACACAAGTGTTTTGGAGCACCCCGTTCATAGGTCATTGTTGATCATAGAGCTCAGCAGGTGACCCCAATATTTGTTCGTCCAATGACATCGTCAGTCACGACTGCAGTGGGGATGGGACCATCGGGAAGGACTGTCGATCAAGGGAAATGTGTCGTCTCTTTGGAAGAAACACAGTTTAACTAAAGTAGGTCGACATAAACGGTGGATCGAAACGTGCAGCGTGCCAGGGTCGTGGAGTGTTGTGAGCAGTATTATCCTATGGGAGACAAGTGTTTTGGAGCACCCCGTTCATGGTACATTGTTCAACATGGAGCTCAGCAGACTCAATATTTGTTCACCCAACGACATCGTCAGTCACGCCTGCAATGGGGACGGGACCATCGGCCAAGGACTGTCGATCAATGGAAATGTGTCGTCTCTTTGGAAGAAACACATTTTAACGAAAGTTGGGCGACGTAAACGGTGGATCGAAACGTGCAGCGAGCCAGGGTCGTGGAGTGGTGTGAGCAGTATTATCCTATGGGACACAAGTGTTTTGGAGCACCCCGTTCATAGGTCATTGTTGATCATAGAGCTCAGCAGGTGACCCCAATATTTGTTCGTCCAATGACATCGTCAGTCACGACTGCAGTGGGGATGGGACCATCGGGAAGGACTGTCGATCAAGGGAAATGTGTCGTCTCTTTGGAAGAAACACAGTTTAACTAAAGTAGGTCGACATAAACGGTGGATCGAAACGTGCAGCGTGCCAGGGTCGTGGAGTGTTGTGAGCAGTATTATCCTATGGGAGACAAGTGTTTTGGAGCACCCCGTTCATGGTACATTGTTCAACATGGAGCTCAGCAGACTCAATATTTGTTCACCCAACGACATCGTCAGTCACGCCTGCAATGGGGACGGGACCATCGGCCAAGGACTGTCGATCAATGGAAATGTGTCGTCTCTTTGGAAGAAACACATTTTAACGAAAGTTGGGCGACGTAAACGGTGGATCGAAACGTGCAGCGTGCCAGGGTCGTGGAGTGGTGTGAGCAGTATTATCCTATGGGACACAAGTGTTTTGGAGCACCCTTTCATGGGTCATTGTTGAACATAGAGCTCAGTAGGTGACCCCAATATTAGTTCATCCAATGACATCGTCAGTCACGACTGCAGTGGGGACGGGACCATCGGGAAAGGACTGTCGATCAAGGGAAATGTGTCGTCTCTTTGGAAGAAACACATTTTAACTAAAGTTGGTCGACGTAAACGGTGGATCGAAACGTGCAGCGTGCCAGGATCGTGGAGTGGTGTGAGCAGTATTATCCTATGCTTCATAAGTGTTTGGAACACACCGTTCATGGTACATTGTAGAACATGGAGCTCAACAGGTGACGCCAACATTTGTTCATCCAACGACATCGTCAGTCACGACTGCAATGGGGATGGGACCATCGGAAAAGGACTGTCGATCAAAGGCAATTGTCGTCTATTTGGAAGAAACACCTTTTAACTAAAGTAGGTCGACATAAACGGTGGATCGAAACGTGCAGCGTGCCAGGTTCGTGGAGTGGTGTGAGCAGTATTATCCTATGGGAGACAAGTGTTTTGGAGCACACCGATCATGGTACATTGTTGAACATGGAGCTCAGCAGGTGACCCCATTATTTGTTCATCCAACGACATCGTCAGTCATGACTGCAGTGGGGACGGGACCATCGGGAAAGGACTGTCGATCAAGGGAAATGTGTCGTCTCTTTGGAAGAAACATATTTTAACTAAACTAGGTCGACGTAAACAGTGGATCGAAACGTGCAGCGTGCCAGGGACGTGGAGTGGTGTGAGCAGTATTATCCCATGGGAGACAAGTGTTTTCGAGGACACCGTTCATGGTACATTGTAGAACATGGAGTTCAGCAGCCTCAATATTTGTTCATCCAACGACATCTTCAGTCACGACTGCAATGGGGACGGGACCATCGGGAAAGGACTGTCGATCAAGGGAAATGTGTCGTCTCTTTGGAAGAAACACATTGTAACTAAACTAGGTCGACGTAAACGGTGGATCGAAACGTGCAGCGTGCCAGGGTCGTGGAATGGTGTGAGCAGTATTATCCTATGGGAGACAAGTGTTTTGGAGCACCCCATTCATGGTACATTGTTCAACATGGAGCTCAACAGGTGACCCCAATAATTGTTCATCCAACGACATCGTCAATCACGTCTGCAATGGGGACGGGACCATCGGGAAAGGACTGTCGATCAAGAGAAATTGTCGTCTCTTTGGAAGAAACACATTTTAACTAAAATAGATCGACGTAAACGGTGAATCGAAACGTGCAGCGTGCCAGGGTCGTGGAGTGGTGTGAGCAGTGTTATCCTATGGGAGACAAGTGTTTTGGAGTACACCATTCACGGTTCATTGTTAAACATGGAGATCAGCTGCCCCAATTTTTGGTCATACAAAGACATCGTCAGTCACGACTGCAATGGGGACGGGACCATCGGGAAAGGACTGTCGATCAAGGGAAATGTGTCGTCTCTTTGGAAGAAACACATTTTAACTAAACTAGATCGACGTAAACGGTGGATCGAAACGTGCAGCGTGCCAGGGTCGTGGAGTGGTGTGAGCAGTATTATCCTATGGGACACAAGTGTTTTGGAGCACCCTTTCATGGGTCATTGTTGAACATAGAGCTCAGTAGGTGACCCCATTATTTGTTCATCCAACGACATCGTCAGTCATGACTGCAGTTGTGTCGGGACCATGGGGAAAGGACTGTCGATCAAGGGAAATGTGTCATCTCTTTGGAAGAAACACATTTTAACTAAACTAGGTCGACGTAAACAGTGGATCGGAACGTGTAGCGTGCAGGGGACGTGGAGTGGTGTGAGGTGTATTATCCTATGGGAGACAAGTGTTTTGGAGCACCCCGTTCATGGTACATTGTTGAACATGGAGCTCAGCAGGTGACCGCAATATTTGCTCATCCAACGACATCGTCAGTCACGACTGCAGTGGGGACGGCACCATCGGGATAGGACTGTCAATCAAGGGAAATGTGTCGTCTCTTTGGAAGAAACACATTTTAACTAAAGTAGGTCGACATAAACGGTGGATCGATACGTGCAGCGTGCCAGGGTCAAGGAGTGGTGTGAGCAGTATTATCCTATGGGAGACAAGTGTTTTGGAGCACCCCGTTCATGGTACATTGTTCAACATGGAGCTCAGCAGACTCAATATTTGTTCACCCAACGACATCGTCAGTCACGCCTGCAATGGGGATGGGACCATCGGCCAAGGACTGTCGATCAATGGAAATGTGTCGTCTCTTTGGAAGAAACACATTTTAACTAAAGTTGGGCGACGTAAACGGTGGATCGAAACGTGCAGCGTGCCAGGGTCTTGGAGTGGTGTGAGCAGTATTATCCTATGGGACACAAGTGTTTTGGAGCACCCTTTCATGGGTCATTGTTGAACATAGAGCTCAGTAGGTGACCCCAATAGTTGTTCATCCAATGACATCGTCAGTCACGACTGCAGTGGGGACGGGACCATCGTGAAAGAACTGTCGATCAAGGGAAATGTGTCGTCTCTTTGGAAGAAACACATTTTAACTAAAGTTGGTCGACGTAAACGGTGGATCGAAACGTGCAGCGTGCCAGGATCGTGGAGTGGTGTGAGCAGTATTATCCTATGCTTCACAAGTGTTTGGAACACACCGTTCATGGTACATTGTTGAACATGGAGCTCAACAGGTGACGCCAATATTTGTTCATCCAACGACATCGTCAGTCACGACTGCAATGGGGATGGGACCATCGGAAAAGGACTGTCGATCAAAGGCAATTGTCGTCTATTTGGAAGAAACACCTTTTAACTAAAATAGGTCGGCGTAAGTGGTGGATCGAAACGTGCAACGAGCCGGGGTTCGATGAGAGGTGTGAGCAGTGTTATCCTATGGGAGACAAGTGTTTTGGAGCACCCCGTTCATGGTACATTGTTGAACATGGAGCTCAGCAGGTGACCGCAATATTTGCTCATCCAACGACATCGTCAGTCACGACTGCAGTGGGGACGGGACCATCGTGAAAGAACTGTCGATCAAGGGAAATGTGTCGTCTCTTTGGAAGAAACACATTTTAACTAAAGTAGGTCGACATAAACGGTGGATCGAAACGTGCAGCGTGCCAGGTACGTGGAGTGGTGTGAGCAGTATTATCCTATGGGAGACAAGTGTTTTGGAGCACACCGATCGTGGTACATTGTTGAACATGGAGCTCAGCAGGTGACCCCATTATTTGTACATCCAACGACATCGTCAGTCATGACTGCAGTGGGGACGGGACCATCGGGAAAGGACTGTCGATCAAGGGAAATGTGTCGTCTCTTTGGAAGAAACATATTTTAACTAAACTAGGTCGACGTAAACAGTGGATCGAAACGTGCAGCGTGCCAGGGACGTGGAGTGGTGTGAGCAGTATTATCCCATGGGAGACAAGTGTTATCGAGGACACCGTTCATGGTACATTGTTGAACATGGAGCTCAGCAGGTGACCCCATTATTTGTTCATCCAACGACATCGTCAGTCACGACTGCAGTGGGGACGGGACCATCGGGAAAGGACTGTCAATCAAGGGAATTGTGTCGTCTCTTTGGAAGAAACACATTTTAACTAAAGTAGGTCGACATAAACGGTGGATCGAAACGTGCAGCGTGCCAGGGTCGTGGAGTGGTGTGAGCAGTATTATCCTATGGGGGACAAGTGTTTTGGAGCACACCGTTCATGGTACATTGTTGAACGTGGAGCTCAGCAGGTGACCCCATTATTTGTTCATCCAACGACATCGTCAGTTATGACTGCAGTGGGGACGGGACCATCGGGAAAGTACTGTCGATCAAGGGAAATGTGTCGTCTCTTTGGAAGAAACACATTTTAACTAAACTAGGTCGACGTAAACAGTGGATCGAAACGTGCAGCGTGCCAGGGACGTGGAGTGGTGTGAGCAGTATTATCCTATGGGAGACAAGTGTTTTGGAGCACCCCGTTCATGGTACATTGTTGAACATGGAGCTCAGCAGCCTCAATATTTGTTCATCCAACGACATCGTCAGTCACGCCTGCAAGGGGGACGGGACAATCGGGAAAGGACTGTCGATCAAGGGAAATGTGTCGTCTCTTTGGAAGAAACACATTTTAACTAAAGTTGGTCGACGTAAACGGTGGATCGAAACGTCCAGCGTGCCAGGGTCGTGGAGTGGTGTGAGCAGTATTATCCTATGGGACACAAGTGTTTTGGAGCACCCCGTTCATAGGTCATTGTTGAACATAGAGCTCAGCAGGTGACCCCAATATTTGTTCGTCCAATGACATCGTCAGTCACGACTGCAGTGGGGATGGGACCATCGGGAAGGACTGTCGATCAAGGGAAATGTGTCGTCTCTTTGGAAGAAACACATTTTAACTAAAGTTGGTCGACGTAAACGGTGGATCGAAACGTGAAGCGTGCCAGGGTCGTGGAGTGGTGTGAGCAGTATTATCCTATGCTACACAAATGTATGGAACACACCGTTCATGGTACGTTGTTGAACATGGAGCTCAATAGGTGACCACAATATTTGTTCATCCAACGACATCGTCAGTCACGACTGCAATGGGGATGGGACCATCGGGAAAGGACTGTCGATCAAAGGCAATTGTCGTCTATTTGGAAGAAACAACTTTTAACTAAAATAGGTCGGCGAAAATGGTGGATCGAAACCTGCAACGTGCCAGGGTCGTGCAGTGGTGTGAGCAGTGTTATCCTATGGGAGACAAGTGTTTGGGAGCACCCCGTTCATGGTACATTGTTGAACATGGAGCTAAGCAGCCCCAATATTTGTTCATCCAATGATATCGTCAGTCACGACTGCAGTGGGGACGGGACAATCGGGAAAGGACTGTCGATCAAGGGATATTGTCGTCTCTTTGGAAGAAACACATTTCAACTAAAATAGATCGACGTGAACGGTGGATCGAAACGTGCAGCGTGCCAGGGTCGTGGAGTGGTGTGAGTAGTGTTATCCTATGGGAGACAAGTGTTTTTAAGTACACCATTCACGGTACATTGTTAAACATGAAGCTCAGCTGCACCAATATTTGTTCATCCAACGACATCGTCAGTTACGACTGCAATGGGGACGGGACCATCGATAAAGGACTGTCGATCAAGGGAAATGTGTCGTCTCTTTGGAAGAAACACATTTTAACTAAACTAGATCGACGTAAACGGTGGATCGAAACGTCCAGCGTGCCAGGGTCGTGGAGTGGTGTGAGCAGTATTATCCTATGGTACACAAGTGTTTGGGAGCACCCCGTTCATGGTACATTGTTGAACATGGAGCTCAGCAGGTGACCGCAATATTTGCTCATCCAACGACATCTTCAGTCACGACTGCAGTGGGGACGGGACCATCGGGAAAGGACTGTCAATCAAGGGAAATGTGTCGTATCTTTGGAAGAAACACATTTTAACTAAAGTAGGTCGACATAAACGGTGGATCGAAACGTGCAGCGTGCAGGGTCGTGGAGTGGTGTGAGCAGTGTTATCGTATGGGAGACAAGTGTTTTTAAGTACCCCATTCACGGTACATTGTTAAACATGAAGCTCAGCTGCACCAATATTTGTTCATCCAACGACATCGTCAGTCACGCCTGCAATGGGGACGGGACCATCGGCCAAGGACTGTCGATCAAGGTAATGTGTCGTCTCTTTGGAAGAAACACATTTTAACTAAAGTTGGGTGACGCAAACGGTGGATCGAAACGTGCAGCGTGCCAGGGTCATGGAGTGGTGTGAGCACTATTATTCTATGGGACACAAGTGTTTTGGAGCACCCCGTTCATGGGTCATCGTTGAACATAGAGGTCAGCAGGTGACCCCAATATTTGTTCGTCCAATGACATCGTCAGTCGCGACTGCAGTGGGGACGGGACCATCGGGAAAGGACTGTCGATCGAGGGAACTGTGTCGTCTCTTTGGAAGAAACACATTTTAACTAAAGTTGGGCGACGTAAACGGTGGATCGAAACGTGCAGCGTGCCAGGGTCGTGGAGTGGTGTGAGCAGTGTTATCCTATGCTACACAAGTGTTTGGAACACACCGTTCATGTTACATTGTTGAACATGGCGCTCAACAGGAGACCCCAATATTTGTTCATCCAACGACATCGTCAGTCACGACTGCAATGGGGATGGGACCATCGGGAAAGGACTGTCGATCAAAGGCAATTGTCGTCTATTTGGAAGAAACACCTTTTAACTAAAATTGGTCGGCGTAAATGGTGGATCGAAACGTGCAGCGTGCCAGGTTCGTGGAGTGGTGTGAGCAGTATTATCGTATTCGAGACAAGTGTTTTGGAGCACACAGTTCATGGTACATTGTTGAACATGGACCTCAGCAGGTAACCCCATTATTTGTTCATCCAACGACATCGTCAGTCATGACTGCAGTGCGGACGGGACCATCGGGAAAGGACTGTCGATCAAGGGAAATGTGTCGTCTCTTTGGAAGAAACACATTTTAACTAAACTAGGTCGGCGTAAATGGTGGATCGAAACCTGCAACGTGCCAGGGTACGATGAGTGGTGTGAGCAGTGTTATCCTATGGGAGACAAGTGTTTTGGAGCACCCCGTTCATGGTACATTGTTCAACATGGAGCTCAGCAGCCTCAATATTTGTTCATCCAACGACATCGTCAGTCACGCCTGCAATGGGGACCGGACCATCGGCCAAGGACTGTCGATCAAGGGAATTGTGTCGTCTCTTTGGAAGAAACACTTTTTAACTAAAGTTGGGGGACGTAAACGGTGGATCGAAACGTCAAGCATGCCAGGGTCGTGGAGTGGTGTGAGCAGTATTATCCTATGGGACACAAGTGCTTTGGAGCAGCCCGTTCATGGGTCATTGTTGAACATAGAGCTCAGCAGGTGACCCCAATATTTGTTCGTCCAATGACATCGTCAGTCACGACTGCAGTGGGGACGGGACCATCGGGAAAGGACTGTCTATCAAGGGAAATGTGTCGTCTCTTTGGAAGAAACACATATTAACTAAAGTTGGTCGACGTAAACGGTGGATCGAAACGTGCAGCGTGCCAGGGTCGTGGAGTGGTGTGAGCAGTATTATCCTATGCTACACAAGTGGTTGGAACACACCGTTCATGGTACATTGTTGAACATGGAGCTCAACAGGTGACCCAAATATTTGTTCATCCAACGACATCGTCAGTCACGACTGCAATGGGGATGGGACCATCGGGAAAGGACTGTCGATCAAAGGCAATTGTCGTCTATTTGGAAGAAACACCTTTTAACTAAAATAGATCGGCGTAAATGGTGGATCGAAACGTGCAAAGTGCCAGGTTCGTGCAGTGGTGTGAGCAGCGTTATCCTATGGGAGACAAGTGTTTTGGAGCACCCCGTTCATGGTACATTGTTGAACATGGAGCTAAGCAGCCCCAATATTTGATCATCCAATGATATCGTCAGTCACGACTGCAGTGGGGACGGGACAATCGGCCAAGGACTGTCGATCAAGGGAAATGTGTCGTCTCTTTGGAAGAAACACATTTTAACTAAAGTTGGGCGTCATTGTGCCAGTGTTCGATGAGTGGTGTGAGCAGTATTATCCTATGGGACACAAGTGTTTTGGAGCACCCCGTCCATGGGTCATTGTTGAACATAGAGCTCAGCAGGTGACCCCAATATTTGTTCGTCCAATGACATCGTCAGTCACGACTGCAGTGGGGACGGGACCATCGGGAAAGGACTGTCGATCAAAGGCAATTTTCGTCTATTTGGAAGAAACACCTTTTAACTAAAATAGGTCGGCGTAAATGGTGGATCGAAACGTACAACGTGCCAGGGTCGTACAGTTGTGTGAGCAGTGTTATCCTATCGGAGACAAGTGTTTTGGAGCACCCCGTTCATGGTACATTGCTGAACATGGAGCTAAGCAGCCCCAATATTTGTTCATCCAACGACATCGTCAGCCACGACTGCAATGGGGATGGGACCATCGGGAAAGGACTGTCGATCAAAGGCAATTGTCGTCTATTTGTAAGAAACACCTTTTAACTAAAATAGGTCGGCGTAAATGGTGGATCGAAACGTGCAACGTGCCAGGGTCGTGCAGTGGTGTGAGCAGTGTTATCCTATGGGAGACAAGTGTTTTGGAGCACACCGTTCATGGTACATTGTTGAACATGGAGCTCAGCAGGTGACCCGAATATTTGCTCATCCAACGACATCGTCAGTCACGACTGCAGTGGGGACGCGACCATCGGGAAAGGACTGTCAATCAAGGGAAATGTATCGTCTCTTCGGAAGAAACACATTTTAACTAAAGTAGGTCGACGTAAACAGTGGATCGAAACGTGCTGCGTGCCAGGGTCGTGGAGTGGTGTGAGCAGTGTTATCCTATGGAAGACAAGTGTTTTTAAGTACACCATTCACGGTACATTGTTAAACATGAAGCTCAGCTGCACCAATATTTGTTCATCCAACGACATCGTCAGTCACGACTGCAATGGGGATGGGACCATCGGGAAAGGACTGTCGATCAAAGGCAATTGTCGTCTATTTGGAAGAAACACCTTTTAACTAAAATAGGTCGGCGTAAATGGTGGATCGAAACGTGCAACGTGTCAGGGTTCGATGTGTGGTGTGAGCAGTGTTATCCTATGGGAGACAAGTGTTTTGGAGCACCCCGTTCATGGTACATTGTTCAACATGGAGTTCAGCATCCTCAATATTTGTTCATCCAACGACATCTTCAGTCACGACTGCAATGGGGACGGGACCATCGGGAAAGGACTGTCGATCAAGGGAAATGTGTCGTCTCTTTGGAAGAAACACATTTTAACTAAAGTAGGTCGACGTAAACGGTGGATCGAAACGTGCAGCGTGTCAGGGTTGTGGAGTGGTGTGAGCAGTATTATCCAATATGACAGAAGTGTTTGGGGCACACCGTTCATGGTACATTGTTAAACATGGAGCTCAACAGGTGACCCCAATAATTGTTCATCCAACGACATCGTCAATCACGTCTGCAATGGGGACGGGACCATCGGGAAAGGACTGTCGATCAAGAGAAATTGTCGTCTCTTTGGAAGAAACACATTTTAACTAAAATAGATCGACGTAAACGGTGAATCGAAACGTGCAGCGTGCCAGGGTCATGGAGTGGTGTGAGCAGTGTCATCCTATGGGAGACAAGTGTTTTGGAGCACCCCGTTCATGGTACATTGTTGAACATGGAGCTCAGCAGCCCCAATATTTGTTCATCTAACGACATCGTCAGTCACGACTGCAGTGGGGACGGGACCATCGGGAAAGGACTGTCGATCAAGGGAAATGTGTCGTCTCTTTGGAAGAAACACATTTTAACTAAAATAGATCGACGTAAACGGTGGATCGAAACGTGCAGCGTGCCAGGGTCGTGGAGTGGTGTGAGCAGTGTTATCCTATGGGAGACAAGTGTTTTGGAGTACACCATTCACGGTTCATTGTTAAACATGGTGATCAGCTGCCCCAATATTTGGTCATACAAAGACATCGTCAGTCACGACTGCAATGGGGACGGGACCATCGGGAAAGGACTGTCGATCTAGGGAAATGTGTCGTCTCTTTGGAAGAAACACATTTTAACTAAACTAGATCGACGTAAACGGTGGATCGAAACGTGCAGCGTGCCAGGGTCGTGGAGCGGTGTGAGCAGTATTATCGTATGGGAGACAAGTGTTTTGGAGCACACCGTTCATGGTACATTGTTGAACATGGAGCTCAGCAGGTAACCCCATTATTTGTTCATCCAACGACATCGTCAGTCATGACTGCAGTGCGGACGGGACCATCGGGAAAGGACTGTCAATCAAGGGAAATGTGTCGTCTCTTTGGAAGAAACACATTTTAACAAAAGTAGGTCGACATAAACGGTGGATCGAAACGTGCAGCGTGCCAGGTTCGTGGAGTGGTGTGAGCAGTATTATCCTATGGGAGACAAGTGTTTTGGAGCACACCGTTCGTGGTACATTGTTGAACATGGAGCTCAGCAGGTGACCCCATTACTTGTTCATCCAACGACATCGTCAGTCATGACTGCAGTGGGGACGGGACCATCGGGAAAGGACTGTCGATCAAGGGAAATGTGTCGTCTCTTTGGAAGAAACACATTTTAACTAAACTAGGTCGACGTAAACAGTGGATCGAAACGTGCAGCGTGCCAGGGACGTGGAGTGGTGTGAGCAGTATTATCCCATGGGAGACAAGTGTTTGGGAGCACCCCGTTCATGGTACATTGTTGAACATGGAGCTCAGCAGGTGACCGCAATATTTGCTCATCCAACGACATCGTCAGTCACGACTGGATTGGGGACGGGACCATCGGGAAAGGACTGTCAATCAAGGGAAATGTGTCGTCTCTTTGGAAGAAACACATTTTAACTAAAGTAGGTCGACATAAACAGTGGATCGAAACGTGCAGCGTGCCAGGGTCGTGGAGTGGTGTGAGCAGTATTATCCTATGGAAGACAAGTGTTTTGGAGCACACCATTCATGGTACATTGTTAAACATGGAGCTCAGCAGGTGACCCCAATATTTGTTCATCCAACGACATCGTCAGTCATGACTGCAGTGGGAACGGGACCATCGGGAAAGGACTGTCGATCAAGGGAAATGTGTCGTCTCTTTGGAAGAAACACGTTTTAACTAAACTAGGTCGACGTAAACAGTGGATCGAACCGTGCAGCGTGCCAGGGACGTGGAGTGGTGTGAGCAGTATTATCCTATGGGAGACAAGTGTTTTGGAGGACGCCGTTCATGGTACATTGTTGAACATGGAGCTCAGCAGCCTCAATATTTGTTCATCCAACGACATCGTCAGTCACGCCTGCAATGGGGACGGGACCATCGGCCAAGGACTGTCGATCAAGGGAAATGTGTCGTCTCTTTGGAAGAAACACATTTTAAATAAAGTTGGGCGACGTAAACGGTGGATCGAAACGTCCAGCGTGCCAGGGTCGTGGAGTGGTGTGAGTAGTATTATCCTATGGGACACAAGTGTTTTGGAGCACCCCGTTCATGGGTCATTGTTGAACATAGAGCTCAGCAGGTGACCCCAATATTTGTTCGTCCAATGACATCGTCAGTCACGACTGCAGTGGGGACGGGACCATCGGGAAGGACTGTCGATCAAGGGAAATGTGTCGTCTCTTTGGAAGAAACACATTTTAACTAAAGTTGGTCGACGTAAACGGTGGATCGAAACGTGAAGCGTGCCAGGGTCGTGGAGTGGTGTGAGCAGTATTATCCTATGCTACACAAGTGTTTGGAACACACCGTTCATGGTACATTGTTGAACATAGAGCTCAGCAAGTGACCCCAATATTTGTTCGTCCAACGACATCGTCAGTCACGACTGCAGTGGGGACGGGACCATCGGGAAAGGACTGTCAATCAAGGGAAATGTGTCGTCTCTTCGGAAGAAACACATTTTAACTAAAGTAGGTCGACGTAAACAGTGGATCGAAACGTGCTGCGTGCCAGGGTCGTGGAGTGGTGTGAGCAGTGTTATCCTATGGGAGACAAGTGTTTTTAAGTACCCCATTGACGGAACATTGTTAAACATGAAGCTCAGCTGCACCAATATTTGTTCATCCAACGACATCGTCAGTCACGCCTGCAATGGGGACGGGACCATCGGCCAAGGACTGTCGATCAAGGGAAATGTGTCGTCTCTTTGGAAGAAACACATTTTAACTAAAGTTGGTCGACGTAAACGGTGGATCGAAACGTGCAGCGTGCCAGGGTCGTGGAGTGGTGTGAGCAGTGTTATCCTATGCTACACAAGTGTTTGGAACACACCGTTCATGTTACATTGTTGAACATGGAGCTCAACAGGTGACCCCAATATTTGTTCATCCAACGACATCGTCAGTCACGACTGCAATGGGGATGGGACCATCGGGAAAGGACTGTCGATCAAAGGCAATTGTCGTCTATTTGGAAGAAACACCTTTTAACTAAAATAGGTCGGCGTAAATGGTGGATCGAAACGTGCAGCGTGCCAGGTTCGTGGAGTGGTGTGAGCAGTATTATCGTATGGGAGACAAGTGTTTTGGAGCACACCGTTCATGGTACATTGTTGAACATGGAGCTCAGCAGGTTACCCCATTATTTGTTCATCCAACGACATCGTCAGTCATGACTGCAGTGCGGACGGGACCATCGGGAAAGGACTGTCGATCAAGGGAAATGTGTCGTCTCTTTGGAAGAAACACATTTTAACTAAACTAGGTCGGCGTAAATGGTGGATCGAAACCTGCAACGTGCCAGGGTACGATGAGTGGTGTGAGCAGTGTTATCCTATGGGAGACAAGTGTTTTGGAGCACACCATTCATGGTACATTGTTGAACATGGAGCTCAGCAGGTGACCGCAATATTTGCTCATCCAACGACATCGTCAGTCACGACTGCAGTGGGGACGGGACCATCGGGAAAGGACTGTCAATCAAGGGAAATGTGTCGTCTCTTTGGAAGAAACACATTTTAACTAAAGTAGGTCGACATAAACGGTGGATCGAAACGTGCAGCGTGCCAGGTTCGTGGAGTGGTGTGAGCAGTATTATCCTATGGGAGACAAGTGTTTTGGAGCACACCGTTCGTGGTACATTGTTGAACATGGATCTCAGCAGGTGACCCCATTACTTGTTCATCCAACGACATCGTCAGTCATGACTGCAGTGGGGACGGGACCATCGGGAAAGGACTGTCGATCAAGGGAAATGTGTCGTCTCTTTGGAAGAAACACATTTTAACTAAACTAGGTCGACGTAAACAGTGGATCGAAACGTGCAGCGTGCCAGGGACGTGGAGTGGTGTGAGCAGTATTATCGCATGGGAGACAAGTGTTTGGGAGCACCCCGTTCATGGTACATTGTTGAACATGGAGCTCAGCAGGTGACCCCATTATTTGGTCATCCAACGACATCGTCAGTCATGACTGCAGTGGGGACGGGACCATCGGGAAAGGACTGTCGATCAAGGGAAATGTGTCGTCTCTTTGGAAGAAACACGTTTTAACTAAACTAGGTCGACGTAAACAGTGGATCGAACCGTGCAGCGTGCCAGGGACGTGGAGTGGTGTGAGCAGTATTATCCTATGGGAGACAAGTGTTTTGGAGGACGCCGTTCATGGTACATTGTTGAACATGGAGCTCAGCAGCCTCAATATTTGTTCATCCAACGACATCGTCAGTCACGCCTGCAATGGGGACGGGACCATCGGCCAAGGACTGTCGATCAAGGGAAATGTGCCTTCTCTTTGGAAGAAACACATTTTAAATAAAGTTGGGCGACGTAAACGGTGGATCGAAACGTCCAGCGTGCCAGGGTCGTGGAGTGGTGTGAGTAGTATTATCCTATGGGACACAAGTGTTTTGGAGCACCCCGTTCATGTGTCATTGTTGAACATAGAGCTCAGCAGGTGACCCCAATATTTGTTCGTCCAATGACATCGTCAGTCACGACTGCAGTGGGGACGGGACCATCGGGAAGGACTGTCGATCAAGGGAAATGTGTCGTCTCTTTGGAAGAAACACATTTTAACTAAAGTTGGTCGACGTAAACGGTGGATCGAAACGTGAAGCGTGCCAGGGTCGTGGAGTGGTGTGAGCAGTATTATCCTATGCTACACAAGTGTTTGGAACACACGGTTCATGGTACATTGTTGAACATAGAGCTCAGCAGGTGACCCCAATATTTGTTCGTCCAACGACATCGTCAGTCACGACTGCAGTGGGGACGGGACCATCGGGAAAGGACTGTCAATCAAGGGAAATGTGTCGTCTCTTCGGAAGAAACACATTTTAACTAAAGTAGGTCGACGTAAACAGTGGATCGAAACGTGCTGCGTGCCAGGGTCGTGGAGTGGTGTGAGCAGTGTTAACCTATGGGAGACAAGTGTTTTTAAGTACCCCATTGACGGAACATTGTTAAACATGAAGCTCAGCTGCACCAATATTTGTTCATCCAACGACATCGTCAGTCACGCCTGCAATGGGGACGGGACCATCGGCCAAGGACTGTCGATCAAGGGAAATGTGTCGTCTCTTTGGAAGAAACACATTTTAACTGAAGTTGGGTGACGTAAACGGTGGATCGAAACGTGCAGCGTGCCAGGGTCGTGGATTGGTGTGAGCAGTATTATCCTATGGGACACAAGTGTTTTGGAGCACCCCGTTCAGGGGTCATTGTTGAACATAGAGCTCAGCAGGTGACCCCAATATTTGTTCGTCCAATGACATCGTCAGTCACGACTGCAGTGGGGACGGGACCATCGGGAAAGGACTGTCGATCAAGGGAAATGTGTCGTCTCTTTGGAAGAAACACATTTTAACTAAAGTTGGTCGACGTAAACGGTGGATCGAAACGTGCATCGTGCCAGGGTCGTGGAGTGGTGTGAGCAGTGTTATCCTATGCTACACAAGTGTTTGGAACACATCGTTCATGTTACATTGTTGAACATGGAGCTCAACAGTTGACCCCAATATTTGTTCATCCAACGACATCGTCAGTCACGACTGCAATGGGGATGGGACCATCGGGAAAGGACTGTCGATCAAAGGCAATTGTCGTCTATTTGGAAGAAACACCTTTTAACTAAAATAGGTCGGCGTAAATGCTGGATCGAAACGTGCAGCGTGCCAGGTTCGTGGAGTGGTGTGAGCAGTATTATCGTATGGGAGACAAGTGTTTTGGAGCACACCGTTCATGGTACATTGTTGAACATGGAGCTCAGCAGGTAACCCCATTATTTGTTCATCCAACGACATCGTCAGTCATGACTGCAGTGCGGACGGGACCATCGGGAAAGGACTGTCGATCAAGGGAAATGTGTCGTCTCTTTGGAAGAAACACATTTTAACTAAACTAGGTCGGCGTAAATGGTGGATCGAAACCTGCAACGTGCCAGGGTACGATGAGTGGTGTGAGCAGTGTTATCCTATGGGATACAAGTGTTTTGGAGCACACCATTCATGGTACATTGTTGAACATGGAGCTCAGCAGGTGACCGCAATATTTGCTCATCCAACGACATCGTCAGTCACGACTGCAGTGGGGACGGGACCATCGGGAAAGGACTGTCAATCAAGGGAAATGTGTCGTCTCTTTGGAAGAAACACATTTTAACTAAAGTAGGTCGACATAAACGGTGGATCGAAACGTGCAGCGTGCCAGGTTCGTGGAGTGGTGTGAGCAGTATTATCCTATGGGAGACAAGTGTTTTGGAGCACACCGTTCGTGGTACATTGTTGAACATGGAGCTCAGCAGGTGACCCCATTACTTGTTCATCCAACGACATCGTCAGTCATGACTGCAGTGGGGACGGGACCATCGGGAAAGGACTGTCGATCAAGGGAAATGTGTCGTCTCTTTGGAAGAAACACATTTTAACTAAACTAGGTCGACGTAAACAGTGGATCGAAACGTGCAGCGTGCCAGGGACGTGGAGTGGTGTGAGCAGTATTATCCCATGGGAGACAAGTGTTTGGGAGCACCCCGTTCATGGTACATTGTTGAACATGGAGCTCAGCAGGTGACCGCAATATTTGCTCATCCAACGACATCGTCAGTCACGACTGGATTGGGGACGGGACCATCGGGAAAGGACTGTCAATCAAGGGAAATGAGTCGTCTCTTTGGAAGAAACACATTTTAACTAAAGTTGGTCGACGTAAACGGTGGATCGAAACGTGCAGCGTGCCAGGGTCGTGGAGTGGTGTGAGCAGTATTATCCTATGGAAGACAAGTGTTTTGGAGCACACCATTCATGGTACATTGTTAAACATGGAGCTCAGCAGGTGACCCCATTATTTGTTCATCCAACGACATCGTCAGTCATGACTGCAGTGGGGACGGGACCATCGGGAAAGGACTGTCGATCAAGGGAAATGTGTCGTCTCTTTGGAAGAAACACGTTTTAACTAAACTAGGTCGACGTAAACAGTGGATCGAACCGTGCAGCGTGCCAGGGACGTGGAGTGGTGTGAGCAGTATTATCCTATGGGAGACAAGTGTTTTGGAGGACGCCGTTCATGGTACATTGTTGAACATGGAGCTCAGCAGCCTCAATATTTGTTCATCCAACGACATCGTCAGTCACGCCTGCAATGGGGACGGGACCATCGGCCAAGGACTGTCGATCAAGGGAAATGTGTCGTTTCTTTGGAAGAAACACATTTTAAATAAAGTTGGGCGACGTAAACGGTGGATCGAAACGTCCAGCGTGCCAGGGTCGTGGAGTGGTGTGAGTAGTATTATCCTATGGGACACAAGTGTTTTGGAGCACCCCGTTCATGGGTCATTGTTGAACATAGAGCTCAGCAGGTGACCCCAATATTTGTTCGTCCAATGACATCGTCAGTCACGACTGCAGTGGGGACGGGACCATCGGGAAGGACTGTCGATCAAGGGAAATGTGTTGTCTCTTTGGATGAAACACATTTTAACTAAAGTTGGTCGACGTAAACGGTGGATCGAAACGTGCAGCGTGCCAGGGTCGTGGAGTGGTGTGAGCAGTATTATCCTATGCTACACAAGTGTTTGGAACACACCGTTCATGGTACATTGTTGAACATGGAGCTCAACAGGTGACCCCAATATTTGTTCATCCAACGACATCGTCAGTCACGACTGCAATGGGGATGGGACCATCGGGAAAGGACTGTCGATCAAAGGCAATTGTCGTCTATTTGGAAGAAACACCTTTTAACTAAAATAGGTCGGCGTAAATGGTGGATCGAAACCTGCAACGTGCCAGGGTCGTGCAGTGGTGTGAGCAGTGTTATCCTATGGGAGACAAGTGTTTGGGAGCACCCCGTTCATGGTACATTGTTGAACATGGAGCTAAGCAGCCCCAATATTTGTTCATCCAATGATATCGTCAGTCACGACTGCAGTGGGGACGGGACCATCGGGAAAGGACTGTCGATCAAGGGAAATGTGTCGTCTCTTTGGAAGAAACACATTTTAACTAAGTTGGTCGACGTAAACGGTGGATCGAAACGTGCAGCGTGCCAGGGTCGTGGTGTGAGCAGTATTATCCTATGCTACACAAGTGTTTGGAACACACCGTTCATGGTACATTGTTGAACATGGAGCTTAACAGGTGACCCCAATATTTGTTCATCCAACGACATCGTCAGTCACGACTGCAATCGGGATGGGACCATCGGGAAAGGACTGTCGATCAAAGGCAATTGCCGTCTATTTGGAAGAAACACCTTTTAACTAAAATAGGTCGGCGTAAATGGTGGATCGAAACGTGCAACGTGCCAGGGTCGTGCAGTGGTGTGAGCAGTGTTATCCTATAGGAGACAAGTGTTTTGGAGCACCCCGTTCATGGTACATTGTTGAACATGGAGCTAAGCAGCCCCAATATTTGTTCATCCAATGATATCGTCAGTCACGACTGCAGTGGGGACGGGACTGTCGGGAAAGGACTGTCGATCAAGGGATATTGTCGTCTCTTTGGAAGAAACACATTTTAACTAAAATAGATCGACGTGAACGGTGGATCGAAACGTGCAGCGTGCCAGGGTCGTGGAGTGGTGTGAGCAGTGTTATCCTATGGGAGACAAGTGTTTATAAGTACACCATTCAGGGTACATTGTTAAACATGAAGCTCAGCTGCACCAATATTTGTTCATCCAACGACATCGTCAGTCACGACTGCAATGGGGACGGGACCATCGGGAAAGGACTGTCGATCAAGGGAAATGTGTCGTCTCTTTGGAAGAAACACATTTTAACTAAACTAGATCGACGTAAACGGTGGATCGAAACGTGCAGCTTGCCAGGGTCGTGGAGTGGTGTGAGCAGTATTAACCTATGGTACAGAAGTGTTTGGGAGCACCCCGTTCATGGTACATTGTTGAACATAGAGCTCAGCAGGTGACCGCAATATTTGTTCATCCAACGACATCGTCAGTCACGACTGGATTGGGGATGGGACCATCGGGAAAGGACTGTCGATCAAAATCAATAGTCGTCTATTTGGAAGAAACACCTTTTAACTAAAATAGGTCGGCGTAAATGGTGGATCGAAACGTGCAACGTGCCAGGGTTCGATGAGTGGTGTGAGCAGTGTTATCCTATGGGAGACAAGTGTTTTGGAGCACCCCGTTCGTGGTACATTGTTGAACATGGAGCTCAGCAGGTGACCGCAATATTTGCTCATCCAACGACATCGTCAGTCACGACTGCAGTGGGGACGGGACCATTGGGAAAGGACTGTCAATCAAGGGAAATGTGTCGTCTCTTTGGAAGAAACACATTTTAACTAAAGTAGGTCGACATAAACGGTGGATCGAAACGTGCAGCGTGCCAGGGTCGTGGAGTGGTGTGAGCAGTATTATCCTATGGGAGACAAGTGTTTTGGAGCACCCCGTTCATGGTACATTGTTCAACATGGAACTCAGCAGTCTCAATATTTGTTCATCCAACGACATCGTCAGTCACGCCTGCAATGGGGACGGGACCATCGGCCAAGGACTGTCGATCAAGGGAAATGTGTCGTCTCTTTGGAAGAAACACATTTTAACTAAACTAGGTCAACGTAAACAGTGGATCGAAACGTGCAGCGTGCCAGGGACGTCGGGTGGTGTGAGCAGTATTATCCTATGGGAGACAAGTGTTTTGGAGCACCCCGTTCATGGTACATTGTTCAACATTGAGCTCAGCAGAGTCAATATTTGTTCATCCAACGACATCGTCAGTCACGCCTGCAATGGGGACGGGACCATCGGCCAAGGACTGTCGATCAAGGGAAATGTGTCGTCTCTTTGGAAGAAACACATTTTAACTAAAGTTGGGCGACGTAAACGGTGGATCGAAACGTCCAGCGTGCCAGGGTCGTGGAGTGGTGTGAGCAGTATTATCCTATGCTACACAAGTGGTTGGAACACACCGTTCATGGTACATTGTTGAACATGGAGCTCAACAGGTGACCCCAATATTTGTTCATCCAACGACATCGTCAGTCACGACTGCAATGGGGATGGGACCATCGGGAAAGGACTGTCGATCAAATGCAATTGTCGTCTATTAGGAAGAAACACCTTTTAACTAAAATAGATCGGCGTAAATGGTGGACCGAAAAGTGCAACGTGCCAGGTTCGTGCAGTGGTGTGAGCAGTGTTATCCTATGGGAGACAAGTGTTTTGGAGCACCCCGTTCATGGTACATTGTTGAACATGGAGCTAAGCAGCCCCAATATTTGATCATCCAATGATATCGTCAATCACGTCTGCAGTGGGGACGGGACAATCGGGAAAGGACTGTCGATCAAGGGATATTGTCGTGTCTTTGGAAGAAACACATTTTAACTAAAGTAGGTCGACGTGAACGGTGGATCGAAACGTGCAGCGTGCCAGGGTCGTGGAGTGGTGTGAGCAGTCTTATCCTATGGGAGACAAGTGTTTTCGAGCACACCGTTCATGGTACATTGTTGAACATGGAGCTCAGCAGGTGACCCCATTATTTGTTCATCCAACGACATCGTCAGTCATGACTGCCGTGGGGACGGGACCATCGGGAAAGGACTGTCGATCAAGGGAAATGTGTCGTCTCTTAGGAAGAAACACATTTTAACTAAACTAGGTCGACGTAAACAGTGGACCGAAACGTGCAGCGTGCCAGGGTCGTGGAGTGGTGTGAGCAGTATTATCCTATGGGAGACAAGTGTTTTGGAGCACCCCATTCATGGTACATTGTTCAACATGGAGCTCAGCAGCCTCAATATTTGTTCATCCAACGACATCGTCAGTCACGACTGCAATGGGGACGGGACCATCGGCCAAGGACTGTCGATCAAGGGAAATGTGTCGTCTCTTTGGAAGAAACACAGTTTAACTAAAGTTGGGCGACGTAAACGGTGGATCGAACCGTCCAGCGTGCCAGTGTTCGACGAGTGGTGTGAGCAGTATTATCCTATGGGACACAAGTGTTTTGGAGCACCCTGTCCATGGGTCATTGTTGAACATAGAGCTCAGCAGGTGACCCCAATATTTGTTCGTCCAATGACATCGTCAGTCACGACTGCAGTGGGGACGGGACCATCGGGAAAGGACTGTCGATCAAGGGAAATGTGTCGTCTCTTTGGAAGAAACACATTTTAACTAAAGTTGGTCGACGTAAACGGTGGATCGAAACGTGCAGCGTGCCAGGGTCGTGGAGTGGTGTGAGCAGTATTATCCTATGCTACACAAGTGTTTGGAACACACCGTTCATGCTACATTGTTGAACATGGAGCTAAACAAGTGACCCCAATATTTGTTCATCCAACGACATCGTCAGTCACGACTGCAATGGGGATGGGACCATCGGGAAAGGACTGTCGATCAAAGGCAATTGTCGTCTATTTGGAAGAAACACCTTTTAACTAAAATAGGTCGGCGTAAATGGTGGATCGAAACGTGCAACGTGCCAGGGTCGTACAGTGGTGTGAGCAATGTTATCCTATGGGAGACAAGTGTTTTGGAGCACCCCGTTCATGGTACATTGCTGACATGGAGCTAAGCAGCCCCAATAATTGTTCATCCAACGACATCGTCAGCCACGACTGCAATGGGGATGGGACCATCGGGAAAGGACTGTCGATCAAAGGCAATTGTCGTCTATTTGTAAGAAACACCTTTTAACTAAAATAGGTCGGCGTAAATGGTGGATCGAAACGTGCAACGTGCCAGGGTCGTGCAGTGGTGTGAGCAGTGTTATCCTATGGGAGACAAGTGTTTTGGAGCACCCCGTTCATGGTACATTGCTGACATGGAGCTAAGCAGCCCCAATAATTGTTCATCCAACGACATCGTCAGTCACGACTGCAGTGGGGACGGGACCATCGGGAAAGGACTGTCAATCAAGGGAAATGTGTCGTCTCTTTGGAAGAAACCCATTTTAACTAAAGTAGGTCGACATAAACGGTGGATCGAAACGTGCAGCGTGCCATGGTCGTGTAGTGTTGTGAGCAGTATTATCCTATGGGAGACAAGTGTTTTGGAGCACACCGTTCATGGTACATTGTTGAACATGGAGCTCAGCAGGTGACCCCATTATTTGTTCATCCAACGACATCGTCAGTCATGTCTGCAATGGGGATGGGACCATCGGGAAAGGACTGTCGATCAAAGGCAATTGTCGTCTATTTGGATGAAACACCTTTTAACTGAAATAGGTCGGCGTAAATGGTGGATCGAAACGTGCAACGTGCCAGGGTTCGATGAGTGGTGTGAGCAGTGTTATCCTATGGGAGACAAGTGTTTTACAGCATCCCGTTCGTGGTACATTGTTGAACATGGAGCTCAGCAGGTGACCGCAATATTTGCTCATCCAACGACATCGTCAGTCACGACTGCAGTGGGGACGGGACCATCGGGAAAGGACTGTCAATCAAGGGAAATGTGTCGTCTCTTTGGAAGAAACACATTTTAACTAAACTAGGTCGACGTTAACAGTGGATCGAAACGTGCAGCGTGCCAGGGTCGTGGAGTGGTGTGAGCAGTATTATCCTATGCTACACAAGAGTTTGGAACACACTGTTCATGGTACATTGTTGAACATGGAGCTCAACAGGTGACCCAAATATTTGTTCATCCAACGACATCGTCAGTCACGACTGCAATGGGGATGGGACCATCGGGAAAGGACTGTCGATCAAAGGCAATTGTCGTCTATTTGGAAGAAACACCTTTTAACTAAAATAGATCGGCGTAAATGGTGGATCGAAACGTGCAACGTGCCAGGGTCGTGCAGTGGTGTGAGCAGTGTTATCCTATGGGAGACAAGTGTTTTGGAGCACCCCGTTCATGGTACGTTTTTGAACATGGAGCTAAGCAGCCCCAATATTTGTTCATCCAATGATATCGTCAGTCACGACTGCAGTGGGGACGGGACAATCGGGAAAGGACTGTCGATCAAGGGACATTGTCGTCTCTTTGGAAGAAACACATTTTAACTAAAATAGATCGACGTGAACGGTGGATCGACACGTGCAACTTGCCAGGGTCGTGGAGTGGTGTGAGCAGTGTTATCGTATGGGAGACAAGTGTTTTTAAGTACACCATTCACGGTACAATGTTAAACATGAAGCTCAGCTGCACCAATATTTGTTCATCCAACGACATCGTCAGTCACGACTGCAATGGGGACGGGAACATCGGGAAAGGACTGTCGATCAAGGGAAATGTGTCGTCTCTTTGGAAGAAACACATTTTAATTAAAGTTGGTCGACGTAAACGGTGGATCGAAACGTGCAGCGTGCCAGGGTCGTGGAGTGGTGTGAGTAGTATTATCCTATGCTACACAAGTGTTTGGAGCACCCCGTTCATGGTACATTGTTGAACATGGAGCTAAGCAGCCCCAATATTTGTTCATCCAATGATATCGTCATTCACGACTGCAGTGGGGACGGGACAATCGGGAAAGGACTGTCGATCAAGGGACATTGTCGTCTCTTTGGAAGAAACACATTTTAACTAAAATAGATCGACGTGAACGGTGGATCGAAACGTGCAGCTTGCCAGGGTCGTGGAGTGGTGTGAGCAGTGTTATCCTATGGGAGACAAGTGTTTTTAAGTACACCATTCACGGTACAATGTTAAACATGAAGCTCAGCTGCACCAATATTTGTTCATCCAACGACATCGTCAGTCACGACTGCAATGGGGACGGGACCATCGGGAAAGGACTGTCGATCAAGGGAAATGTGTCGTCTCTTTGGAAGAAACACATTTTAACTAAAGTTGGTCGACGTAAACGGTGGATCGAAACGTGCAGCGTGCCAGGGTCGTGGAGTGGTGTGAGCAGTATTACCCTATGGGAGACAAGTGTTTTCGAGCACACCGTTCATGGTACATTGTTGAACATGGAGCTCAGCTGGTGACCCCATTATTTGTTCATCCAACGACATCGTCAGTCATGACTGCAGTGGGGACGGGACCATCGGGAAAGGACTGTCGATCAAGGGAAATGTGTCGTCTCTTTGGAAGAATCACATTTTAACTAAACTAGGTCGACGTAAAAAGTGGATCGAAACGTGCAGCGTGCCAGGGTCGTGGAGTGGTGTGAGCAGTATTATCCTATGGGAGACAAGTGTTTTGGAGCACCCCGTTCATGGTACATTGTTCAACATGGAGCTCAGCAGCCTCAATATTTGTTCATCCAACGACATCGTCAGTCACGCCTGCAATGGGGACGGGACCATCGGCCAAGGACTGTCGATCAAGGGAAATGTGTCGTCTCTTTGGAAGAAACACATTTTAACTAAAGTTGGTCGACGTAAACGGTGGATCGAAACGTGCAGCGTGCCAGGGTCGTGGAGTGGTGTGAGCAGTATTATCCTATGCTACACAAGTGTTTGGAGCACATCGTTCATGGTACATTGTTGAACATGGAGCTCAACAGTTGACCCCAATATTTGTTCATCCAACGACATCGTCAGTCACGACTGCAATGGGGATGGGACCATCGGGAAAGGACTGTCGATCAAAGGCAATTTTCGTCTATTTGGAAGAAACACCTTTTAACTAAAATAGGTCGGCGTAAATCGTGGATCGAAAAGTGCAACGTGCCAGGGTCGTGCAGTGGTGGGAGCAGTGTTATCCTATGGGAGACAAGTGTTTTGGAGCACCCCGTTCATGGTACATTGCTGAACATGGAGCTAAGCAGCCCCAATATTTGTTCATCCAACGACATCGTCAGTCACGACTGCAGTGGGACGGGACCATCGGGAAAGGACTGTCGTTCAAGGGAAATGTGTCGTCTCTTTGGAAGAAACACATTTTAACTAAACTAGGTCGACGTAAACAGTGGATCGAAACGTGCAGTGTGCCAGGATCGTGGAGTGGTGTGAGCAGTATTATCCTATGGGAGACAAGTGTTTTGGAGCACACCGTTCATGGTACATTGTTGAACATGGAGCTCAGCAGGTAAACCCATTATTTGTTCATCCAACGACATCGTCAGTCATGACTGCAGTGGGGACGGGACCATCGGGAAAGGACTGTCGTTCAAGGGAAATGTGTCGTCTCTTTGGAAGAAACACATTTTAACTAAACTAGGTCGACGTAAACAGTGGATCGAAACGTGCAGCGTGCCAGGGTCGTGGAGTGGTGTGAGCAGTGTTATCCTATGGGAGACAAGTGTTTTTAAGTACACCATTCACGGTACATTGTTAAACATGAAGCTCAGCTGCACCAATATTTGTTCATCCAACGACATCGTCAGTCACGACTGCAATGGGGATGGGACCTTCGGGAAAGGACTGTCGATCAAAGGCAATTGTCGTCTATTTGGAAGAAACACCTTTTAACTAAAATAGGTTGGCGTAAATGGTGGATCGAAACGTGCAACGTGCCAGGGTTCGATGAGTGGTGTGAGGAGTGTTATCCTATGGGAGACAAGTGTTTTGGAGCACCCCGTTCGTGGTACATTGTTGAACATGGAGCTCAACAGGTGACCGCAATATTTGCTCATCCAACGACATCGTCAGTCACGACTGCAGTGGGGACGGGACCATCGGGAAAGGACTGTCAATCATGGGAAATGTGTCGTCTCTTTGGAAGAGACACATTTTAACTAAAGTAGGTCGACATAAACGGTGGATCGAAACGTGCTGCGTGCCAGGTTCGTGGGGTGGTGTGAGCAGTATTATCCTATGGGAGACAAGTGTTTTGGAGCACACCGTTCATGGTACATTGTTGAACATGGAACTCAGCAGGTGACCCCATTATCTGTTCATCCAACGACATCGTCAGTCACGACTGCAGTGGGGACGGGACCATGGGGAAAGGACTGTCAATCAAGGGAAATGTGTCGTCTCTTTGGATGAAACACATTTTAACTAAAGTAGATCGACATAAACGGTGGATCGAAACGTGCAGTGTGCCAGGGTCGTGGAGTGGTGTGAGCAGTATTATCCTATGGGAGACAAGTGTTTTGGAGCACACCGTTCATGGTACATTGTTGAACATGGAGCTCAGCAGGTGACCCCATTATTTGTTCATCCAACGACATCGTCAGTCTTGACTGCAGTGGGGACGAGACCATCGGGAAAGGACTGTCGATCAAGGGAAATGTGTCGTCTCTTTGGAAGAAACACATTTTAACTAAACTATGTCGACGTAAACAGTAGATCGAAACGTGCAGCGTGCCAGGGTCGTGGAGTTGTGTGAGCAGTATTACCCTACGGGAGACAAGTGTTTTGGAGCACATGGTACATTGTTCAACATGGAGCTCAGCAGCCTCAATATTTGTTCATCCAACGACATCGTCAGTCACGCCTGCAATGGGGACGGGACCATCGGCCAAGGACTGTCGATCAAGGGAAATGTGTCGTCTCTTTGGAAGAAACACATTTTAACTAAAGTTGGGCGACGTAAACGGTGGATCGAAACGTGCAGCGTGCCAGGGTCGTGGAGTGGTGTGAGCAGTATTATCCTATGCTACACAAGTGGTTGGAACACACCGTTCATGGTACATTGTTGAACATGGAGCTCAACAGGTGACCCCAATATTTGATCATCCAACGACATCGTCAGTCACGACTGCAATGGGGATGGACCATCTGGAAAGGACTGTCGATCAAAGGCAATTGTCGTCTATTTGGAAGAAACACCTTTCAACTAAAATAGGTCGGCGTAAATGGTGGATCGAAACGTTCAACGTGCCAGGGTCGTGCAGTGGTGTGAGCAGTGTTATCCTATGGGAGACAAGTGTTTTGGAGCACCCCGTTCATGGTACATTGTTGAACATGGAGCTAAGCAGCCCCAATATTTGTTCATCCAATGATATCGTCAGTCACGACTGCAATGGGGACGGGACAATCGGGAAAGGACTGTCGATCAAGGGATATTGTCGTCTCTTTGGAAGAAACACATTTTAACTAAACTAGATCGACGTAAACGGTGGATCGAAACGTGCAGCGTGCCAGGGTCGTGGAGTGGTGTGAGCAGTATTATCCTATGGTACACAAGTGTTTGGGAGCACCCCGTTCACGGTACATTGTTGAACATGGAGCTCAGCAGGTGACCGCAATATTTGCTCATCCAACGACATCGCCAGTCACGACTGCAGTGGGGACGGGACCATCGGGAAAGGACTGTCAATCAAGGGAAATGTGTCGTCTCTTTGGAAGAAACACATTTTAACTAAAGTAGGTCTACATAAACGGTGGATCGAAATGTGCAGCGTGCCAGGGTCGTGGAGTGGTGTGAGCAGTATTATCCTATGGGTGAAAAGTGTTTTGGAGCACACCGTTCATGGTACATTGTTGAACATGGAGCTCAGCAGGTGACCGCAATATTTGCTCATCCAACGACATCGCCAGTCACGACTGCAGTGGGGACGGGACCATCGGGAAAGGACTGTCGATCAAGGGAAATGTGTCGTCTCTTTGGAAGAAACACATTTTAAATAAACTAGGTCGACGTAAACAGTGGATCGAAACGTGCAGCGTGCCAGGGTCGTGGAGTGGTGTGAGCAGTATTATCCTATGGAAGACAAGTGTTTTGTAGCGGGGTGCATGGTACATTGTTCAACATGGAGCTCAGCAGCCTCAATATTTGTTCATCCAACGACATCGTCAGTCACGCCTGCAATGGGGACGGGACCATCGGTCAAGGACTGTCGATCAAGGGAAATGTGTCGTCTCTTTGGAAGAAACACATTTTAACTAAAGTTGGGCGACGTAAACGGAGGTTCGAAACGTCCAGCGTGCCAGGTTTCGATGAGTGGTGTGAGCAGTATTTTCCTATGGGACACAAGTGTTTTGGAGCACCCCGTCCATGGGTTATTGTTGAACATAGGGCTCAGCAGGTGACCCCAATATTTGTTCGTCCAATGACATCATCAGTCACGACTGCAGTGGGGACGGGACCATCGGGAAAGGACTGTCGATCAAGGGAAATGTGTCGTATCTTTGGAAGAAACACATTTTAACTAAAGTTGGTCGACGTAAACGGTGGATCGAAACGTGCAGCGTGCCAGGGTCGTGGAGTGGTGTGAGCAGTTATATCCTATGCTACACAAGTGTTTGGAACACACCGTTCATTGTACATTGTTGAACATGGAGCTCAACAGGTGACCCCAATATTTGTTCATCCAACGACATCGTCAGTCACGACTGCAATGGGGACGGGACCATCATGAAAGGACTGGCGATCAAAGGCAATTGTCGTCTATTTGGAAGAAACATCTTTTAACTAAAATAGGTCGGCGTAAATGGTGGATCGAAACGTGCAACGTGCCAGGGTCGCCCAGTGGTGTGAGCAGTGTTATCCTATGGGAGACAAGTGTTTTGGAGCACCCCGTTCATGGTACATTGCTGAACATGGAGCTAAGCACCCCCAATATTTGTTCATCCAACGGCATCGTCAGTCACGACTGCAATGGGGATGGGACCATCGGGAAAGGACTGTCGATCAAAGGCAATTGTCGTCTATTTGGAATAAACACCTTTTAACTAAAATAGGTCGGCGTAAATGGTGGATCGAAACGTGCAACGTGCCAGGGTCGTGCAGTGGTGTGAGCAGTGTTATCCTATGGGAGACAAGTGTTTTGGAGCACACCGTTCATGGTACATTGTTGAACATGGAGCTCAGCAGGTGACCCGAATATTTGCTCATCCAACGACATCGTCAGTCACGACTGCAGTGGGGACGGGACCATCGGGATAGGACTGTCAATCAAGGGAAATGTGTCGTCTCTTTGGAAGAAACACATTTTAACTAAAGTAAGTCGACATAAACGGTGGATCGAAACGTGCAGCGTGCCTGGGTCGTGGAGTGGTGTGAGCAGTATTATCCTATGCTACACAAGTGTTTGGAACACGCCGTTCATGGTACATTGTTGAACATGGAGCTCAACAGGTGACCCCAATATTTGTTCATCCAACGACATCGTCAGTCACGACTGCAATGGGGACGGGACCATCGGGAAAGGACTGTCGATCAAAGGCAATTGTCGTCTATTTGGAACAAACACATTTTAACTAAAATAGATCGACGTGAACGGTGGATCGAAACGTGCAGCGTGCCAGGGTAGTGGAGTGGTGTGAGCAGTGTTATCCTATGGGAGACAAGTGTTTTTAAGTACACCATTCACGGTACATTGTTAAAAATGAAGCTCAGCTTCACCAATATTTGTTCATCCAACAAAATCGTCAGTCACGACTGCAATGGGGACGGGACCATCGGGAAAGGACTGTCGTTCAAGGGAAATGTGTCGTCTCTTTGGATGAAACACATTTTAACTAAACTAGATCGACGTAAACGGTGGATCGAAACGTGCAGCGTGCCAGGGTCGTGGAGTGGTGTGAGCAGTATTATCCTATGGTACACAAGTGTTTGGGAGCACCCCGTCCATGGTACATTGTTGAACATAGAGCTCAGCAGGTGACCGCAATATTTGCTCATCCAACGACATCGTCAGTCACGACTGCAGTGGGGACGGGACCATCGGGAAAGGACTGTCCATCAAGGGAAATGTGTCGTCTCTTTGGAAGAAACACATTTTAACTAAAGTAGGTCGACATAAACGGTGGATCGAAACGTGCAGCGTGCCAGGGTCGTTGAGTGGTGTGAGCAGTATTATCCTATGGGAGACAAGTGTTTTGGAGCTCACCGTTCATGGTACATTGTTGAACATGGAGCTCAGCAGGTGACCCCATTATTTGTGCATCCAACGACATCGTCAGTCATGACTGCAGTGGGGACGGGACCATCGGGAAAGGACTGTCGTTCAAGGGAAATGTGTCGTCTCTTTGGAAGAAACACATTTCAACTAAACTAGGTCGACGTAAACGTTGGATCGAAACGTGCAGCGTGCCAGGGTCGTGGAGTGGTGTGAGCAGGGTTATCCTATGGGAGACAAGTGTTTTGGAGCACACAGTTCATGGTACATTGTTGAACATGGAGCTCAGCAGGTGACCCCAATATTTGTTCACCCAACGACATCATCAGTCACGACTGCAATGCGGATGTGACCATCGGGAAAGGACTGTCGATCGAGGGAAATTGTCGTCTCTTTGGAAGAAACACCTTTTAACTAAACTAGGTCGACGTAAACGATGGATCGAAACGTGCAGCGTCCCAGGGTCGTGGAGTGGTGTGAGCAGTATTATCCTATGCTACACAAGTGTTTGGAACACACCGTTCACGGTACATTGTTGAACATGGAGCTCAGCATCCCCAGTATTTGTTCATCCAACGACATTGTCAGTCACGACTGCAGTGGAGACGGGACCATCGGGAAAGGACTGTCGATCAAGGGAAATGTGTTGTCTCATTGGAAGACACACATTTTAATTAAAATAGACCGACGTAAACGGTGGATCGAAACGTGCAGCGTGCCAGGGTCGTGAAGTGGTGTGAGCAGTATTATTCTATGGGAGACAAGTGTTTTGGAGCAGATCGTTCATGGTACATTGTTGAACATGGAGCTCAGCAGGTGACCCCAATAATTGTTCATCCAACGACATCGTCAGTCACGACTGCAATGGGGACGGGACCATCGGGAAAGGACTGTCGATCAAGGGAAATGTGTCGTCTCTTTGGAAGAAACACATTTTAACTAAAGTAGGTCGACCTAAACGGTGGATCTAAACGTGCAGCGTGCCAGGGTCGTGGAGTGGTGTGAGCAGTATTATCCTATGGGAGACAAGTGTTTTGGAGCACCCCGTTCATGGTACATTGTTCAACATTGAGCTCAGCAGAGTCAATATTTGTTCATCCAACGACATCGTCATTTACGACTGCAATGGGGACGGGACCATCGGGAAAGGACTGTCGATCAAGGGAAATGTGTCGTCTCTTTGGAAGAAACACATTTTACCTAAAGTAGGTCGACGTCAACGGTGGATCGAAACATGCAGCGTGCCAGGGTCCGGGAGTGGTGTGAGCAGTATTAGCTTATGGGAGGCAAGCGTTTTGGAGCACACCGTTCATGGTACATTGTTGAACATGGAGCTCAGCAGGTGACTCCAATATTTGTTCACCGAACGACATCGTCAGTCACGACTGCAGTGGGGTCGGGACCATCGGGAAAAGACTGTCGATCAAGGGAAATTGTCGTCTCTTTCAAGAAATACATTTTAACTAATCTAGGTCGACGTAAACGGTGGATCGAAACGTGCAGCGTGCCAGGGTCGTGGAGTGGTGTGAGCAGTGTTATTCTATGGGAGACAAGTGTTTTGGAGCACCCCTTTCAAGGTTCATTATTGAACAAGGAGCTCAGCAAGTGACCCCAATAATTATTCATCCAACGACATCGTCAGTCACGACTGCAATGGGGACGGAACCAGCGGGCAAGGACTATCGATCAAGGGAAATGTGTCGTCTCTTTGGAAGAAACACATTTTAACTAAACTAGGTCGACCTAAACGGTGGATCGAAACGTTCAGCGGGCCAGGGTCGTGGAGTGGTGTGAGCAGTATTATCCTATGGGACACAAGTGTTTGGGAGCACCCCGTTCATGGTACATTGTTGAACATGGAGCTCAGCAGGTGACCGTAATATTTGTTCAACCAACGACATCGTCAGTCACGACTGCAGTGGGGACGGGACCATCGGGAAAGGACTGTCAATCAAGGGAAATGTGTCGTCTCTTTGGAAGAAACACATTTTAACTAAAGTAGGGCGACGTAAACGATGGATCGAAACGTGCAGCGTGCAGGGTCGTGGAGTGGTATAAGCAGTATTATCCTAAGGGAGACATGTGTTTTGGAGCACACCGTTCATGGTACATTGTTGAACATGGAGCTCAGCAGGTGACCCGAATATTTGTTCATCCAACGACATCGTCATTCACGATTGCAATGGGGACGGGACCATTGGGAAAGGAGTGTCGATCAAGGGAAATGTGTCGTCTCTTTGGAAGAAACACATTTCAACTAAACTAGGTCGACCTAAACGTTGGATCGAAACGTGCAGCGTGCCAGGGTCGTGGAGTGGTGTGAGCAGGGTTATCCTATGGGAGACAAGTGTTTTGGAGCACACCGTTCATGGTACATTGTTGAACATGGAGCTCAGCAGGTGACCCCAATATTTGTTCACCCAACGACATCATCAGTCACGACTGCAATGCGGATGTGACCATCGGGAAAGGACTGTCGATCGAGGGAAATTGTCGTCTCTTTGGAAGAAACACGTTTTAACTAAACTAGGTCGACGTAAACGGTGGATCGATACGTGCAGCGTGCCAGGGTCGTGGAGTGGTGTGAGCAGTATTATCCTATGCTACACAAGTGTTTGGAACACCCCGTTCACGGTACATTGTTGAACATGGAGCTCAGCAGCCCCAGTATTTGTTCATCCAACGACATTGTCAGTCACGACTGCAGTGGGGACGGGACCATCGGGAAAGGACTGTCGATCAAGGGAAATGTGTTGTCTCATTGGAAGACACACATTTTAATTAAAATAAATCGACGTAAACGGTGGATCGAAACGTGCAGCGGGCCAGGGTCGTGAAGTGGTGTGAGCAGTATTATCCTATGGGAGACTAGTGTTTTGGAGCAGATCGTTCATGGTACATTGTTGAACATGGAGCTCAGCAGGTGACCCCAATATTTGTTCATCCAACGACATCGTCAGTCACGACTGCAATGGGGACGGGATAATTGGGAAAGGACTGTCGATCAAGGGAAATGTGTCGTCTCTTTGGAAGAAACACATTTTAACTAAAGTAGGTCGACCTAAACGGTGGATCTAAACGTGCAGCGTGCCAGGGTCGTGGAGTGGTGTGAGCAGTGTTATCCTATGGGAGACAAGTGTTTTGGAGCACACCGTTCATGGTACACTGTTGAACATGGAGCTCAGCAGCCCCAAAATTTGTTCATCCAACGACATCGTCCTTTACGACTGCAATGGGGACGGGACCATCGGGAAAGGACTGTCGATCAAGGGAAATGTGTCGTCTCTTTGGAAGAAACACATTTTACCTAAAGTAGGTCGACTTAAACGGTGGATCGAAACATGCAGCGTGCCAGGGTCCGGGAGTGGTGTGAGCAGTATTATCTTATGGGAGGCAAGCGTTTTGGAGCACACCGTTCATGGTACATTGTTGAACATGGAGCTCCGCAGGTGACTCCAATATTTGTTCACCGAACGACATCGTCAGTCACGACTGCAGTGGGGACGGGACCATCGGGAAAAGACTGTCGATCAAGGGAAATTGTCGTCTCTTTGGAAGAAACACATTTTAACTAAACTAGGTCGACGTAAACGGTGGATCGAAACGTGCAGCGTGCCAGGGTCGTGGAGTGGTGTGAGGATTATTATCCTATGGGAGACAAGTGTTTTGGAGCACCCCATTCATGGTACATTGTAGAACATGGAGCTCTGGAGGTGACCCCAATATTTGTTCATTCAACGTCATCGTCAGTCACGACTGCAATGGGGACGGGACCACCGGGAAAGACTGTCGATCAAGGGAAATGTGTCGTCTCTTTGGAAGAAACACATTTTAACTAAAGTAGGTCGACGTAGACGGTGGATCGAAACGTGCAGTGCGGCAGGGACGCTAAGTGATGTGAGCAGTGTTATCCTATGGGAGACCTTTTCCTGCGCTTGCATGGACTTGTAATCGAAGACACGCTGACAGCTGTGAACCACCTGCATATCGTCATGCTTGATGTCTTCCCCCACAGCGATGTCATGTATAATTGTCAGTGTCTCGACGCCAGAACGGTGTTAAAGTGACCCGAGGAACGTTAACTGATGTTGATTCCTCGGCGACCAAATTCGCTTGATGTGAATGCTGTGGAAGTTATAAGGGTCGATGTCGGGCGCCCACAGCTCGTACGCAAATCAGCCGTTCGCTGTTTACCCGAATTATGTGACTTGGGTGTAGACATATAATGCGTCATATCTCCACAAACCTACCAACAAACTGTCGGATTCCTGAAACGCAAAATCAGTTATGAATTTACTTCCGAAGACGGACAAAGAAATTACTAAGCAGATGGTGATAAGGTTTTGGCTCATCGATTAACTTACATGTAAGTGGGAAGTCGGGGCGTATAGCACAAATAAGCTTACAATAGTTTTCAAAGGTTGTATTGGATCCTTCTTCATACTGAAATTACTATGAAAACGTTATTTAATAGTATTATGAGACTCGTTGTCATAAAAGACAATATTAACTAATTTTGTAATTACTTTCCATCTTTTACAGTTTGGTCGTTAAAATTACTTATTTAAAAATAATTGTGATCCTGAATCTGTCCATCTCATATTATTTATAAGAAATCCACTACTCGCTAAAAAATCAGTGGTTTCAGTTATTACTAAACTTACATCTTCATTTGTTTCCGTAAAATCGTTGGAAAAGCTGTATTCTCTGCCGTATTTATCTTGTTGAATAGAACTTTTTTTTCAGCTGCTCGCCGTGTAAGTGTACAACGTTTAAAAACATAACGAAAGTCATAAGAATGGTACCTAAATGTGTAATGTCATCGTAAAATACTGTTTCCTGTTCATTATTGTGTGTTCTCGGAAACAATGTATTAATTAATTCTTAAAACAGTTTTCGTGACGATCTGTTTGTTTTTCCGTAAAACATTTTTTCAGTTGACATTACTCTTGCAGCTGAATATTTCTCACTCAGTTCGCTGTTATTCCCAGTAGTCTGACTTTTTCTACTGCTTCCTTCTAAGCTATCTGATTGTTGGATACAATCCTATTGTTTCTAGAATGAAGCTTTCACTCTACAGCGAAGTGTGCACTGATTTGAAACTTCCTGGCAGATTAAAACTGTGTGCCTGACCGAGACTCAAACTCGGGACCTTTGCCTTTCATGGGCAAGTGCTCCACCAACTGAGCTACCCAAGCACGACTAACGGCCCGTCCTCACAGCTTAAATTTCGCCAGTACCTCGTCTCCTACCTTCCAAACTTCATATAAGCTCTTCTGCGAACCTCGTAGAACTAGCACTCCTGGAAGAAAGGATATTGCGGAGACATGGCTTAGCCATAGCCTGGGGAGGTATTTCTAGAATGAAATCTCCACTCTACAGCGGAGTGTGGCTATGTCTCCGCAATATCCTTTCTTCCATGAGTGCTAGTTCTACGAGGTTCGCAGAAGCGCTTCTATGAAGTTTGGAAGGTAGGAGACGAGGTACTGGCGGAATTGAAGCTATGAGGACGGGGTGTGAGTTGTGCTTGGGTAGCTCTGTTGGTACAGCACTAGCCCGCCAAAGGCAAAGGTCCCCAGTTTGAGTCTCTGTCCGGCACACAGTTTTAATCTGCCAGGCAGTTTCAGTTCTATTGTTATTTCGTACTTGGGCTCGATGTTGGTGAGATTACGAATAATATATTATTTGCATCGAAAGATACAATAAAAATCTAATTTCAATTTCTTGCAAACAGAACATAACACTCCAAAGTTCGGTTTGAGCACCGAGAAACTCACTGGAACAGATGTGCAGCTCAGAAATGCACCTTTTTTCTCTTTTCAACTTGATTCACAATCGTCTGAGTAGTATTGTTCCTCCAAGCTCAGCAAGTAGCGATGAGCGGGTTCTGTCATTAGCATTAGAATGCGCTGTAGTATACTGGCTGACCTTACCGTGGTAAGGGAAACATAGCACTCACAGTATGAAGTATAACGGACACCGACCACACAGAGACGTTATAGTTGATTGTCGCAATCACATTATCGTCATAATAATATGGAAATGCACTCAGATTCAGTGTTGCTTGTGTTTATACCGCTGGTGGACAAACGGGAGTGTATCTGTGTCGGTACGCACAGCTGTGTGTGCCTGAAGGGGAATGGCGGAGAGTAACCGAGAAAACCAACAGCCGGCGCGCAGTGGGACGCCAGCGTAATGGGCTGGGAGTTTGCTCTGTCAGTATACCGCTGTCTTCCTCCCGTATGCAGAACGTGCCGCGGGCATAGAGGCTGCAGCAGCGCATACAGCGCGTCGTTAGCACAGTCCATGCATGCGAGCGCATGTGGGACGCTGCGGTGTCTGCGTTTCCGTATGGATGCACAGCGTCAGCTCTTCCTCCTCAGGCTTGCGTCGCCATCGCGTGTTTATGGATCGTTCAGTTCACATTAGCTATCAGGCGTCCGGTATTATTCAGCGTGTACTATTACTCTACTTGGATGCAACCACAACGTACCCTACTAGGTCTGATGAGAGAAGGATACAAACTAAGTACTACAGAAATTCCATAGAGTTCATCGGTAGATAAAGGAAAGCAAAGCTCCAGTCTGTGCTACAGATCGTAATGTTCAAAGCAATATTACATGGTGTTTCAAAAAGTTTCCTAAATTTCTCATAACTACACTCCTGGAAATGGAAAAAAGAACACATTGACACCGGTGTGTCAGACCCACCATACTTGCTCCGGACACTGCGAGAGGGCTGTACAAGCAATGATCACACGCACGGCACAGCGGACACACCAGGAACCGCGGTGTTGGCCGTCGAATGGCGCTAGCTGCGCAGCATTTGTGTACCGCCGCCGTCAGTGTCAGCCAGTTTGCCGTGGCATACGGAGCTCCATCGCAGTCTTTAACACTGGTAGCATGCCGCGACAGCGTGGACGTGAACCGTATGTGCAGTTGACGGACTTTGAGCGAGGGCGTATAGTGGGCATGCGGGAGGCCGGGTGGACGTACCGCCGAATTGCTCAACACGTGGGGCGTGAGGTCTCCACAGTACATCGATGTTGTCGCCAGTGGTCGGCGGAAGGTGCACGTGCCCGTCGACCTGGGACCGGACCGCAGCGACGCACGGATGCACGCCAAGACCGTAGGATCCTAGGCAGTGCCGTAGGGGACCGCACCGCCACTTCCCAGCAAATTAGGGACACTGTTGCTCCTGGGGTATCGGCGAGGACCATTCGCAACCGTCTCCATGAAGCTGGGCTACGGTCCCGCACACCGTTAGGCCGTCTTCCGCTCACGCCCCAACATCGTGCAGCCCGCCTCCAGTGGTGTCGCGACAGGCGTGAATGGAGGGACGAATGGAGACGTGTCGTCTTCAGCGATGAGAGTCGCTTCTGCCTTGGTGCCAGTGATGGTCGTATGCGTGTTTGGCGCCGTGCAGGTGAGCGCCACAATCAGGACTGCATACGACCGAGGCACACAGGGCCAACACCCGGCATCATGGTGTGGGGAGCGATCTCCTACACTGGCCGTACACCACTGGTGATCGTCGAGGGGACACTGAATAGTGCACGGTACATCCAAACCATCATCGAACCCATCGTTCTACCATTCCTAGACCGGCAAGGGAACTTGCTGTTCCAACAGGACAATGCACGTCCGCATGTATCCCGTGCCACCCAACGTGCTCTAGAAGGAGTAAGTCAACTACCCTGGCCAGCAAGATCTCCGGATCTGTCCCCCATTGAGCATGTTTGGGACTGGATGAAGCGTCGTCTCACGCGGTCTGCACGTCCAGCACGAACGCTGGTCCAACTGAGGCGCCAGGTGGAAATGGCATGGCAAGCCGTTCCACAGGACTACATCCAGCATCTCTACGATCGTCTCCATGGGAGAATAGCAGCCTGCATTGCTGCGAAAGGCGGATATACACTGCACTAGTGCCGACATTGTGCATGCTGTGTTGCCTGTGTCTATGTGCCTGTGGTTCTGTCAGTGTGATCATGTGATGTATCTGACCCCAGGAATGTGTCAATAAAGTTTCCCCTTCCTGGGACAATGAATTCACGGTGTTCTTATTTCAATTTCCAGGAGTGTATAACTACAAAGGGCGATCCATAGCTAAAGCAACGCTTTTTTCCTGAAAACCGGCTGGTTCCATTCTGGACTCAGTACTTAGGCTAGTAAAAACGTATTTTTCAAAATAATTTTCTATCATTGACACGGATTTACCCTACCTTCCTGAGGGAGCCTGTAATACCCGAATGGCACCACACTACTGGTCGACGTCGGGTCCAAAGTCTTGCTGCGTAAAGAACGCGCCCATCGTTCACGCACTGTCTCCCGCGGAGGCCATACGTAAATCGGACTGTGCGAGAGCTGGGCTGTAGGGTGAATCTGGAATAACAGTCCAATTAAGTTCTCTGAGCTCCTTTCGGGTGCGCTGACCTGAGTGACTCCTTGCATTATCATGGAAAAGGAGAAGTTAGTTTGCACTTTTATAGTGGCGAACACTCTGAAGTCGTTTCTTCAGTTTTCCGAGGATAACACTATTCACTTACGAGGTGATGGTTGCGGCATGAGGGAGGCAATCGAACAGAATAGCCCCCTCAGAGTCTCAGAAGCCTGTCACCATACAGCCTGAGGGTTCTGATTTCAATCGTTTCTTCGAAGGAGAGGTGATGTGCGGCATTACTCTACGGATTACCGTTTTCTTTCTCGAAATGATAAACACGTGTTTCATCGTCTGTGACGGTGTTCGACAAGAGATTCTCACGATCAGCCGTGTAACGCGGAATTAATTCCGCGCAGATGGTCCTTTGTTACTCTTTATGATCTTCTGTTAGATGGCGATGAACCCAGCAGGCACAAACGTTTGAGTACCCCAACAGTTGGACGAGTGTCGGTGCTACGAAGAGAGGCGTCGAGCTCTGCAGTGAGGTGTTTGTTTGTGATCCGTCGATCACCTCAAGTGAGAGTGTCTGCACGTTCCAACATTGCTGGGGTCACAGCTGTGTGCAGTCGGGCGGTACTCCGGGAGACGGGACAGGTTGCACCATCTTTTGGGATTATGACCGTCGCCTCGGCTAAAGACTCACCATGGTTTTGATCACTGCCACGTCTCCGTAGACATTTTGCTTAAGCCTGTGAATATCTGCGATGTTCTGGTTTTCCGCCAAAAGGTATTCAATGAAATACCTCTGCTTGGAACGCACCTTCGTTATAGACGCCATTTTGAAGAAAAAGTACAACACCACCTTCAGTCGTGACTACTTGAGGCTACAAGGGCTGAAGGGTGAATATTCCAGGATGTCCCACAAGACATTCCGCATTTTCTTCAACTGAAACCGGCAGAGAATAAAAGTACTGCATTACTCATTGAACTTGGGTGGATTTCATCTTAAATGTATGAATACTGCATTTTTTAATTTGAAAATCACCAATCTATTTTACAGTAGTTTATCTGAAACTTTCATCCAGATACGGCTTTGAGTACATTTTACAATTAAGTTCAAGTCAATAGTTTCCGTTTATTTTGCACAAATAATCATTGTATCCTCCATCCGGTGCACGACGAACATTCAGTTAGCAGTGAAACTTATCGCATTATTTTATGAGCTAGTCTGCTGTGACTGCACTCACTTTGCTAAATGTACATGCGTAGGCCTACTCTGAAAACCACTTTGCAGGACATAGCACAAGGAATTTCCCATTTTACAACAGGTTATTTCTGTTCCATTCAAATTCGGAGCTCGGAAAGATTGACTGCTTAACCACTCCTGTGTGCGCTGCATTTTGTATAATTTAGTCCTCGCCATTTGCATCTACATCAATATCTGCATTTCTCTCTACAGTTCACACTTAGGTGCCTGGAAGGGGGTTCATCGAGCCACTTTCAGACAGTACAGCGCATTCTCGAACAGCGCGTTTGAAAGGCGAACACACAATTTTTTTCCGTGAGAGCTCTGTATTCTCTCATTTCATTATTGATCATTTCTTTGTGAGTAGGGTACTACCAACAAAATATTTTCTCATTCAGAGGAGAATGTTGGTGATCGAAATTTCGTCAAAACATTTAGCCGCAAACTAAAACCACTTTGTTGTAATGATTATTTCTTTGTATGTAGGATGACAGAAACAAAATATTTTTGCATTCAGAGGAGTAAGTTGGTGATCGAAATTTCATGAACACGTGTAACCGCAACGAAAGATGACTTTGTTGTTAATTATTATCACTCCAATTCACGTATCACAACAGCGTCTCTTTCTTCCCTATATCGTGGTAACAAAAGTGATTGTCTATTTCGAAATCCTCCATCAACTCTACCTAGTACGGATCCTACTCCACGTACCAACATTTCGGAAGAGGACCGACAAACGTACTGTAGGCAGTCTCTTTAGTAAACACGTGGCATCTGCTAAGTGTTCGGTTAATAAAATCCAATCTTTGGTAGCCTTCCAGCAAAAAACATTTTCTCTGTGATCGTTCCAGTTTAAGGTATTCGTAATCTTAGTAGCAAAGTGTTTGGTTGAATTGGCAGCTTTCATAATTGTGGGACTTATCGTATGTCCCAAATTTCATGGATTCCTTTTAGTACTTATATGGGTGACTTAACACTTTTCATTAGTCAGAGGCAGTTGCCCCTTGTCGCACCAAACTGATACCTTACCCCAAAGAAGCCATACCTAGACAGCTGTAGCACACTGCACGTTCTCAAATACATCTATACAAGCTAGTTCTTGACTATTTTCCTGCAGGCTTTCTCTTAATAGTTTGCGTCTGTTTTCCAGCCTACGCCGGTTCTGTACTTTTAACATCTCCGTGACATTGTACCATGGAACACAAAAACCCGTCACCATTCCTTCTGCCCTTCTCTGGGTGCATTTAATAGTCCCTGTTTCCTGTCTCACACAGTATTAACACACTTTATTATTGTTAAAGAACAAGTCACAAGAGTGTTTTGAAAGCAATTTCCTCCTTAGACTGGTTTCCGTGATATTCTACCAATGCGTAGACGCTCCGATTAGGTATAGGTTCGAATGGTTCTAAGCACTATGGGGCTTAAAATCTGAGATCAGGTGCCTAGACATAGAACAACGTAAACCTAACTAACCTAAGCACATCACACATCGATTCCTGAGGCAGGATTCGAACCTGCGACCGTAGCAGCTGCTGGTTCTGGACTGAAGCGCCTAGAGCGGCTCGGCCACAACGGCCGGCTAGCCATAGGTTCTGAACCCTGACACGGAACTTGTCTTGCAGGGTCTGTGATTTTCGATATCTGACGATATTTTGTTAAGCGTCCTCGACGATTCCGTTCAGAAAATATTATGCCCATATACCGAAGTTTCCCGCTTGTACACGTGATACTAAGCCTACGTGAGTCTTCCATGTCACATCCCTACAAGAAGATACACACAGGTGCAGGAATGAGTTAACCGATTTCAGTTGTGACTCGTTGATATTTTAGACATAGGAGTATACTATTCTTCGTCTTGGGATATGCGCAATTTTAGACATTTAAAGCAAGTTGGCAATCTCTATACAATTTAGAAATCTCATCAAATTCCGACTAAATATTTGTGCAACTTTTCATAAGCAACAGCTATATCTGCAAGAAGTCACAGTTTTCTGTTAATATTGTTTGCGTGATCATTAATGTAAATCGTGTACGGCAACGGTCCAAACACACTTCTGCGGATGATGCTTGAAGCTACCTCTCCGTCTGGGGAAGACTGTCCGGCAAAGATAACATGCTACGCCCTCCGTAGCAAGGTACGCTAAATAAAGTTACAATTACTGCTTGTGATTTTTCGAAGCGAATGTGGAATTTTTGTATTCCTGATGAAACTATGCGTCATCGCATTTTATCGATATATGTTCGAAGTTTTTTTTTTTTTTTTGTCATCAGTCTATTGACTGGTTTGATGCGGCCCGCCACGAATTCCTTTCCTGTGCTAACCTCTTCATCTCAGAGTAGCACTTGCAACCTACGTCCTCAATTATTTGCTTGACGTATTCCAATCTCTGTCTTCCTCTACAGTTTTTGCCCTCTACAGCTCCCTCTAGTACCATGGAACTCATTCCCCCATGTCTTAGCAGATGTCCTATCATCCTGTCCCTTCTCCTTATCAGTGTTTTCCACATATTCCTTTCCTCTCCGATTCTGCATAGCACCTCCTCATTCCTTACCTTATCAGTCCACCTAATTTTCAACATTCATCTATAGCACCACATCTCAAATGCTTCGATTCTCTCCTGTTCCGGTTTTCCCACAGTCCATGTTTCACTACTCCAGACGTACATCCTCAGAAATTTCTTCCTCAAATTAAGGCCGGTATTTGATATTAGTAGACTTCTCTTCCCCAGAAATGCCTTTTTTTGCCGTAGCGAGTCTGCTTTTGATGTCCTCCTTGCTCCGTCCGTCATTGGTTATTTTACTGCCTAGGTAGCAGAATTCCTTAACTTCACTGACTTCGTTACCATCAATCCTGATGTTAAGTTTCTCGCTGTTATCATTTATACTACTTCTCATTACCTTCGTCTTTCTCCGATCTACTCTCAAACCATACTGTGTACTCATTAGACTGTTCATTCCGTTCAGCAGATCATTTAATTCTTCTTCACTTTCACTCAGGATAGCAATGCCATCAGCGAATCGTATCATTGATATCCTTTCACCTTGTATTTTAATTCCAGTCCTGAACCTTTCTTTTATTTCCATCATTGCTTCCTCGATGTACAGATTGAAGAGTAGGGGCGAAAGGCTACAGCCTTGTCTTACACCTTTCTTAATACGAGCACTTCGATCTTGATCGTCCACTCTTATTATTCCCTCTTGGTTGTTGTACATATCGTATATGACCCGTGTCTCCCTATAGCTTACCCCTACTTTTTTTCAGAATCTCGAACAGCTTGCACCATTTTATATTGTCGAACGCTTTTTCCAGGTCGACAAATCCTATGAAAGTGTCTTGATTTTTCTTTAGCCTTGCCTCCATTATTAGCCGTAACGTCAGAATTGCCTCTCTCGTCCCTTTACTTTTCCTAAAGCCAAACTGATCGTCACCTACCGCATTCTCAGTTTTCTTTTCCATTCTTCTGTATATTATTCTTGTAAGCAGTTTCGATGCATGAGCTGTTAAGCTGATTGTGCGATAATTCTTGCACTTGTCAGCTCTTGCCGTCTTCGGAATTGTGTGGATGATGCTTTTCCCAAAGTCGGATGGTATGTCGCCAGACCCATATATTCTACACACCAACGTGAATAGTCGTTTTGTTGCTACTTCCCCCAATGATTTTAGAAATTCTGATGGAATGTTATCTATCCCTTCTGCCTTATTTGACCGTAAGTCCTCCAAAGCTCTTTTAAATTCCGATTCTAATACTGGATCCCCTATCTCTTCTAAATCGACTCCTGTTTCTTCTTCTATCACATCAGACAAATCTTCACCCTGATAGAGGCTTTCAATGTATTCTATCCACCTATCTGCTCTCTCCTCTGCAGTTAACAGTGGAAGTCCCGTTGCACTCTTAATGTTACCACCGTTGCTTTTAATGTCACCAAAGGTCGTTTTGACTTTCCTGTATGCTGAATCTGTCCTTCCGACAATCATATCTGCAGCCATCTCGTCTCAGCTTCCCTGCACTTCCTATTTATTTCATTCCTCAGCGACTTGTATTTCTGTATTCCCGATTTTTCCGGAACATGTTTGTACTTCCTCCTTTCATCAATCAACTGAAGTATTTCTTCTGTTACCCATGGTTTCTTCGCAGCTACCTTCTTTGTACCTATGTTTTCCTTCCCAACTTCTGTGATGGCCCTTTTTAGAGATGCCCATTCCTCTTCAACAGTACTGCCTACTGCGCTATTCCTTATTGCTGTATCTATAGCGTTAGAGAACTTGAAACGTATCTCGTCATTCCTTAGTACTTCCGTATCCCACTTCTTTGCGTATTGATTCTTCCTGCCTAATGTCTTCAACTTCAGCCTACTCTTCATCACTACTATATTGTGATCTGAGTCTATATCTGCTCCTGGGTACGCCTTACAATCCAGTATCTGATTTCGGAATCTCTGTCTGACCATAATGTAATCTAATTGAAATCTTCCCGTATCTCCCGGCCTTTTCCAAGTATACCTCCTCCTCTTGTGAGTCTTGAACAGGGTATTCGCTATTACTAGCTGAAACTTGTTACAGAATGCAATTAGTCTTTCTCATCTTTCATTCCTTGTCCCAAGCCCATATTCTCCTGTAACGTGTTCTTCTACTCCTTCCCCTACAACTGCATTCCAGTCGCCCATGTCTATAAGATTTTCGTCCCCCTTTACATACTGCATTACCCTTTCAATATCCTCATACACTTTCTCTATCTGTTCATCTTCAGCTTGCGACGTCGGCACGTCGAAGTAGATGCACGTAAATTGAGTATATCGTATGCGGGCACAAAACATGAAATCACACACAGAGACGTGGAGGCCAATAATGCAGTGCGATTTCGGTGTGTCCCTTACGCTTCAAGGTGTAGTGCTGTACTCTACACGAAAACAACTGGACTGAACGCTGAATGTCGTTTCGTTGCTGCGTCATCTTAGTCTCGTATCGACGCAGGTTTGCAAATCAATCTTCCAGCGAGCGAGCTATCTGCACCAGAACCGGCACTATACGCAACCATAAGAACCGGTAACTTTCAGCTGGCTCCAAGCTTAACGTCTAGCTTACCTCTGTAAGTTAAAATCCACCAGAAGTTTCTGTTGTCAGTCTTTCGAGATGAGTAGAATGTTTTTGAAACACCTTGTCGTTTGTGTAAGTGGCAGCCAAAATAAGGGTATTTTTAACTTTACTCTGCTGGGAAATAAACAACTGCACTAAAAAATTGTAAACACGTGAATAAAATCAGCATCACTCTAAAACTTATTAAAAGATATCGAGCTTGCCTTTGGCTTTAGGCGAAATATATAAGTCCATGAATTAGAATTTCTTCAATTGCACTGCTTACATACCACTACACCAAAGAATTTCGGGCCTCAGCACTTGACCAAATTTGGAAGCGGTCTGTGAACTCAACAAATATTTTATAAATGCGATTTCTCGTGACTTCTGACTTTTCGCAACAATATCCGAGGAGTGACTTTTGCGATTTCTTGTGATACTTTTCGATACTCAGTGAAACGTTGCATAGATTCTGCAACATTATTACCACGATTTAGGCTTCACTCAAAAACACCCATCCGCACTAAGCTATTGTGTAATTCATGGTGACTTTACGTGAACGCGTATCTATTTGTGTGTGGGTCTAGCGCGAACATCGGACGCCAACCAATACGCCACTTACGGTAATAATTTAATAATTAAATGGTAAAAATAAAGGAGCAAGCTAAAGAATGTAAGATTCAGGGAGACAGAAAGAGAGAGAGAGAGAGAGATAGAGAGAGAGAGAGAGAGAGAACAGGACTCCGGTTAAAACTTCGAAGGTTAAATAACTTTCAGGTAGTAAACACGTAACTAAATCAAGTCTATGTACACCTAAACCGCAAATTAAAATAACATGTGTATTCTTTGCGAAAGGAAGGAGGCGGGACATCCATGCGACCATACGCGTATATACGAGGGCCGCTCAGAAAGTAACCTCCGGTTGATTTAAAAAAATACACCAAGTTAAATAAAAATATTTTAATATATACTTCTTACAACTACATCTTTGCACTATTTTTCTACATAGTCTCCATAGCGATTGAGGCACTTATCGTATCTCTTCACTTGCTTTGAAATTCCTTCTGCATAAAAATCACCCGCTTGTGCCTGGAGCCAGCCTGTTACCGCATCTTTGAGCTCTTCGTCGTCATCAAACCGCTGTGACCCGAGCCATTTCTTCAAATGCATGAAGAGGTGATAATCACTTGGCGCCAGGTCTGGGCTGTAAGGTGGATGGTTGATAACGTGCCACTTGAAGGACTCAAGAAGGGCCGTTGTTCTGCGAACAGAGTGAGGACGGGCGTTATCGTGCAAAACAACGATACCGGAAGTCAGCATACCACGGCGTTTGTTCTGTATAGCCCGTCGTAACTTTTTTATTGTTTCACAGTACACGTCTTGATTAATGGTCGTACCACGTTCCATGAATTCAACCAACAACACCCCTTTGGCATCCCAAAACACCGTTGCCATCAGTTTTCTGGCAGAAAAATCTTGCGAGGCTTTTCTTGGTTTGGTAGGCGAATTTGAATGTGCCCACATCTTTGATTGTTCTTTTGTCTCAGGGTTCACGTACTTAATCCAGGTTTCGTCACCGGTCACGATTCTGTTTAACAATGGTTCTACTTCGTCCTCATAACATGACAGAAAGTCTAATGCAGAGGCCATTCTTTGAGTTTTGTGGTGGTCGGTAAGAATTTTGGGCACCCATCGTGCACAGAACTTACGGTAACCTAATCTTGCTGTCACTATCTCGTACAAGAGAGTGTTAGAAATCTGTGGAAAACCAGTAGACAACTCCGACATTGAGAAACGTCGATTTTCACGAACTTTTGCATCAACTGTCTGAACGAGTTCGTCAGTCACCAATGATGGTCTACCACTCCTCTCTTCATCATGAACGTTTTCTCGTCCAATTTTAAATAAACGCACCCATTCACGGACAACTCCTTCACTCATAACTCTTGGTCCGTACACGGCACAAAGCTCACGATGAATAGCTGCTGCAGAATATCCTTTGGCTGTAAAAAACCTTATGACAGCACGCACTTCACATTTGGCGGGGTTTTCTATTGCAGCACACATTTCAAACTGCCACAAAAACTAAAGTAGTGCAGGTACGACGTTCACTCGACCACGGCTTGATGCCGACTGACCTGTTGAGTGCGTGAACGCACAGATGGCGTCGCTACTCCCCCCACAACCCGCACTGTGACCAATCGGAGGTTACTTTCTGAACCGCCCTCGAAGATTACTGTAGGTGGGAGAATGGGATAGGTCACCTATGCTGAAAGCTGTACTGATCGAGAAAAAAAAAAAAAAAAAAAAAAGACGGAGGAATCAGTATCCCAAATCCATAACGCAAGAGACAGGAATAAATGATTTAACAGAGACTCAACATATTCGTTGCAATATGACGGTAATGCGTGATGTTTGTTTTATAACTGTCCTCAGACAAAGAAGGAAGTTGCTTTCGTTGACTTAGTCACCAATTTGTATGTTTGCTCGCCCGCAATTGAAAATGCCATTGTCAGTACACACCGCTATAGATGTGTTGTTGTTGTTGTTGTTGTTGTTGCTGTTGTGGTCCTTAGTCCGATGACTGGTTTGATGCACCTGTCCATGCTAGTCCACTCTACACAAGACTCTTCATGTGCGAATAACTACAACGACCTACATGCTTCTGATTATCTTGTTCTATGATATTTATCACCCGCACTTTCCCCCGTACTAAACTGGTGATTCCTTTATGTCTCAGAATGCCTTATCAACCGAAACCTTCTCCCAAAATATTAAACCAATAAACATAGGTGAGTCGCATAGCATTAAGTGAATAACCTTTGTTCTACGTAAGAAAATATGTCACAGCTAACGTCCGCAATTTCCAGAGCCAGCAAGTAACGAGATCGGAACTTTCTCCTATCTACTGTGGAATATAGCCTACAACGCAAGCGTCAAGTGATTGAAAATACGCTGACGCTCTATTTCCAGGAACCAGTTCTGTACCTACAGATAATGAAGGGATCACGGTGTGTCACCTCTGACAGATGCAGGCCACATGCCTCACATCGCCCGCTCTACATCTAGATGGGTAACGATTTGATTGTAATGTTTCATGGAAAGCACAGCGAGATCCTGTCGAATACTGTCGGTACGAGATGAATATCGGAATGACTTGATGTATGAAAACGCATTTTTAGAAAACTGTGCTGAAGACAAGAGCTACGAAATGAAAGAATGTGTAGCAGTTACCTTTAAAAATTCACGGATTATACGAAGTGATTCAAAAGGAATTGTACACATTTGTGGCTGAAATGTGTGCAACCAAAATGTGTGCATTAAAATATTAAGAGTAAAGTATTATATAAAGTTTGGTCTGAAATTGCTTTGTTACCGAGTTATGACTCATAATTGCATCTGTCGGAGGCA